>NC_044570.1:8893778-9218590 GCF_007565055.1 Rhinopithecus roxellana
CCAGAAGTATTTTGGATTTTTTTTTTTGGAGCATTTGCCTCATACTGACTGCTTGAGCATCTCTACATTACAAATCTAAAATCCAGAATTTTTTTTCGTTGTTGTTGTTGTTATTGAGATGGAGTCTCACTCTATCACCCAGGCTGGAGGGCAGTGGCAGTCTCAGCTCACTGCAAGCTCAGCCTCCTGAGTTCACATTATTCTTCTGCCTCAGCCTCCCGAGTAGCTGGTACTACAGGTGCCCGCCACCATGCCCAGATAACTTTTTTGGATTTTTTTAGTAGAGACAGGGTTTCACTGTGTTAGCCAGGATGGTCTTGATCTGCTGACCTTGTGATCTGCCTGCCTCAGCCTCCGAAAGTGCTAGGATTACAGGCGTGAGCCACCATGCCCAGCCCAGAATGTTTTAGGGAGCATATCCTTGGCACATCATGTCACCATGCAGAAAGTTTCAGATTTTGGAACATTTGGATTTCAGATCTTCACATTAGTTATACTGTATTTGACATTTGTTTCTTTTATTGACGAGTAGTACTCGGTATGAACTACTCACCATGAATGGATGTTTGTAGTGTTTCAGGTTGGGGCTATTATAAACTGCTGTGAACCTCGGTAGGCAGGGTTTTTGGCTTGTTTATTTTTGTTTTGTTTTTGTGTGTGTGTGTTTTGATGTAATACTTATTTCTCTAGGTGAGATGAAATGTGGAACGTCTCACCAATACCCCTTAATGTAGCAGGTTCTCATTGCCTGTATCAGTACCCCAGGTTCTTTGTTCTGTGTCCAACAAAATTAAGGAATGTGGACACAAACATGGGATTGGAGTGAAAATGTAATAAGTGAAAGGAAAAAGCTCTCTCTGCAGTAGAGGAGGAGTCCGAGTGGATTGCTGGGTAATAGCTGAATTTAACAGCTTTTATAAGAAACTCTTCTCATCTCCATAGCAGTTTAAATAACTTCTGTTATCAGTAAAGATGTCTGTGCAACTCATCGTATCTTAAGCAGTTGTGAGTGTGTCTCTAGGCAAGCACAAAGTGCCACTTCTCTTCTTTGTATAACTGAGGGTTTGTTTTAGATAAGCTCCTGACCTCCCTGTGTAAGTTCTCACCGTTTATATGCCTGAAAAACTTTTTCCTGGGAGCTGGCTAATTATACGAAGTTGCTGATGTATGTGCAGGTGCAGCCTAACTTTTTCCAAACTGATTTTTCCTTTGCTTTTCCCTTATTTCCTGCTTCAGGAGTGGAAAACCCTGACTGCTGTTAGGAAGATTGGGCATTGATCTTTCTGGTTAATTCCTGCTGGAGACAGGCATTGTATGGGGAACAGAAGCTAGGATTCTTCAAGGAGATGGTTTAAGGGACTCAGATGAAAGGCGTGTTTATGCCTAGTTCCATTTGCATTACCATTTGGAGCTTGATAGCCTCTAAGTGAAATGAAACAATTTGGGTTACTAGTGGACGTGTGTTAAAATGAGACAAGGAGTGGGGAAAGACAGTTTTAAAATCCCGAGGCTTTTGACATGCCCTAATAACTGGTGGCTGTAAGTATGCTTGTTAAGATTTTGGGTGCATAGGGCTTGGCTTTGTGGTGCTTCCTTGGTCTTACTTTCCTAGAAAGGAAACCTTTGTGTTAGAGGTTACCTGGCAGCATTTGTAGGATAATTGCCCTGAACTCTAGAACATTGTTCCAGATTTTTACATTACATATCCCTTTCTGTTTCCACTGAGCTGCAGCCAGAGATGGCTGGTTACTGTACAGGAATAAGCAGCGTTAGTTTAAAATGTAGGCAAGAACATAAAAACAACTAATGAACTAGAAGTCAATGACAGATATGTGTTAAGTTTGAAACATAATTACCCTTTTTCCATCCTCATTTCTGTTAAAAACAAATAAGACTGAGTTTGCAAAATTAAAGTTGGTCTGATATTTGCATAAAATGCAGGAAGAATAATTATTTGTACACAGGCCTTTTAGATAGGCTTTGATGGAACTTTCGTCCACAGGGAATCTCGGATGGGACTTTGAAGCTGAGTCCAGCCATGGGTTTGTACCCTCAGATACCTGTGAGTTAGGTAAACTTCTCTTTTCTTGAGGTTCCGAGAGCATGGTGTTCCTAGGACTGTGAGAAAGTGAAATTCGTTACCGCAAGTGAGGAAGCTTGTATGGAGGCTGTGTAGACAAGGTGTGAGACCACTTTTCCCAAAGGGCTTTTATTGGCTCTGTAAGTCAAGACTGACTGCTTCAACGGAAACACACTCTCCAGTCAAAGCCTTGATAAAACAACCAGTTTTTCCAATTGTGTCCTGTTCAAAATAATATGGATTCTTACTGCACCGATGCAGACAACCATATTATGAGTCAAGAATACTTAAAACCAGTTTCTGAATTTTAAAGGAACCAGGCAGAAAGAAACAAACGTGCTGTAAACCTTGTTCACAAGAGTATACCTTACTTGGTTGTTAAAGGCTGTAGCTAGCTTAAGACAAATTTCCTTGACTCTGAAAAACAAGATAAGGATCAGCAATGTTCCAAGCATAAACCAAAAAGATTGCTTTAGTTCTCTCTTAGTTCAATCTGTTCTTTTAACTCTGGTTCTGCTTGATATTTGTAAACATTTCAGCTTTTCATGAGTCCTGTACATTTTTCAGTTATCAGAAACCTGCATTTGAGAGCACCTGTTAAAGTTCCACAGCTGATTATAAACTATTTTTTTGAAGAAGAGTCAAACAAGACAACAATTGCCTATAAAGATAAAATGTCCAAGGTGGTTGTAGTCAAGAACATGTTTGACAAATGTGATTATTTCCATGGCTTACAATAACTCACAACCTTAATTGCAATTAACAGCACATATTCGGGGACTACAACCTTGGATATCCCATCAGCCTTTATTATTACATAGAAATTCTATTGAAGAGAAATAGTTAAAATTACACCCTTGCATTAGTTTACTATTAATGTTAGCCTCAATTTTTAATGAAACCTTACAGGCAATCCTATTCCATTTTAACCAGTTTGACCATGAGGTGAAATTTTCTCAAACCTCTTTAACACTTTACAAGTTTTGCTAAAGAGCAGATTGGGATCTTAAGAAAACCTTGTTGTGCTTTTATTTCAATGTTTAATTTACAGGGTAAAAAACAACATAAATACCCTTTTTAATTTAGTTAATATGTTCATATACATAGTTTCCTTTGTAAGATTAATTTTTGCAATCTCAGTTTGCTTAAACCTTCTAGTTTATCTAATTTAAGATAGTCCTTTATTATTAGGCACAATGTACGTTTCCTTGCCTTCTTAAAATCTTTTACTGAAAACACATTTTACTGTTTTTATATACCTTGCGTGTAAATCTATTTCCAGTAGTTTCAGTTGGATGTCAAAATGGTAACTCTTAGGAATTTTGTTTTTTTCCTTTGAGACCGAGTGTCGTTCTGTCAGCCAGGCTGGGGTGCAGTGGCATGATCTTGGCCCACTGCAAGCTCCACCTCCTGGGTTCACGCCATTCTCCTGCCTCAGCCTCCCCAGTAGCTGGGATTGCAGGCAGATGTCACCACGCCTGGCTAAGTTTTTGTATTTTTAGTAGAGACAAGGTTTCACCATGTTAGCCAGGATGGTCTTGATCTCCTGACCTCATGATCAGCCTATCTCAGCCTCCCAAAGTGCTGGGATTACAGGCGTGAGCCACAGTGCCAGCCAAGACTGTTTTTATTTTTAAAGATGAAAGTCACATGAACTGAAAGGTACCACAGCTTTTGCTTTTTCTTTAAAAATATTTGACTTAAGTGCTTATTTATTTAGGCTAATTAATTAGAGCTCTTTTTATAGACATCACATACATATCACATACATGACTACACAGAATAAGATCCAACAGCTTAGGGTGGAGCACTTTTAAGAGCAGGGCTAGGAGTACAGTTTCCTGTGCCTAGTAAATAAGCATAGCTGGAAGACAAAGACAGATTAGAAGGACTTACTACCTCTAATTACAGGTGGTAATTCTAATTCTGTTGCAGGTGGGCTGACCATCCTTTAGCCAACAAGTTAAGTTCCTTAAGTAACCCACAGGCTGTTGAGCCAGACCTCAAGCCTTAGTTAAAAATTCTAGAGCCATTCCTTTCTTTCCTAATACATAGAGACTGGATGCTTTCCCTGTGGGAAGACTGAGGGCTGGTGTTTTAAGTAAGGCTTATTTTAGCTGATTAAAGGCTTTTTGAGCCTCAGTGTCCCAAGTTGTTGGGGTGAGTTTTAACTGTTTGAGTTTCTCGTAAGAGGTAGTGTAAGGGAGAGCCATTTCCATATACTCAGGTATTCACAGTCTACAAAATCCGGTAATACCTAGTATTAACTAGTAAAGGAAATATATTCAATCCTTTCCTCACCTGGTTGTCTGGTCTTTTCTGAAAATAGTATACCTTGTGACTTTACAGAAGTCTGACAGAGCTGAGTGTTAGATTTGGAGACCCTTTCAGCTAAGAGATTGAGGATAGCCTCAGTGCCTTCCTGAGACTTCTTTAATTGGGGCACAGAGGAGAGGGTCACTTATACACTGCAAAGTTTTAACTTGCAGGTGAGAAAAATTAGATTTTTCAATAGGGTCTGTTTGATTAATTTCCTTCCCATATTAGGAGCTGCCTGAGTAATAAAGCAGCAGAGGAGAGAAAGAGGTGTGTTTCACTAAAGCTTCTCTCATTCTTTCCAAAAAGGCTGAAAGGACTTTATCTAGTTTTCGATCTATCGTGAAAGCCTTGGAGTAGTCAATAGGTTTGGCTCTAACCCCCTGTAAGTCCTTTAGTATACACATTTGTGAAAGTTTCCATCTCCATTTTCTGATGCTATCATCATAGTCCCATTTAGAGTCCTTTAAGGTCACTGCTACTTTTCTCATAGCTTTGTCTTTCCTAGAACATCCTTCGAGGAGAGTTTAAATACTTGGCTTACATCCTGGAAGGCCTTTATACGTGAGTGAAAGTGGGACTTTCCCAGAGTGTACTTTAGGGTCTAGGATTAAAGGAGATCCAGTTCTCGTTCAAGGGGATTGCAGGCTTGAGGATGCGGTGTTATATATCTAGAAAAGAGACAAGAGGCATTCCCTCAGTCTTTTCAGTGACCCAGAGTGGAGAGGACGACAGTGACAGCAGCACCCCAATCCACTGTCAACTGTTTTGCCTCCTTGGTTACTGTGTCCCAGCACCATGTTGAATGTGCCACCCCCAAACCACGGTACCAGAGAAGCAAAGCAGTGGGGTTAGTCATGCTCACCCATGTGGCCTTAGTGCTCTTCTGGTGATTACCCTTTGACCTCCTAGACTTATGTGGTCTGTATGACTCCTTGATGGATGGGTCATGGGTCTCATGAGATACTACCTAAGAGATGTATTTGGTGCATTTTAGCAAGGCCCCTTAATGGAGGGAGTGGTGTTTGTTCTTTGTTCTTTTTTTTTTTTGAGATGGAGTCTTGCTCAGCCACCCAGGCTGGAGTACAGTGGCACAATCTTATCTCACTGCAACCACTGTCTCCCAGGTTCAAGCGATTCTCCCATCTCAGCCTCCTGAGTAGCTGGAATGACAGGCATCTGCCATCATGCCCAGCTAATTTTAGTATTTTAGTAGAGATGGGGTTTCACCATGTTGACCAGGCTTGAACTTCTGACCTCAGGTGATCCACCTGCCTTGGCCTTCTAAAATGCTAGGGTTATAGACCTGAACCACTGTGCCTAGCCTGTAGGGAGTGTTTTAATATTATCTCTGGCTTCCCTTACTATGGCCTTTGTGAAATATTGAAACCCCAGAGAATGAGACTGATAGACTTTTTTTTTTGGGACAGAGTTTTGCTGTTTACTCCCAGGCCGAAGTGCAGTGGTGCAATCTCAGCTCACTTCAACCTCCAACTCCTGGGTTCAAGCGATTCTATGGGCAGGTGCAGCCTCCTGAGTAGCTGGGATTAAAGCCATGGGGAATGGAGCCTAGTCCCTAATAAAGGGATGTAAGAGGGAGAGGAATTGGGGAACTAGAGGTTTTAGACCAGGGGAACACAAAGCTGCACATGGAGGAGGGAAAAAAAAATCCCATCCCCCTAGGTGGTCCTGCTATTGCAAGAATCAGGAGACTCGAGAGATCGTTAGGTGGAACAGGAGGATTTTATTGAGTAGGCTCAGATACAGTGGATTAACATCCAAAGACTGGGCCTAGAACAAGGACAGGGCTTGGCTTATACACACACTTTCGTAAAGGGATGGCTAGTTTGCAACAAGCTGACGGTGGCATGTAGCTTAGTGGCATGAAAGCTAGTGTACGGAGGCAGAACAAAGTTAGTTAATTAAATTGTGATAGGTTCATAACTCAGGCTTATGTGTGACTCTTGCTGTGCAGCCCATTCCTGCTCAGACATGTCTCATGACCTTCACTGTGCTGCTCAGATTAAAAAAACAGAATACTTGCAGTTACTGGTTACAGAAAACAGGAATCTATAACTTCATAAAACTTGCAGAGCAAGGTACAATCACATGGACTGGGTTAGGGTTCGAAGGGGAAGTTTACTTATACTAAAGAGAGACGAAAATGTGTTTTTTTAATCCTTATGTTAAGGGATTGCTGGGAGAGTCTCCAGAGCACCTTCCTTTGGGCCCTGGCTTCTTAAGTAATGTTATCAAGACTGCCTGGGTCTGGGCTTTGCCTGTTACTGCCTTCAGGATGAGGCAACCTAATACCAAAAGCTTGTTTTTCTCCTTTTTAATTTTATTTTTCTTTCTTTAACTTCCCACCTCACTGTAGGGTTTGAATAGTTTATTAAATGCTCTGACTCCATTTTCTCAGCTGAAGTGAGAGAGGTTTGGGTTTTAATAGGCTGTTGCCATAGTATGCCTCCCAGAAGAAGGAAATTAACTTGTCTCATAAATAAAGGAACTGTTTAATTTCATGAGACAGTACTGGGATTTTATATGGAGGGAAGAAACAACCCAATGGAGGAATCAATCCAAATTGAGAGGGAAGAGGATACTCACTTGGGGTGAAATATCTGCTTATACAGTATCATGAATGTCTGTCACTGGGGACAGAAAGCCTTAACTAGGTGAAAATTTCCACTGAAATTTTGAAGTCCTTCCATCTCAAGGAAATCCTAAACATATCTATTCTCGAAGTTATATTGCTGATTACTAAGGCACTGGCTGACTTCACTGAAAAAGATTACGTGCCCAGATTGTGAAAACAGCCACAACATTGCATACAAAGAAGAGACAGACATGATAGCCATGAAAAGAAAGAAGAAAATGCAATAGAAAAAACATGAAATCCTTGTGCTGACATCCTGACAGCCCACCACATCCTGATGGGAGTTTGGACCAAGGGCCTTTCACGTACCACTGTGGTGTAGCCCCAGCCAGAAGCCTTCAGTTATTCTGGGACCTCCTGCCCTATATAAAAGGTAACTGGATTGGAATAGACAGGAAGCCTCAGAAATGGGTTAAAGGTCTACTCTTACCCTGTTGATGAATTCCCTTCCTCTCAGCAACACACCAAAATATATTGCAGTCTCACCAAGGCACCTTAATATAGCAGTTTCTCATTGTCCGAACTAGTACCTCAGGTTCTTTGTCCTATGTCCAAGAAAATTAAGGAATGCAGACACAAAGGTGGGGTTGGGGTAAAGCTTTAATAAGGGAAAGAAAAAAGCTCTCTGCAGCAGAGAGGGGAGTCTCAGTAGACTGCTGTGTTATAGCTGAATTGAAAAGCTTTCTTACAAGAAAGCTTTCTTACAAGAAACTCATCTGTGTAGCAGTTTGAGTTTCTGTCTGTGCAACTCCCCTTATCTTATGCAACTGCAGGTATGTTTCTAAACAAGCACAAAGTGCTGTTTCTCTTCTTTAAGTGTTTGTTTTAGATACGCCTCCCTCCTACCTGTGCAGGTTTCCACTATGTATTTGCTTGAAAAGGGGAGGAAACTTTTCAAGTAGGAATTCACTAATTATATACAAAGTTGCTAATCTATGTGCCCTGTGCAAACTTGAGTTTTTCCCAAATGAATGTTCCTTTCCTTCTGGAACCTCACTAAAATTGAATAATTTATATTTATTTGTTTAACGGCAGCTTTACGAAAATGTAATTCACAAACTCTAAAATGTACGCTTTTGAAGTGTACAATTCAGTATGTTGTACTTTATTCTCATAATTTTGCAGCCATCACTACTGTCTAATTTCAGAGCATTTTATTAACTAAAAATAAAATTCCATGGGCCAGGTGGTGGCTCACGCTTGTAATCCCACCACTTTGGGAGGCCGACGCAGGTGGGTCACAAGGTCAAGAGATGAAGATCATCCTGGCTAACAGTGAAACCCATCTCTACTAAAAATACAAAAAATTAGCCGGTTGTGGTGGCACGGGCCTGCAGTCTCAGCTACTCGGGAGCCTGAGGCAGGAGAATTGCTTGAACCTGGGAGGCAGAGGTTGCAGTGAGCTGAGATGGCACCACTGCACTCCCGCCTAGCAGAGTGAGACTCTATCTCAAAACAAACACACAACAACAACAAAAAACTCCATATTAGCAGTCACTTCTCATTCTATCCTGTGTCAGGTCATGCACCCATTAAACTTTGTTTCTACGATTTTTCCCATTCCAGACATTTTATATAAATATGAGTCTGATTTTGACTGACTGCTTTCACTAAAGTTTCATCTCTGTTATGTTTCAGACCTCTTTCTATTTTATTGATGAACTGTGTTCAATTTTATGGATATTAGTTTTCTTTATCTTTTCATCAGTAAACTCTCATTTGGATTGTTTCCTCTTCTGGCTATTGTGAATAATAATGACTGCTCTGAAAATTCAGGTGAAAGTTTTTGTTGGGACGTATGTTTTTTGTATTACTGAAAAATATTCCATGGTACAGATGATACTTTATTTATCCATTATTCTGTGGATGAACATTTAGGTATTTCCTACTCTTCAGCTATCATGAGTAATGTTGTTATGAATATTGGTGTACAGATTTCTATGTAGAGGTATGTCCTCAGTTCTCTTAGGGATATATGTACGTAGGTGTGGAATTGTTGGGTCGTATAATAACTGTGTAACATTCTGAGGACTTGACAGAGTCCACAATGGCTGTACCGTGTTATATTCCCAGCAGTGTATGAGACTCTAGTTTCTCCTCTGATCTTTCTTATTGTATCTATTCTATTGGGGTTAAATTCATAACTCATTTTTAGTTTGATTTTTCATTTGTTTAGTGGTTAATGATGTTGAGCAACTTCTTGTGCCTATTGGCCATTTAGATATCTTCCTTGAAGAAATCTGTTACACATTTTTTTTTATTTGTGAGTTACAACAGTCCTTTATATATTATGGATACAAGTCCCTTATCAGACATGATTTGCACATTTCTTCTATTCCTGGGTACATTGTCTTTTCATTTTTTTGTGTCCTTTTTAAGACAAAAGTTACTTTCTTTCCACAAATTAATTTTTAATTTAAAAAGTAATTTTCACTTTCACAGTATAAGTTACAGTATTTCTGTCACTTGTTTTTTGCTTTCATGTGTAAGAAATTGTTGCCTAATCCAAGATTGCAACTGATTTTCTCCTGTATTTTGATCTAACCTAAATATCGTAATTATTTAATAAGGTCTATTTTCTATTTTGAGTTAATTGTTTTTGTGTGTATAGTATGCTGATAAGAGTTTCAGATTTACTTTTTTCATGTGAATATTCAGTTATCCAAGGAGGATTTGTTAAAAGATTGTTTTGGGAATATTGTTCAGCATCTTTGTCGAAAATAAGTCAATCATAGATGGAAGTATTTACAAGCTTTATGTTCTGTTTCATTTATTGAATATATCTGTCATTAAACTAGAATTGCATTGCATTGATTTGCAGCTTTATAGAACATTTACAAATTATGAAATGGCAGTTCTTCAATTCTGTTATCTTTTAAAAGATTGTTTTGGCTATTCTAGTTCCCTTGAACTTCCATATGGGTTTTAGCATTAGCTTGATGATTTTTACAAAGACATCAGCTGGAATTTTGATAAACCTTATTCAGTCTATATTGTGTTACCATCTTAACAGTATTAGTCTTCCAATCGAGGAACATGTGATGTCTTTCCATTTATATAGGAATGTCTTTCCATTTATTTGGGTCTACTTTACTTTTGTTCAGCAATTTTTTTTTGAGTTTTCAGTCCAACTTTGCTAAAGTGATACCAAAATAATTTTTTGTTTTTGTTGTGAATATAAATGGAAGTTTTCCTAATTTCATTTTGGATTTTTTAACATCTAATGTAAAGAAACAAGTATCTTGTTTATTGATCTTGAATCCCGAAACCTGTTTCATTTCTTTCTTGTAGTAATTGATTCTTACATTTTTCTATGTATGGGATCATATTGTTTGCAAATACAGTTAGTTTTACTTGTTCTTTTCCAATTATATAACTTCTCCTTCTAGCCTGATTTCCCTGACAAGAACTTCCAGTACAATGTTAAAAATAATGGTGAGAACAGTCATTTTTGTCTTGTTCCTGATTGTAGTTCGCAAGCTTTCTGTTTTTAAGCATAAAATACAATATAAAAAGGAGGGCTTCTGTAAATGCCTTTTATTGTGTTTAGAAAGTTCTCTTCAAATCCTAGTTTATTGAGTGTTTTTATCATGAAAGGATATTGGATTTTATTAACTTTTTGTATATGGAGATGTTACATGTTTTTGTGTCCTATATTATTACATTAGTTGATTTTTGTTCAGCCAGGTTTATACTTCTTGGAATAAATTATATTTTTCCTGGTGTATAATCTTTTTTATATATGTTGCTTCTTAAACTGGAATAAATGATACTTGTCATGATCTATAATCTTTTTATTTGTTGCTGGATTTTGTTTCTATTTTGTTTAGGACATTTTTAGATTTTTAAGAAACTGCCAAACTGTTTTCCAGAATGGCTGTAACCTTATTTATTTCTACCCATAGTGTATGAATATGAATAATCCAGTTTCTCCACATCTTCTCCACATTTTGGTGTTGACACTATTATTATTTATTTGTTTGTTTGTTTGTTTGTTTAAGACAGGAGTCTTGCTCCGTCGCCCAAGCTGGAGTACAGTGGCATGATCTCAGCTTACTGCAAGCTCCGCCTCCCGAGTTCATGCCATTCTCCTGCCTCAGCCTCCCAAATAGCTGGTACTACAGGTGGCTGCAGCCATGCCAGGCTAATAGTTTTGTATTTTTTTAGTAGTGGTGGGGATTCACCATGTTAGCCAGGATGGTCTCGATCTCCTGACCACCCACCTTGGCCTCCCAAAGTGCTAGGATTACAGGCATGAGCCACCGTGCCTGCCCTGGTGACACTATTTTTTAAACTTGTTTTATCTGACAGGTGTGCAACGAAATCCCATTAATGGTTTTAATTTACATTATTTTAATGACTGCTGATACTGAAGATCTTTCATATATTTAATTACTATGTGGAGTTTTTGGTGAAATGCCTTTTCATGGTTTTTGTTCATTTGCTAATTTAAGTTTATTATTACTGAGCTCTTATCTAGATGATCATCATTTATTATAAACAGTTAACAAATATTTTCTGCCAGTCTATAGCATATCTTTTTATCCTCTTTAACAGATGTTTTACCAGTTGAGTTTGTAATTTTGATAAGGCCCCACTTATTTATTCATTCTTAGAGATCATGCTTTTTTATGTCAAATTCTGAGCACTTATTGCCTACCCATAAATCCTATTTATTCTTACGTTGTTTCTCTCAAAGTTTTACTTACGTCATTCAGGTCTGATCCAGTTGAGTGATGCTTTCTTGCCTTCTTTAGGTGTGAGACTTAGATTGATAATTCTTTTTTTTCCTCCCAGGTATTCCAGAACCATTTTGTGAAAGGCTGTCTTTCATTTTTAATTTATTAGGTTGCTCTTGTGCCTTTTTCAAAAATCAGTTGGGGACATTTGTATGGGTTTATACATATTCTGTTTTCTTCATTGATCTTTGTTCCTGTGACACAGAATTGTGATTACTGCAAATACAACATGTAGACTTAAAATCAGGTAGACAGACTCATCCCACTTTATCTTTTTTCAAATTATTTAGTTGTTTTTATACTTTGCTTACCATAAAAATTTTAGATAATCTGATCTTCATTTTAGATATCTGCTTCCCAGTAATAGGAAGTATAGTAATTTAAATAGTAGTATTTAAATATGTAGTACATAAATAGAATTATGTACACTACTTATGTACATAATTATGTATACTAATGTACATAAAGTACATAAATTCTACTTTATGTACTAAAAATTAGTACATAAAATGCAGTATATCATTTGGGGAGAATTTTTGCTTGGATTTTTGAGTGCCGGAGTACTGGATGCCTCTTCATTGATTTAGACCTTTGACTTATTTATTTATTCAGTGCTAGGTAGTTTTACACATACAAACCTTATACATGTTTGGTTAAATTTACACCTAAATATTTATGTGTCTGCTTTTACTTTTGAGTAATTGTGAATGTTTTTGATGCTATGTTTATACATTTATTGCTACTCATGTATAGGTTTGATTTTTATATGTATATTCTATGTCCTGCGATCACAATGAAGTCCATGAGGCTTTTTTTTTCTCTCTGAGGATCCTTGCCATTTTTTTTTTTTATACATAGAAAATCATATTACCTGCACATAGGAAGAATTTTGCCTCTTCCTTCTTCTTGTGTGTGCCTGTTATTTCTTTTTCTTACCTCATTGTGGTGGTTAGAATTGCCACTATAAAGCTCAATAGAAGTGACTAGAGGGAGCAGTTTAGTCTTGCTTCGATTTCACGGTAAGAAAACTATCAGTGTTTCATTATTAAGAATAGTGTTAGCTGGGAGCAGTGGCTCACACCTGTAATCCCAACACTGTGAGTTTAAGGCAGGAGGATTGTGTCAGCCCAAGAGTTGGAAGCTACAGTGAGCCATGATCTCACCCTGTCTGTTTTAGAGCAAAAAAGCAAGTGGGGAGGGAATAATGTTAGCCCCTGCTTTTTTGTAGATGCCATTAATTGGTTTGAGAAAGTTGCATTCCATTATTGTTCTGAGAGTCTTTGTCATGAATGGATGTTTTGCCAAGTGTTTCTTCCTGTATCTGTTGCTGTGATAGTGATTTTTTTTTTTTTAAAGACATGGTCTCACTCTGTCACCCAGGTGACAGGGCAGTGGCGTGATCACAGTTCACTGCAGCTTTGACTTCCTGGGCCCAAGCTATCCTCCTGCCTCAGTGTCCTGAGTAGCAAGGACTAAGGGTACACCCTACCACATTAAGCTAACGTTTTTTATAATCTTTATTTTTATAGAGGTGGGGTTTTGCTGTCATGCCCACACTTGTTCTCCCAAACCTTCGCCTCCTAAGTCACTGGGATTACAGGTGTGAACAGCCATGTACAGCCCAATTTTTCTTTTCTACCCTTTTAATGTGGTGGATTATAGTGATTGTTTTTTGATTATTTAGTTAGGCCTGCATCCCTGGAATAAACCATACTTAATCATATGTCATTATTATTGTGTATTGTTGACTTTCCTTTTCTAATAATTGTTAAGAAATTTTGCATTTATATTTATCAGGGATGCAGTCTGTAGTTTTCTTTGTAATATTCAGGTTTTGCAGTCAGAGCATGACTGACTTTATAAAATATTGGAAAGTGTTTCTTCTTTTTTTCCTCACTGAAACCATCTGGTCTGGTGATTATTTAGGGGAGTTTTAACATTACAGGTTTAGTTTTTCTTAATCATTATCATTCTTTTGTAATTGTTTATATTGAGTTCCTGTAATTTGTTTTTAAGAGATATCATTTATTTTGTCTAAGCTGTCAAATTATATATTGTTTCTAGTATTTCTTACTGTTTTTTGATGTCAGCACAGTCTTCAGTCATAGCTTTTTTATTACTGATGTTAGTAATTTGTGTATTATCTTTAACAATATTTGTTTTGCCCATTGCACTAGAAGTTTAATTCTAGATCCTTTTGAAAAGACAAGTCTTTGTTTCACTGATTTTCTCTGTTTCTTTTAAATTTTATGGATTTTCGTTAATTCTTTACTGTGTCCTTTATTCTGCTTTCTTCGAGCTTATTTTGCTCTTTTTTTGTAGTTTGAAGTAGGAGTTAAGATGGTTCACTTCAGCATTTCCTCTTATCTGTGTGTTTGGTGTTAGGAACTTCCATCTTCCACTATGTTTAAATGTTGCGTATTTTATCTCAATTTTGGTTTTTTTTTTTCACATATATATGCAAACAGATTTATGTATATGTATATATGCATATATATGAGATCACATATATGGGCTCACATATATACATATACCTATATATACTAGTATAATATACATATAATAAACATATATATACACACATGTTGCACGTATGTATGTATGTATGCATGCATGTATGTATGTGTATTTATTCCTTTTAGACAGGGCCACACTTCGTCACCCAGGCTGGAGTTCAGTGGTGCAGTCACACTCACTGCAGTCTCAGCCTCCCGGGTTCAAGCAATCCTCCCACTTCAGGCTTCCTGAGTAGCTGAGACTGCAGGTGTGAATCACTATGTCCAGCTAATTTTTAATATTTTTTTATAGAGAAAAATCTCACTGGGTTTTTTAGGCTGGGACTCAGACTTCTTGGCCTCAAACTATTGGGTTCAAGTGATACTCCTTCTTTTGCCTCTCAGAGTGGTGGATTAGTCATGAGCCACCAGGCCTAGCCTTAATTATATTAATTTCTGTGAAGATGACTCTTTGAGAACATAGAACTAGGACTTGAACAATAATTAATAGGAGGTTTTCATGTCATCATAATGTAATTGATTTATAGTTTGATTCCTGTGTAATTGTATGGTTTTCATTCTTAAATTTTCTGAAGTTTGTTTTCTCACTGAAGAGATGGTCTATCTTGTGTATTTTCTTTTGTAGGAACTTTGAAAATAAGGTGTATCCTGCTGTTGTGTGGAGTGTTCAATAAATGTCAGTTAAATGCTGTTGATTGAAGCTTTTGTTGGTATTTTTGCAAATTTTTGTGTAGTTCTGTCATTTGTTTAGAGAGGGGTGTTGATGTCTCTCTAATTATGATTTTGTCTCTTTCATGTTTGATTATCTTAGTTTTTGCTTCACATATTTTACAGTATACATATTTTGGTGCATACATGTTTAGAACTGCTGTGTCATGTCTTGATGGAGTGATCATTTTTCATTGTGTAGTGACCTATGACATTTTTCTTGTGCTGAAATCTGTTTTATCTCATATTAAAATAACTCATATTAAAATAAAATTATCTCATATTATCTCATATTAAAATAAAAAGGAAAGTATTTATACTTTCCATTAATGTTTGCCTGTTATATCTTTTTGCATTCTGCCTTCAACCTGCCTATTTTTCTTTTCTTTTTTTTTTGTTTGTTTTTTTGATATGGGAGTTTTGCTCTTGTTGCCTATGTTGGAGTGTAATGGCTCAGTCTCTGCTGACCGCAACCTCAGCCTTCTGGGTTCAAGCCATTTTCCTACCTCAGCCTCCCAAGTAGCTGGGATTACAGGCACCAGCCATCATACCCATCTAATTTTTTGTATTTATAGTAGAAATGGAGTTTCTGTGTTGGTCAGGCTGGTCTCTTAACTCCCAGCCTCAGGTGATCCGCCCATCTTTGCCTCCCAGAGTGCTGGGATTACAGCCCTGAGCCACTGCACCCGGCCTCAACCTGCCTATTTTCTTATGCTTAGTAATACAAAGAATCCCTGTTACCCCTTGCTATCATATTTTTATGTTCTGCTTATTCTCTTCTTTCATTTCTCTATTTTTATTTTCCTGCCTTCTGGAGGGTTATTGGAACGTTTTTAAAATTTCTGTAGTTATATTACTGTATCTGTTTATGTAACTTTAAAATCTTTGATAATTCAGGCCTGGCGGGGTGGCTCAAGCCTGTAATCCCAGCACTTTGGGAGGCCGAGACAGGCGGATCACGAGGTCAGGAGCTGGAGACCATCCTGGCTAACATGGTGAAACCCCGTCTGTACTAAAAAATACAAAAAAAAAAAAAACTAGTTGGGTGAGGTGGCGGCCGCCTGTAGTCCCAGCTACTCAGGAGGCTGAGGCAGGAGAATGGCGTAAACCCGGGAGGCGGAGCTTGCAGTGAGCTGAGATCCGGCCACTGCACTCCAGCCCGGGCGACAGAGCGAGACTCCGTCTCAAAAAAAGAAAAAACAAAACAAAAAAACACACACACACACAAAAACTTTGGTAATTCTAACATCTGTTTTCTTTGTGTTGGCACCAGTCAGTTCTTTTTTTCATTCATTTTGATATCTTCTTGATTCTTGGTATGTCAAGTAATACTCAGTTGAAACCTAGAGATATCATATTATGTTATTAGACTCAAAGAATATTGAAGACTTCTATTTTCCTTGATTTTTGTCTGGCACCACTCAGGCAAGGGAAGGGAGGGGTACCCTTGGTTGTTACTGCTTGGAAGTAGAACTCCAAGTTCCCTAGACTGTCTTCCTTGTCACTGGAAAGGGGGTATTCCTTATTACTGCTATTTTGGGGAGGAATTTCTGACCACCTGCGTGGTTCACACTTGTAACTTCTACCATGGTGGGAGTGACTTTTTTTCCACTGGACCGTGATGAAAGTTCTGTTTCTCTTTTAGGAACCACTCCAGCAGAATCAGGCAGGTGCTGGCTCCTTGTTACTGTCAAGTGCAGATACAAACCCCAGCTCACTACTTGCCTTCTTTATCTTCCATAGAAACCCCTGCTCACTAGTTGGCCTTCTTTATCTTCCCCCAGATTTGGGCATGGTTTGTTACAGCTTTAAGAACTTTAGGGTTTTCACTGAACTTTTTGTGGTATGCGTGGGGAGTGAGTCATAGTTCTTTCTATAGTTTTTGCTTGACATTTATTTTCTAAGTTTTCTATCATGCCAATTTGCATGTTTCCTGATCCATAGGCTATAGGGGTGGCTGTCAGGAGGGAGGATGCTTTTCTTATCTGCACCTACTAATGTTTGCAGGTTGCTAGATCTTTTAGCTTCAAATCTATAATATGTGAAATAAAAGAAAATTCTGTGAATTCACTACCTTCTTGTTCCTTATATTTAATGTCCAGGAGTTTTGGTTGTATTTAATGGGAAGAATAATGAAACATGTTTCATCTTCACAAATCAAAATGATCTTAATTCTTTTCAGTGAGCATTTTATCTCTTATATGTAGACAGCATTTGTTCATCATTTCTTTGTAAGCTGGAGATTTTTATTGTTTGAATTTTTTAGTCTTAACATAATTTGTTATAAACATTTTTTCACCTCATATGTTTGCTTTCTGTTGTAAAATGTTTAATGCAGATTACTTAATCATCTGCTCTCTTTATGTATAACAGCATTTTTGAGTCACGTATCCCTTGTTATTTTTTAATTACACAATTTTAAAGTCAAAAGTAACAAAGTTTATATTGGAAATAGAGGATTTTTTCCCTGGAATTGCAATTACTTTGTCTTGTGAGTACTATTTGGTTTCTTTCAGTAACATTTTTGTTCAGATATGCTCTTGGTGTGTGTGTGTGTGTGTGTGTGTAAGTATGTGATGAATGTAGTTTATTTAAAGACTTAAAGCAGTATTTACTTAATCTAAACAAACATAATAAATTATGTGGTATTTATATCATTTAAATACTTTCTTTAGGCAAGTTGGACAAATGCAAGTAAGAAGCAACGTGAAAAGCTCCTTGAGTTGATACGTCGTCTTGCAGAAGATGATAAAGATGGTGTGATGGCACACAAAGTGTTGAACCTTCTTTGGAACCTGGCTCATAGTGATGATGTGCCTGTAGATATCATGGACCTTGCTCTCAGTGCCCACATAAAAATACTAGATTATAGTTGTTCCCAGGTATGGGAGTGTTTCCTTGTTCAGTTTTCTGACTTTCCTTCACAAGTAGGATAACCCAGTTACAAGATGATTCCAGTTTCTTCTATCATTTTGTTTATTTATTTATTTATTTTTGAGACAGAGTCTCTCTCTGTCGCCCAGGCTGGAGTGCAGTGGTGCAATCTTGGCTCACTGCAAGCTCTGCCTTCCTGGTTCACACCATTCTCCTGCCTCAGTCTCCTGAGTAGCTGAAACTACAGGTACCCACCATGACGCCCAGCTAATTTTTTGTATTTTTAGTAGAGACAGGGTTTCACCATGTTAGCCAGGATGGTCTTGATCTCCTGACCTCATGATCTGCCTGCCTCAGCCTCCCAAAGTGCTGGGATTACAGGCCTGAGCCACCACACCCAGCCCATCATTTTTTATTTCTAAAGTGATCTTGAGGAATTGGCATACTTTGTCATATAAGCCTGGCTTCCTATTCTCCACCCTTGTGTTTTCCAGCCATATTTTATATATCATTCACTAAGCATTTTTGCCTCACTGAGACAAAAATGTTAATAGGTAGAATATCTTATTATAGTTATATTGTAGCTCAATATGTAGTGCTAATACAGATCATAAAGATTTAAAAGCAATAGTGACTTTAGAGGTATAAGGGTAGTTACATTTTATTTGCTAATAAGTTAGTAAGATTAACAGAACTTACTGGCTTCCCTATCAGCAAATCACAACAGCTTCCCAGTGTTTAACCGATGTGCCTTATGCTACTAATTTTAATTAAGTATTAATGTTTTGCTAGTTTTGCCTAAAGTCTTGAACCTCTTGATGACTTTTTATCAGCAGTTTTTTGCTACCCTTATAATTGGTCAGTTCAGTAATTTAATTATGATATTCCTTTTTAAAACATAAAAAAAAAAAAATGAACAGGCAGGGTATTTCTGTTTCTGCATGGCAAACATTCTGCTTTCACTTGGACTTAAGCTTAATCTAATTAATCAGGGTTGGCTGGGCAGTTCTTCACTGCTGTAATCCCAGCACTTTGGGAGGCCAAGGAGGGTACGTTGCTTGAGTTTACAATTTCAGTCCAGCCTGGGCAGCATGGGGAAACCCCAACTTTGTAAAAACTAAGAAATTAGTTGGGCATGGTGGTGCACACCTAAAGTCCCAGCTACTAGGGAGGCTGAGGCAGGTGCGTCCCTGGAGCCTGGGAGGCCAAAGCTATAGTGAGCCATGAGTGTGCCACCTATTCCAGCTTGGGTGACAGAGTAAGACCCTGTCTCAAAACAATGAAATAGAAAATATGTTTTAAAATTATTCAGTAAGGTCAATGATGCTCTTGGGTTTTGAAAGCCATATCATTGTGAAGCATAAAAGCATTTGCTGGCCGGGCGCGGTGGCTCAAGCCTGTAATCCCAGCGCTTTGGGAGGCCGAGACGGGCGGATCACGAGGTCAGAAGATCGAGACCATCCTGGCTAACATGGTGAAACCCCGTCTCTACTAAAAAATACAAAAAACTAGCCGGGTGAGGTGGCGGGCGCCTGTAGTCCCAGCTACTCGGGAGGCTGAGGCAGGAGAATGGCGTAAACCCGGGAGGCGGAGCTTGCAGTGAGCTGAGATCCGGCCACTGCACTCCAGCCCGGGCGACAGAGCGAGACTCCGTCTCAAAAAAAAAAAAAAAAAAAAAAAAAAAAAAAAAAAAAAAAAAAGCATTTGCTTCATCAGTTGCCATCATCAAAAAAGGACTAATACAAAGTCATATGTATAATTAGGTAAATCAAAGGGAGAACATTCATAAAACTGGAATACTTCAAAAATGAAGATGTCATTCACAGTCTGTGGACTAACTAGTCCACGCTTTTCATGTAAAACTGATTTATTTTTAGTTGTGAAGAAAATACAAATTGAAATTTATTACAGCTACTGTCTCATACAAATAAAAACGCAGTACTTTTTCCAATCCCAGTTGTCAATAGTACATTGGACTTGCAATAATGCAGTTGCAGCTTTAGATGCATGGAAATAAAAAGTGTCAGTTGGGTTATTATGATCAGATGACAGTGTTATACTGTGGTTGATTCTGAATACTCATAAGTGCTTATTCAGCAGGTAAAATGGTTATGAGGATCTTGAGTTGAGATGCTGTCTTGTTAAATAGAAAAGTGTTACAGAGAATTAAAGTAGTATACTTGTTATAAATGCTCACCTAGCATTTATTATTCATTTTATTGCTTGGCACACTGTTTTCTACATTGCTATATTAATGCTTGATTTCACTAAATTTAGTGTAAGGGTTTTTGCCTTTTTTTTTTTTTTTTGAGACGGAGTCTCGCTCTATCTATCGCCCAGGCTGGAGTGCAGTGGCCGGATCTCAGCTCACTGCAAGCTCTGCCTCCCGGGTTTACACCATTCTCCTGCCTCAGCCTCCCGAGTAGCTGGGACTATAGGCGCCCGCCACCTCGCCCGGCTAGTTTTTTGTATTTTTTAGTAGAGACGGGGTTTCGCCGTGTTCACCAGGATGGTCTCGATCTCCTGACCTCGTGATCCACCCGTCTCGGCCTCCCAAAGTGCTGGGATTACAGGCTTGAGCCACCGCGCCCGGCTGGTTTTTGCCTTTTTTAACTTCAGTTTTTGTTTGCTGTTGTTACTGGTAACTATTAAGTCTGTGATTCCTCTTGCCCTCCCACCTAAACTACTTTTAATTTAGTGTATATGTATGGGCCTTGTGCAGTGCTGCACACCTGTAATCCCTGCACTTTGGGAGGCCAAGGTGGGTAGATCATTTGAGATCAGGAGTTTAAGACTGGCCTGGCTCACATGGCAAAACCCTGTCTCTAGTAAAAATACAAAAAATTGGCCAGGCACAGTGGCTCACGCCTATAATCCCAGCATTTGGGGAGGTCGAGGCAGGTGGATTGCCTAAGGTGAAGCATTCGAGACCAGCCTAGCCAACATGAAACCACATCTCTACTAAAAATACAAAAAATTAGCTGGGCATTGTGGCGGACGGCTGTAATCCCAGTACTCGGGAGGCTGAGGCAGGAGAATCGCTTGAACCCAGGAGGCAGAGGTTGCAGTGAGTCAAGATTGCACCATTGCACACCAGCCTTAGCAACAAGAGTGAAACTCCGTCTAAAAAGAAAAAGAAAAAAAAAGTAGCCAGGTGTGGTGGGTGCACCTGTAGTCCCGGCTACTTGCAAGGCTGAGGCAGGAGAATTGCTTGAACCCGGGAGACCGAGGTTGCACCACTGCACTGTAGCGTGGGCAACACAGTGACACTCCATCTCAAAAAAATAAACAAATAAAATTTTAAAAAGTACACTTGTGAGTATTTTTAAATCCTTAAAAATGGGCACATTTATTAATGGAAATTTTTCCTAGGAAGTGATCTGAAAACAGCACAGTATGTACAAAGACATTCTTTATTGTTTACACAACGAAACCACTTAAATAAACTGTATGTTTTTATAGTGTGTACAGCCATTAAAATCCCTTAGTAGTTTGGAAAGGTGTCCACTTTTAATTAAAGACACTTAAAGCATGTGTCCAGTTTTTGTTAATGCATGTGCTTTTGTTAATGCACATGTAATGCATGTGCTTACAAACATCCCTTAAATTAAGTATTAATGGAAATAAAAAAAATTTACCTTTTCTTTTGCGGATGTGCACAGAAATGGAATTCTTCCAGCTAAATATCTATTAGATATTTAAACCAGAATTTTGATTATTAGTCACTGCAATGTGAAAGATTGAAGCAACCATGGAGGAATATTTGAAAAATCTTACTCTCAGAATATTCTTGACCAGGCATGGTGGCTCATGCCAGTGGTCCCAGCACTTTGGGAGGCCAGCGGGGGTGGATCATGAGTTCAAGAGATTGAGACCATCCTGGCCAACATGATATAACCCCGCTTGTACTACAAATACAAAAATTAGCCAGGCGTGGTGGCACGCGCCTATAGTCCCAGCTACTTGGGAGGCTGAGGAGGAGGATAGCTTGAACCCAGGAGGCGGAGGTTGCAGTGAGCCGAGATCTGCGATCACGCCACTGCATTCCTGTCTCGTGACAGAGTGAGACTTCATCTCAAAAAAAAAAAAAAAAAAAAAAATCCTCAATTACTTTTTCATTGCACACGTTTGTCTTTTTTCTGTAACTTTCTTTGTATGTATACTGATTTATTTTGATTTTTTTAACCTCAATTACTATACTGTTACTTTCTTGATGAAATAAAAATTTTCCATTTTCTTTGCTCTGATTAGAAAACTATCCTAGCCAAACTCAGTATATATGGTTATAATTGGCAATGCATGCTTTCCCAATTTTATGACAAAACTTCACAAAACTCAGTGCAATGCAATACCCACCATTCAGACAAATGTTTTAAAATCATACTTCCTATAAATGTGTTGGTACTTGGAAATTGTGTCTCAGTACAGATATTTCAGATTCATAGAACATTAAATTTATAGTAGTGCCTTACATTTTGGTGTTTTCATTGTAACTTCAAAATAATATATTTAGAGCATTTTGTTTGAACACTTTTACAATTACATTGTAAATTTGGTAATGCTAAGTTTAGAAGGTTTCTTGTTTTGTAAATCTCAAAATAATTTTGAAGGTAGAATTATATTGAGTATCCACTTAGAGTATAAATTTTTTTCATGTATAAGGATCGAGATGCACAAAAGATCCAGTGGATAGATCACTTTATAGAAGAACTTCGCAGGAATGAAAAATGGGTAATTCCTGCTCTGAAACAAATAAGAGAAATTTGTAGTTTGTTTGGTGAAGCACCTCAAAATTTGAGGTAAGACTTTTTTAATAGATAATTTTTAAATTTTTATTTGTATGTTATGTTGAAAATGGTATATGAAAGCAAATTTTAAAGAAAGAAAACCATGGTGGGAAAACAAGAAATTTCTAAGAGTTTACAACAAAATAAGAATCCTTGATCATGTTCAACTTCTTTGTATTTTATGACAGATAGGTATGTATTCAATACTAAATAGCAATTAAGTATCATAGCCACATTACTGCCTTTCAGGTCTTAGTTCAGAATTGTCTCTGACTTCCAGCGGATGTGTCAGATGTTATGCCTATGTTATATTTATCTTGCTCCTCATTTTACTCTATCCTTTTGATAGTTAACTCTGTCTTGGCTCAATATTTCTTGTAGTTACAAATAGTATTCTTTGTTATTTAATTGATTTAGTCTAACATTTTTAACATTTGAAGGGGGGAACACCTCTTTCTTGAGTTTTAAAATTAAATTTTAAAAATCAGACTACAAAGTGATTTAGAGTATAAAACATGACAAGACTGTTTAAAGATTTTTTTACTCATAACTTATTTTAGCTAGATTTTCCTTAATTTTCAGTGTTTGGTGTCATATGTTAAATTGTGGTTATTTAAATAATGTATTTTATTTTATTGTAAGATACTGAAAATTAATGAAAGGAAAGGAAAATAACACGGAAACGGAGAAACCTATGTTAGTTGAAGAATATTCACAGTGCAGTTAAGATTCCCAGTAGCGAAGTTCAGGTTTATCTAACTAACTGTAATCTTAGAAAGATTCCCTCGTGTGTTAGGTGCTGCAGCTCATGCCTATAATCCTAGCACTTTCGGAGGCCGAGGCAGGCGGATCACTTGAGGTCAGGAGTTCAAGACTAGCCTCACCAACATGGTGAAACGCCATCTCTACTAAAAATACAAGAAATTAGTTGGACATAGTGGCAGGCACCTGTAATCCCAGCTACTCAGGAGGCTGAGGCAGGAGAATTGCTTGAACCCAGGAGGCTGAGGTTGCAGTGAGCTGAAATTACGCCCTTGTACTCCAGCCTGGGCAACATGAGCAAAACTCTGTCTCAAAAAAAAAAAAAAAAAAAAAAGATTGTCTCATGGTGTAAGGACATTTGTGTTGTGTATCAGATGATGATTAATCAAGATGCTTTACAGCTTTAGATTGATAAAATTATACCCCAAAGAGAGTTTTTGTGTTAATAGAAGCTTAAAATGCCATTTATATTTTGTGATTTTTTTCAAGTTGACTTTTGACTCTATTTTTCTAATGTTGGAAATATTAAAGGAAATTTGAAAGTTTCATGTGAATAAACATTGGAAAAAATATTTATGAAGGACATATTTTCATTATATTTGTTTATATATACCATTTGTCTTTTATCAGACATATCTATTTACTATAGATAGATGCAGTAGATATACTCTCTCAAGACTGGTGACCTCATTACCAATAGAATAGTAATGTTTGTGAGTTGATTGGTTTAGTCAATAATGACAAACTAGAAAGGAAAAGAGAGCTGGATCTTTTTAGTGATATCCACAGGTAAAATGGTGTGAACTCATTGTTCCAGAATGTACCTGGACGTCTGATACTCTTCATCATGCAATACATGTGTTTTCATACTGATAGATACTTTTTATTTTTAAATAAGAATACTGAAATAGATACTTGATTGGAGGCATGGATTATGTTTTTTACAGAGTTTGATATTTCGTTAAGGGGAGAATATTGACACATTTTGTTAAGAATGTATAGCATTAAAAATTTTTAAAGTAGTAGCTGGAATTTAGCTTCTGTAAACTCTCTTTAATTACAGCAATTTTCGTTTGCCTTATTATACTGTTAAGTTCTTCTTATTTCAGCCAAACTCAGCGAAGTCCCCACATATTTTATCGCCATGATTTAATCAACCAGCTTCAACAAAATCATGCCTTAGTTACTTTGGTAGCAGAAAACCTTGCAACCTACATGAATAGCATCAGATTGTATGCTGGAGGTATGTATGATAAGCTAAAATTAACTATGAGGAATCAACTTTGTTTCACTGTAAATGTTAATAACCTAAGAAATGACATTTATTTTTGAATGAGGAAAAATAGAAGTGGATTGATACTTCAGATTGCATTCACTTAAGGAATATGATCTACTTGGCATCCCAAATCTTAGGCAAGCTAAACTCCAGGCCACCTTTCCCAGTGTCTTTATTAAATACATGTCTACTTACTCATCCTCCTTGTTTGTATATTTTCTTTCATACCTGGGAGTTCTGCCTGTTAGTGCCTTTGGTAGGTTATAATTCTCTTGGGTCTCTTTGGTGTGTACTGAAGTCATTAAGCTTTTGCTCTTTTTTTGAGGGGGACAGAGTCTTACTCTGTTGCCCAAGCTGAAGTTCAGTGATACAGTCTCAGTTCATTGCAACATCTGCTTCCGGGCCCAAGTGCTCCTCCCACCTCAGTCTCCTGAGTAGCTCAGACCACAGGCACTCACCACTATGCCCTGCTGTTTTGTATTTTTAGCAGAGACAGGGTTTCGCCATGTTGACCAGTCTGATCTTGAACTCCTGGGCTCAAGTGTTCCTCCTGCCTTGACCTCCCAGGGTGCTGGAATTACAGGCTGAGCCACCATGTTCTGCTTAATTTGTTGTTAATTTTGCCTGATTCTGTTATTACATATATTACAGTTCTTAATAATTCTGAAATACTGTTATCCATTGTTTAAAGAGCTTATTAGAAATTCACTGGATTTGTAATCACTAGATGTGTCATTGCTTCTTACACTATGAAATATTTTAAAACTGTTTCTTGTCTTATACTTCTCAACAGTTAGCCTTTTAGTATATGCCATGTGGAGATCTATCTTGGCACACTAAAGGCTAATTCCAATGTTATTTGTCCTTTAATAGTTTTAATACATTTATGTGTGCTGGAGCACATAGTAGTCTTTCTGCATGTATAGCTGTATCCCCCTTCCCCAAAAGTTCATAAAACATCTGCATCCCAAATCAACCACTTCACAGGCCTAATTTTTATGCTTATAGAGGAGAAAACCTTTTATTGGCCAATGTTGAAGGCAAGATTTACCACAATGTTGAACTGAAATTGCTGCTTAATTGATATGCTACATTAGTATCTGTGGAATTCAATCATATGTTGAAAATGTGGATATTTGTATTATTAACTGTTTGAAAAATATAGTAGAATCTTGGTATGGTTGAGTTTGTAAAAATCCTCAAGTTTTTACTTAATACTTCTTTTTGAGGTCACATAAAATAATAGAAAACTTAAGTAACTTCCGCTTACCTCTAATTATTTCGGTGGCTTCTATTCCTCTCACATTTTACCCCCTCTTTTTACCCTTGCTGTAGAACTATAAAAGCAATCTGAGCATTAGGTGCTACATGCATTTCAATCCTCCCAGTCAGGTTCAGAAGCTCAGAGGCAAAAGTGGTAGGACAGGCAAGCCCATATAAGCATGCAACCAACCTTGATGGCCCCTTTCTTTATTAAGAGCAGCTTAAAAAAATTAGAACAGCATAAAATTTGCATATCGTTCTCTTAAATTCTGTATCACCTCAAGTCTTGTATCTTCTTGAAGATAACAAGGGCCCTCCCACATGCCAGTGAAGACCCTCCCCAAAAGTGATCACAACTAGACACTTAACTCCAATGATAATTTTATTCATTTTGCGTGGTTTTGTCTGTAATTGTAATGTTATTGTCAATAATTGAAGACCTAATTTCCAATTCAATCAAGAGGAAAAGCATAGGTGTATTCCAGCCTCACTAGGGTACTCTGTTTATTTGTTCAAATTCTACTTGAGTTCTTGACTGATGTCTTGTGATCATGAGTCAAGAAATGAAGAAATTCCACATTTTTCATTTTCCTCATGTTTATATTGTTTGTTTATAAAATTGAAGATTAGGAGTATAGGCTTTATTGTTAAACTGCTGTAAAGTTTATATAGTTAAATACACAATTAGTTTGTATAGTTAAACCTACCTCCAATTGGGTGACTTGCAAAGTACTTAAGCCTTCTGTGATTAGGATTTACCAGATTGGTAAAACAAGAATAACAGTAGTGTGTACCTATTTTATAAATGAGTTAATACATTCTAGAACATAGTATTTGCCAGAATGTTACCAGTATACAGCACTTGCTTGAACATTTTCTGTAATTATACGGTCTCCTGAATTCATTGATTGTGTTTTTCTAGAAATAATCATTTACCTTTAATATTTTCCGTTTCTGAGTGATGTTGCTCATTCTGAGTAATATTGCTGAATAATGTCAGTTTGTTCTTAAATATACCGATAAAATTTCTCCCACTAATACTTTTATGTGATTAGGATTGTATAAAACAATACCAACAAAAACTATGGTGATTGCATCATAGCAGTTCACTAATGTTTTCTTAGTTTCTGATAATCATTTCATTAGTCTCTATTCTGACTATGTACGATACTACTAGTTGTTTATTTTTGTGAAAACATTTCCCCGGTGGCATGGTTAGCTAATTTCATGTTATTTTAGATAACAAAGTAACATTAAGATTTTACAAATGGCAAAAACGAGTGCCGTTATCTCACTACTTGAATTTAGCGAGGAATATTTCCTGAGTTACGTTTTTAAAAAAATCTTTATGTGCATCAACAAACTATCAGCCACCTTGTTTATCTCATTGAAAAGACAGTATCTACTGATTTCCTTATGAGAGAGCTTTATATGTCATTTTTCCTGATTTCTGAATAAAATTTATAGGATTTACACTAATTACAGGGCACATTACTGTTCAAGAAAATGTGTTTTTCTAAGAGTTGTCGTTTTATACCTCTTCTGTTCTTTCTGCTTTCATTATGACAGTTGATTCTTTTGGGACCCGTTGCCACAGGAAAAAAGTCTTTTCACAAGTGTCACTCAACAACAATGACAGTGCTTAATGCAGAATCTGGCTTTGATTCACTCACTAATTCTACTTCATTTTCTTTTTCTTTTTCTTTTTCTTTTTTTTTTTTTTTTCTGGTGGTGGTTGTTGTTGAGACAGGGTCCTTGGCCGGGCGCGGTGGCTCAAGCCTGTAATCCCAGCACTTTGGGAGGCCGAGATGGGCGGATCACGAGGTCAGGAGATCGAGACCATCCTGGCTAACACGGTGAAACCCCGTCTCTACTAAAAATACAAAAACTAGCCGGGCGAGGTGGTGGGCGCCTGTGGTCCCAGCTACTCGGGAGGCTGAGGCAGGAGAATGGCGTAAACCCGGGAGGCGGAGCTTGCAGTGAGCTGAGATCCGGCCACTGCACTCCAGTCCGGGCGACAGAGCGAGACTCCGCCTCAAAAAAAAAAAAAAAAAAAAGAAAAGAGACAGGGTCCTACTTTCTCACCCAGGCTACAGTGCAACAGTATGATCTCTGCTCACTACAGCTTCTGCCTCCCAGGTTCTCCTGTCTCAGCCTCTCAAGTAGCTGAGATTACAGGAATGAGCCACCATGCCTGGCTAATTTTTGTATTTTTATTAGAGACAAAGTTTCATCCTGTTGGCAAGGCTGGTCTTGAACTCCTGGCCTCAAGTGATCTGCCTGCCTTGGCCTCCCAAAGTGCTGAGATTACAGATGTGAGCTACTGTACCTGTCCTTACCTCATTTCGCATGCTATGAAGTACTATTAAATCTTTGGTGTGGGTTCTTCTGATTTAAAAAATATTTTGAACGAAAGTGATTAATTTCCTGAAGTAAAATTGCTCTTTGACACTGTCACTACTACTCTTTGACAGTGTTGGCTTTGTACTGGAAAGTACAGGATGAACTTTAAACATCCTACTGTGCCAGAAATTGTAAGAAGTTTTTAGAAAATCATATTGACATATCAAAAAAGACATAGGATTCACCTCTTAGTAGTCAAATCTGTTACAATTTAAGCATCAAAATATTATACTTAGGACAATATGAGTATTTTAGTTGATATTGATAAAAATAAATGGAGAACAATGCAAATTAAAAACACAGGAAAAAAAACAGGTGATAAAAGAAGTAGCTGAAAGTCTAATAAGAAGTGGATTACTGACATAGTGTCAAAGTATCCTCCCAGAAGTTTTTACAAAGAGAGAAATACTAACTTTTCAGTGGAGAAATGTGGCAGAAACGCCTTAATTAAGTGATCTAAGTTAAAACATAGTTATTACATAGGACACACTGACATGGCTTCTGATAATAAGCGAAATGAACATAGGATATCTTTTGGGATATTTCATTCAAAAAATGCACAACCTGAATCTATAGAAAATACAGAATGCAAATTGAGTGGCATTAAGTGACTTCATTCTTTAACATGGTCAAGACAGAAACACAAAAAAGATACAAGGAAACTTCAGGTGAAAGAAAGCTACTTGTAGTATATGAGCCAGAGTTTTATCCTGGACTTGCAGAAAAGAAAGCATAAAGTGATGACATTATTGGTACAATTCATTAAGTTTCTAAATACACTATGAATCTGAGAGCAGTCTTGTTGGAGTCTTAAAACCTGGTAAATATACTGTGGTTATGAAAGATGTTATATGGTTGATCCTTGAACAACACAAAGTTAGGGGCCTTGACACCCCACAAAGTCAGAAAATCCATGTATAACTTTTGACTTCCTCAGAATTTAATTACTAATAGCATGCTGTTGACTGGAAAGTATTAATGATAACCAAAACAGCTGATTAACACATATTTTATCTATTACACATATTATATACTATATTACAATTAAGGAAGCTAGAGGAAAGAAATGTCACTGAGAGTATTGTAGGGAAGAAAATACCTCTATTGTTCATTAAGTGGCAGTGCATCACCCTGAAGGCCTTCATCCTGTCTGCACACTGAGCAGGCTCAGGACAAGGAGGAAGAGGAAGGGTTGGTCTTGCTGTCTCAGAGGTGTCAGATGAGGAAGAATTGGAATGCGATGCAGAAAAGGCAGGCACACACTGTAACTTTAGGGAAATATTATTTCTGTCTGATGTTTTTGCTTTGTCGTGTCTCAAAAAATGTTTATATACAGCAGGGGTCCCCATCCCCTAGGCGGAGGACCATGATTGGTCCCTGGCCTGTTAGGAACTGGGCCACACAGCAGGAGGTGAATGGCAGGTGATGGAGCATTAGCGCCTGAGGCCTGCCTCCTGTCAAATCAATGGTAGCATTAGATTCTGATAGGAGCAGGAACCCTATTGTAAACTGCACATGAGAGCTATCTAGGTTGAGTGCTCATTGCACCTGATACCTGATAATCTTAGGTGGAACAGTTTCATCCCAAAATCATCCCAACCCCTGTCTGTGGAAAAATTTCTTCCAAGAAACTTGTCGCTGGTGCTAAAAAGGTTGGGGACTGCTCCAATACAGTACCAATCGATCCTACACCATTTGCTGTAATTTCAGTACCTATATATAATATGGAAGTCCATGTCATAGAAGAAGTCAAAAGCAGTCTTGAGTAATCAGAATCCTCTGCCAGCATGTTTAATGTCAGTTTGTTTTCTGTCAGTGCTTCTACTACTTCCTCATTGTCTGCCACTGGTTCAGAAGCATTCATTTCCACTAAGTTGTCCTTTGTTAATTCCTCGGGTGTATTGTCTATTAGCTTTTGAATTTCTCCAAGAATCATATCATGAAACCGTTAACCCATGTATGGTTTCTGCTGTTTGCATGATCTCTTTCATGATTACCTGAATGAGCTCTGTTGTAAATCCTGTGAAGTCATGCACAACATCTGGACATAGTTTTGAATGTGTTGTTTCCAGCCTGATGGGTTTCATCACCTTTTCTGTTACAGTGATGGCATCTTCAGTGGTGTAATCCTTACACACTTTCATGATGTTCTTTCTCTTAGGGTTCTGTTAGACAGCATTGACAGTCCTTTCTAGGGAGTACTATATGTAATGAGCCTTAAAGTTCCTATGACTTCCTGATCTAGAGGCTGAATTAGAGACGTGTTTGGGGGCAAGCAGACCACATTGATGCCTTTGGCCAGAGGCACTGTCTAGTATCAAAAGAACATTAAAAGGCAACCAATTACTGGCAAGATACTTCCTGACTTCAGGGACAAAGATTTGATGGAACCAACCCAGAGAAAGCCTTCTAGTTGTCAAGTCTTCTTGTTGTGCAACCACAAGACTGGCAGCTGTTGTTTATTTTTTCCTTTCAAGGTGGTGGGTTAGCACTTTATATTAAAAGAGCCATCCTGATCATTAGCCTGATTACATTTACAGTTAGCGTAGTCTTTCCTGCCTTAAATCTTAGTAGTTGCCTGTTTCTTACTAACAAATGTCCTCTGTGCCTTTTTTCTTTCCTTCCAGAGTAGGGCACTTTCATCTGCATTAAAAGCCTGTTGAGGCAGATACTTTTCTCCTCAACAATTTTACGAATGTCATCTGGGAACTCACCTGCTGCCTGTTGCTTGGCAAAAGCTGCTTCTCTTGTTAAAATCTTGATATTTTTAAAGATAAACTGCTTTCTGAAGTTAATCACATCATCCTAAGCTGGCAATTCTCCAGTTTCAAATCCTTCACCTTTTTTGCTGGGTCTGACCCGCAGACTCTTGCCAAGCAACTGATGAAAAAAATGTATGCAGACACAGGTTTTTTTTTGCCTGGGCGCAGCTAGGGGACTGAGCCGCTCACAGACACCAAGGAGGGTACTATAAAGAGTCACAGCAGTTGCAGCCCCGACAAGAGGGCATTTATTTAGTACAGATTTAATGATAAAGGCTTTGAGTCAACACAACTTGTGGGTAATTACCCGTAGAGAGCAGTCCTGCACACTGGATGATTAAAGGCCAAATTCTGAGGCCTAAGTAAACTTAACTTACCTAGATCAATTCCTTTACAGTTCCTTGTTATCTACCTTTTATTCTGAGGCTCTGGATAAGATAATTTGGCTGCCTTCAAATTATCTTTCAAAGCTTTGCAAAACCTCGTAGCCTTCCAAGAACGTTTGCATCTTCTCCTATAATTTCTCCCACCACCCTGACCAAACTCCTACCCCTTTTGCTTTAATTTGTCATAATGACTTTGATTTTTCCCATTATATTAGTCTATAAGTGTGCCTTTTTTATAGCAGTCTTGCTCAAAAAAAGTGCATTTTTCAATACAAAATTGAAGATATTTCCCAAAAGTACAGTTTGTTCCTACTGGCATAGATGCAATGACAGCTTCATGAAATGTGTTTGTGTGTGTGTGTGTGTGTGTGTGTGTGTTTACAGTCCTCCTTATGCTGAATTAATTTATCGTGAAATGGGGGGCAGTCATTGTTGCAGACCTCAGTCTACAATGCGTATCAACCAATTCAGCTTTTTCTTGTGATGTCATGATTTCCCTGTTTTGGGGGGAGCACATCATTTGGGTCCTGTGGTGTCATTCATTGTTTCTATTATTGCACTAAACACAAAAAATACATGAGAACTGCAAGAGACTAATTTTTTTTTTTTTTTTTTTTTGAGACAAAGTCTCACTCTGTCACTTAAGCTGGAGTGCAGTGGTGTGATCTCACCTCATTGCAGTGTCTACCATCTGGGTTCAAGTGTTTCTCCTGCGTCAGTCTTCTGAGTATCTAGGATTACAGGCATGCGGCACCACTCCCAGCTAATTATTGTACTTTTAGTAGAGACGAGGTTTCACCACATTGGTCAGGCTGGTCTCAGACTCCTAACCTTGTGATCCTCCCTCCTCAGCCTCCCAAAGTGCTGAGATTATGGGATTATAGGCGTAATCCACCACGCCCAGCCAAGAGAGTACTTTTTTTTTTTTTTTTTTACCATGGTACATAATTTACTGAAGAGACTTAATTGCCCACTCAGGAGTTTAGAATCACACAGCATTTAGAATCACACAGCATTTTAAGTGGATACTCGCAACACTGGTGCTCACTGAAATAAACATATTTTAAGTATTCATGACATTTAATTTTTTCTTAAAAAAAATTATCTTTTTTTTGAGACCGAGTCTCATTGTCACCCAAGCTGGAGAGCAGTGGCACCATATTGGCTCACTGCAGTGTTTGTCTCCTGGGTTCAAGCAGTTCTCCTGACTCAGCCTCCCAAGTGCTGGAATTAGGCACCCACCACCACACCCAGCTAATTTTTATATTTTTAATAGAGATGGGGTTTCACTGTGTTGACCAGGCTTGTCTGGAACTCCTAACCTCAGGTGGTCTATCTGCCTTGGCCTCCCAAAGCACTGAGATTACAGGCATGAGCCACCGTACTCGGCCTTTTCTAATTTTTTTTCAATATTTCTAAGCTATGTTGTCCATCTGTTTTCTTTAAATGTCACAAATTTTCTAAAAATTTTCCAGTACTCATCATTTATTTAAAAAGATCCATAGAATAAATTAATGAGTAGATGAGTGCAGTTCGAACCCATGTTGTTCGGGGGTCAACTGTACTTGTTATTGGGAAATAAACACAACTTTAAGGAATAAAATTAGATGATGTGTCCAGCTTACCTTCAAATGGTTCATTAAGATGACATATACATATGTAAACAGAGATACCCGTAAAAACACATAGGCAACATCTAAACAGTTGGTATATCTGGATAAAGAGTTGTTCATGTATTATTTTTGCACCTTGTCTATTTTGAAGTTACATTAAAATGTAAACTCATACACATAAACCACCCCCATGCCACACACTCCCCCTCAAAAAAAAAAAAAATAGCTTTTAGTTCAAAGGCTGTAGGGGATGAAAAACTACCTCAAGTGCCAGTCTGATGTTTAATCAGATGTTTCAGTATCAGTGGTCTGAAAAACGAGAAAACTTACATGCAACTGAAAGTCTTTTTATATTGTCTCAGATTTTTAAAGAAAACTCGAGGGTCTGCAATTTGGTGCAACCTGTCAGTTTCATGAAAGTAAGCTGTGCATTTTTACAACTGTTGGCAGGTGTTCCTGTATATAGAAGTAAAAAGCTATGAGTCAAAATATGTGAGATTTCTTTCTTCACTAAATAGTGCACATTCTAAATATTCTGTTCCATCTTTATGCTAGTCAAGATTTTGCTTCTAATTGAAGTTTCACAGAAAAAACAAATCTTGCCATTTTGAAGATTTGGATGCTTTTCCCAATTCCAGTAGGAACTCACACAGTTAACATTTTTTTGACACCAAGTGTGAACGTTACAAGGTCCAAGAGATGTATACCTGAGAAATACCTGTGTCTGTTGCAAAAGAAAAACAGCATGTTTCTCCATGATACATTTAAAAGTTTCAGAATAAAGATCTTTCATTCCTGACAACACTTGGTATTGGCATGTATTTCAGCTGTCTTTTGTTGAATCTCACAAACTAACTGAGTCATTTTCAGGCATATGGTTTTTATCGTATTCTTCTAATGCTTTCGTTTCGTTATTTTACTTTGCTAGGTATTGGGATAAGCCACATTAGGGTATTTTTCTTTAAAAGCATGGCTTTGTGTTGGAATAAATTAATATTTTAGTTGAGTGTTACTTTTTGAGTAAGAGTGTGTGTGTGTGTGCGTGTGTGCGTGTGTGTGTGTGTGTTTGAGATGGAGTCTGGCTCTGTCACCCGGGCTGGAGTGCAGTGGAGTGATCTCAGCTCACTGCAACCTCTGCTTCCCATGTTCAAGTGATTTCCCTGCCTGAGCCTCCTGAGTAGCTGGGACTACAGACATGTACCACCACACCCGGCTAATGTTACGTATTTTAGTAGAGACCATGTTGGCCAGGATGGTGTAGATCTTCTGACCTTGGGATCCCCCCACCTCTGCCTAGCAAAGTGCTAGGATTCCAGGCATGAGCCACTGCGCCTGGCCAGGACAGTAGCTTTGAACTTAATCTTAGCTGTTTAAAATTTATTTACAGGCGAGGCATGGTGTCTCACGCCTGTAATCCCAGCACTTTGGGAGGCCAAGGCAAGCAGATTACGAGGTCAAAAGATGAAGACCCATCCTGGCCAACGTGATGAAACCCTGTCTCTACTAAAAATACAAAAATTAACTGTGCATGGTGGTATGCGCGCCTGTAGCCCCAGCTACTTGAGAGACTGAGCCAAGAGAATCACTTGAACCCAGGAGACATAGGTTGCAGTGAGCCAAGATCGCGCCACTGCACTCCAGCCTGGCAACAGAGTGGGACTCCATCTTAAAAAAAAAAAAAAAAAAAAATTATTTACAAAGTACTGAAAGATTTCCACCCAGTAGATGAAGTTGATAAACTAAATAAAAAACATTTACCAATTTTATATTAAAAAAACAAAGATTTCTGACATAGGTGAGGCCTAGTTTCCAGCACAGGTATTTATAATCATAATGACAAGGTAGGTTTTTCTGAGTATCTGAGACTGTTTGAGCCAGTTCATACGCTGGTGATTGAGATACTCGTATGATAACTTTATCAAATACAATGACATTTTCTCTCATCTTAATTTTTTTGAGTGAATAACATAATGATATTTTTAATGTGGAAATACTTTGCCTACAAAGAAGGAAGGAAATACTTTGCCTAAAAAGAAGGAAAATGGAAACATGATGATATAAAAACATAGGCTGTACTCAGAAATTGTGCCAGTGTGTGTAATGAATGAAGGTGGAGTTAGACTAAAAAATATTTTTGATAACATGTTCAGTAGGTTATATTTTTCTTTTGATTGTGTAAAAAGTGATTGTATTTTTGTGGAAATAAAGGGTTTAAATAAACATACCATAATTACAAGTTGCCTGTTAATTATTATTAACAGTTAGTGATTATTAACTTAATAATTTCTTTTTACCTAAGTCAGTAATGTGGATATACATGTGTATAATACATAGTTTTGGTTTATTTGCAGATCATGAAGACTATGATCCACAAACAGTGAGGCTTGGAAGTCGATATAGTCATGTCCAAGAAGTTCAAGAACGACTGAACTTCCTTAGGTTTGTTTTAAACAACGAGTGCTATTCTTTTAAGGAACTGCAGTGATAAGGAATGCAGTGTTACTCTCTATTTGTTTTTTTTAAACAGGATCTCATTTGGTCATTCAGGCTCAAGTGCAGTGGGGCAATCTAGGCTCACTGAAGCCTCAACCTTTCCAGGCTCTGGTGATCTTCCCATCTCAGCCTCCTGAGTAGCTTGTGAATATTTTAACCATAATAGACAAAAGCAACCTCTAACTATGTATAATAATATTACTTCATATGGGACAAGGAAAATTGTCTGTTCTGTAAGCCAAACCTGTGTTCCAAACTGAATTTACTGAGTAATACATAGCTTTTAATGACGTGTATTTTTTTATGTATGTATAGGTTGAATAATGAGAGATCTCTTAGAAATAGTTACCATACCATAGTAAGGAAAGTATTTAAATAATAAGTATACTAAGAAAAGTTTCCAGAACTATCAGTGTTTTATAAAATTTATTGAATTCATTATTTTTCTCTATTAATTCTGGGATTAGTTTTCTTTTTACAGAGCATATAATTCTGTTTGCTGTTGAATCATAATTTACGGGACAATATTTGACAAAAAGTCGGTTTTTTTTTTGTTCAGTTGATTCATAACTATTAAGGATTTTACGGTGTGCCAGATTGATCTTGTCTTTATAGATAAAAGTGTTTATACGATTTTAGTTTGCAAAATATTCGTGTCAGGTTTTCTGACACTTGTACCTTTTTTTTAACCACACAGGAAAACAATCTGCCTCTTATATTGAGTATGTCTTCTAAAGAGAGCCATTGTTTTTGGTAAATGTGTTACTTAGGTTTATTGGATTGGAAAAATTAGTTAGAATTTATTCATTCTATTAGCAAAGTTTAGAATCAGATGATCTTCCAGAGTTCCTATTACAGTACTAAAATTAATCAAAGGGGGAAGCTGTAGGAGCAATGCCACCTGTATATATTTGGCCTTGTGCTAATCACTTTATTCATCATGACAACCTTGTGAGGCAGGTGTTAACTCCCCATGAGATTCCATTTGGGGAAAACAAAGTGCTTTGAAATCACACAGCTGGTATATGATAGCGACTACCCATATAGACGTTTTTTAAAGTGTCTGCCCTGTCACACCAGTGAATTTTCAGACATTTACATTGAAACCTTAGTTTACAAACTGCTGTGTTTCATCTTGCTCAATCTCTTGTTGCTCATTTATAAATTATGATGAGAGAGATTAGGTAGATTTAATCTAGACGGTCCTTTCATGCTTAGCACTCTTACGGAGATACTAACAACCTAAAATTAAGATCCAGGCCAGGCACGGTGGCTCACACCTGTAATTGCAGCACTTTTGGGAGGCCGAGGTGGGCGGATTACCTGAGGTTAGGAGTTTGAGACCAGCCTGGCCAACATGGTGAAACTCCGTCTCTACTAAAAATACAAAAATTAGCTGAGTGTGGTGGCACACATCTGTAATCCTAGCTACTCGAGAGGCTGAGGCAAGAGAATTGCTTGAGCCTGGGAGGCGGAGGTTGCAGTGAGCCGAGATTGTGCCACTACACTCCCAACTGGCTGACAGAGTGAGAGTCTGTCTCAGAAAAAAAAAAAAAATTAAGATCCAGAAGAAAAAACCTTCTGATATTAAATAAAAACATTACACTCTTTTTGGGAATAAAGCCACTATCGTTTTGTTAACTGTGAAGTTATTATTCAAGTTAAAATAAACTTATTTTTCCTTTCATCGTTATTCATAGAAATAGTAGAGTAGGTGGGAGAGTGCTAAGAGAAAATAGAAACCAATCAAAGAGACAGCTTAAAGCAGACTAATCATTGTTTTATTGTAGTGAACTAATAAATAGTGAACTAAAAAGCTTGAGGACATCACTGACGACACGCTAATGCTTACAGAGATACACATAATTTTTAATTGTAGATTTTTTGTTTAATATGGCTAGTTATGATTGCAGTATTTTCAGAAATGTGAGCAGTTTAAGCAGCTTTAAATTCATGGTGATATTTAGTTATCTCTGAAAGTCATTTAGTGTAATAACCTCATTTTACAATGATATAATTTAGCAGAGAGCTACATCAGTATTGAGTTTCAGAAGGTGAACGGAAAGTGACGAGAAGTCTTCTTACTTAGGGCACATCACCTAGCAAAGTTGCTGGCATTTTGTAGCTGCCTCATATATATTTGTTAAACAAATGAATACCTGACACATTTTAAATTACACCTATGTGTTCAACAAATTTTTAAATATTTTTAAAGCTGTAATTAAAATGTAATTGTGGTGAAATATTATGTTGTGCCTGTCAAAACTTGCTTTGCAGGAAAAAACTATATTGACCCTAATTACTGATTTATGTTTCTCCAAGATTTTTACTGAAGGATGGCCAACTGTGGCTCTGTGCTCCTCAGGCAAAACAAATATGGAAGTGCTTAGCAGAGAATGCAGTTTATCTTTGTGATCGTGAAGCCTGTTTTAAGTGGTATTCCAAGTTAATGGGGGATGAACCAGACTTAGATCCTGATATTAATAAGGACTTCTTTGAAAGTAATGTGCTTCAACTTGATCCTTCCCTTTTAACTGAAAATGGAATGAAATGCTTTGAAAGATTTTTCAAAGCTGTCAATTGTCGAGAAGGGAAACTAATAGCAAAAAGAAGATCCTATATGATGGATGATTTGGAATTAATTGGACTAGACTACCTTTGGAGGGTAAGTGAGCAGTTAGACTTTTGTTTGTCAACGTTGTACCTGAAGTTACTTTTTAAGAATAATTCAGGAGTCATAATTTTACCTGAGAATTTTATGTATGTATTCTGTTTTGATGCTTGTCCTAGAAATCTAGGTGTGCAAGGGTAATTGCTCTTCTTCAGCTTCTTATATTTTATTACGGGTGTTTTTCTCACCCTACTGTACTAACTTAGAATCTGTCACACTTTTCTTTTTTTTTTTTTTTTTTTTTTTTTTTGAGGCGGAGTCTCGCTCTGTCGCCGGGGCTGGAGTGCAGTGGCCGGATCTCAGCTCACTGCAAGCTCCGCCTCCCGGGTTTACGCCATTCTCCTGCCTCAGCCTCCCGAGTAGCTGGGACTACAGGCGCCCGCCACCTCGCCCGGCTAGTTTTTGTATTTTTAGTAGAGACGGGGTTTCACCGTGTTAGCCAGGATGGTCTTGAACTCCTGACCTCGTGATCCGCCCCTCTCGGCCTCCCAGAGTGCTGGGATTACAGGCTTGAGCCACCGCGCCCGGCCCACACTTTTCAGATGTATAGAATTACAGTAGTCTGGGCGCAGTGTCTCATGCCTGTAATCCCAGCACTTTGGGAGGCCAAGGCGAGGGAATCACAAGATCAGGAGATATCACCGTGGCTAACACAGTGAAACCCCGTCTCTGCTAAACATAGAAAAACAAAATTAGCCGGATATGGTGGCAGGCACCTGTAGTCCCAGCTACTTGAGAGGCTGATGCCAGGAGAATAACATGAACCTGGGAGGCAGAGCTTGCAGTGAGCAGAGATCATGCCACTGCACTCCAGCCTGGACACAGAGCGAGCCTCCATCTCAGAAAAAAGAAAAAAGAATTATAGTAACCCTCTACACACTAACTACATTTTTTATTCTCCCATGCTTTATTCTCTCTTTTTTATATAAGTCTTGAAGTTTATTTATATTTAATGCTGATATGAATGATGGACAGAAGACTATTACTAGGATATGATTATGAATCAGTGCCTTTATTGATATTGTTCACTTTGTATATATTTAAATAGCTGGAATAAATGTTGCATGCTTATAAAGCTAACTTTCCTGTATTCATAGTGTAATATATCTTGTTGCCATCTTGAAATATCTAATCTGTTGTGTCACAGCTTATATTTTGGGTTTTATTATTTATTTATTCTGTGGACAAACTTTATGTAAACTGAGAAGTTTGCTGTGGTGTTCCATTAAAACCAGTGGTTTTGAAGCTAGTAGTAACTCCTATCAATTAAAAAGTTATATACAGGTAGTTGAAGTGAGAGAGGAAAGCTTGCATTTCTTTGCTTAGTTTCCCATTATTCATTTCTTTTCTCTCTTCAAACTCCCCAGATTTTCATTCCTGAAATAATCTAAGGTGCACAGATTCTAAACTTAGTTTGAAAAACACTGTTTTAGGCCGGGCGCGGTGGCTCAAGCCTGTAATCCCAGCACTTTGGGAAGCCGAAACGGGCGGATCACGAGGTCAGGAGATCGAGACCATCCTGGCTAACACAGTTGAAACCCCGTCTCTACTAAAAAAAAAATACAAAAAACTAGCTGGGTGAGGTGGCGGGCGCCTGTAGTTCCAGCTACTTGGGAGACTGAGGCAGGAGAATGGCGGGAACGCGGGAGGCGGAGCTTGCAGTGAGCTGAGATCTGGCCACTGCACTCCAGCCTGGGCGACAGAGCTAGACTCCGTCTCAAAAAAAAAAAAAGAAAAACACTTTTATTAAATGATTGGTAAAGATGTACAAAAATTGCTGGGGCTATCAGGATAGCTCTATGTTAAATAGTATTTCTCGCACCTTCTTTTTAGTGTATTTGAATTACCCCTTGAAAACCTGAGAACTTGACTACCAAGTTGAGGAGTTAAATAATATCACTTCAAGTATTTGTGTCTTTTTCATTCTTAAGCAAACGGCTTTTATTCAGAAAAGTTGTATTTTTAATTGATCATTCTTAAGATCACTGACATTATTTGAGTATCAAAATCAGCTTATCTTTAAATTATTGAAGATTGTATTAAAAATTAAGGATATGATTTAAATTTAAATACCAAATTAAACTGTATCTTGAATGGTTTTAATACTGTAATATTTTTGGAACCAGGTTGTGATTCTGAGTAGTGACGAGATTGCTAACAGAGCTATAGATCTTCTTAAAGACATATACACAAACCTTGGCCCAAGATTAAAAGTCAATCAGGTGAGAATTGAAGTGCTTAAAAAGATCCACAACAGTTGGGTTGAATTGTTGGGTACTATCTTTTTTAACCTGAAAATAACTAGAAAATAATTTTTTAACTCTTATCAAAAATACTTTTTCAGTATTTAATCCACTTTTCTCCCTTACCCAATGCTAACTAAAGGAATGTTGCTTTGATAATTATCCTTAGGTGATTGAAATAATTTTAAATGTAATTATTCGTTATCTGTTGAGATGGCCAGAATTTTATCTTAGTTTGGCTTTTTGTCTAGGCATTTGTTTTTGTTTGCCTTTCTGAGAGAGGATCTCACTGTCACCCAGGCTGTAATGCAGTGGTGCAGCCACAGCTCAGCTATAGCCTGGAACTCGCAGGCTCAAGCTATCCTCCCACCTCCAATTATAGGTGCACACCACCACACCCAGCTAATTTTTTTTTTCATTGTTGTTACCGATGAGACCTCACTGTGCTGCCAGACACTTAGCGACTAACTTCTGGGCCCATGCTATCTTCTCTCTTTGGCTTCCCAAAGTGTTGGGATTACAGGCATGAGCCACATGTGCCTGACTGGACATTCACTTTTTTTTTTGAGATGGAGTTTCACTCTTGTTGCTGAGTACAGTGGTGGGATCTCACCTCTCTGAAACTCCGCCTCCCGAGTTCAAGCGATTCTCCTGCCTCAGCCCTCCGAGTAGCTGGGATAACAGGTGCCTGCCACAACACCCAGCTAATTTTGTATTTTTTTAATAGAGACTGGGTTTCACCATGTTGGTGAGGCTGATCTTGAACGTCTGACCTCAGGTGATCCACCTGCCTCGGCTTCCTGAAGAGCTGGGATTACAGGCGTGAGCTACTGTGCCCGGCCGACATTCACTTTTTAAAAACAAAATTGGTTTATACTTGCTAGTTTTCATGTAATCAGTTTCCTTTTGAGGAAACTTGTGTTTTATTACTGGGTAAATATTACTATGATTGAGTTACCTTTAAATTGACATTTTACTGCTTTTGATTAGATTGATGTCACATTTCATTTTTAAGTTTGTAAACAACTTGGATTATCTGTATTTGACCCATTATTTATAGGTGGTTATCCATGAAGACTTCATTCAGTCTTGCTTTGATCGTTTAAAAGCGTCGTATGATACACTGTGTGTTTTGGATGGTGACAAAAACAGTATTAATTGTGCAAGACAAGAAGCCATTCGAATGGTTAGAGTATTAACTGTTTTAAAAGAGTACATTAATGAATGTGACAGTGATTATCACAAGGAAAGAATGATTCTACCTATGTCCAGGTTTGTGTGAGGTGGATCACTAGTGTTAATTTATAATTGTTTGATATTTTCTTAGAAAGTTATTTAGGAAAGTAATAATAAGTTAAAAGGAAAGTGGGGAATGTTTTCATTTCTGAATTCCAATATTCTTGCCTTTAAAAACAACTATATCTTACTTTGAAAAAAGTAGATTTTTTTGATAGGTATGTTTTTATTTTGATTTATATTTTGATAAGGTATTTCACTCATTAGTGAAGTGTCTTCTTTATTTTTCTAAGTTGTTATTCATTAAGTGTGACACACTTACTTTGCGTTGGATGATTTTTTTATTTGAACATTCTTTAAAATTAAGAACTGCTTATTCAGCCAGTATGAGAAGGAATATTTTAAAATGGTGTTTGCTAAAATTTCTTTAAATTTAAAAACTAATTACCATAAAATAACCAGATGATAGAATAGTCAGATATTAATATAATCACAAATTATATACAAATTCTATGGCATGTGATATGAATAATCATATAACTAAATAATGTAAGTATAACTAAAGTCAGTTACTTATTAACAATTTAATGGCAATTCCAGTTTTGGGGAAAGTTTACAGAATGAGCACAATCACATTTTTTGAAAGTCTGATTCCACTTTTTTAACTGAAAAAGTATAAAATTATTTTTTAATGCTGTTTTTTAGTTTGCATCTCATCTATCAGAAGATAATAAAATAAGCAAGATTATACCAAGATAAATATTTTGGGGTACATTTTGACAGAAACATGCATTTTAGCATTTTTGTTTATATGTTCAAGCCAAAACTCCTATTCCGTGTTTGAAAATTGTCTTAGTGAGTTGAGTTTTGTGGCATGAAAATAACTGAAGCATTACTCAGGTATGTTATGATCTAAGTAGGAAGCTTTCTTTCAATCTCCATAGAGATAAGACTAACAACAGAATTTGATTATTGCATTTCCAAGATTGTGATGTTTGTTCACTGTTTAAAAGAAGCGTCATGTTCTAAAGATCCTAAAAACAAAATAAGTTGTTTTAACTGTCATCTTCTGACTTAATAAGAAAATGCTAAATTTTCAGGGTTTTTGTTGTTGTTGTTGTTGTTGTTGTTTTTAGCAGTCTGCTTAATATCATAGCAGTTTTTTCTGTTTTTAAAATTCTTTTTATTTACTTATTTATTTTTCAGAGCATTTCGTGGCAAACACCTGTCTCTTATAGTTCGGTTTCCAAACCAGAGCAGACAGGTTGAAGAGTTGGATATATGGTCTCATACAAATGACACAGTTGGTTCAGTACGGCGATGTATTGTTAATCGTATTAAAGCCAATGTAGCCCATACAAAAATTGAACTTTTTGTGGGTGGTGAGCTGATAGATTCTGAAGATGACAGAAAGCTAATTGGACAATTAAACTTAAAAGATAAATCTGTAAGTAAATACAGCTTTTAAATAAGTCATGAAATTTAAATGTTGAGGCTATATTTTATTATTTAGTAAATGTCTGTTGGGCATCTAACTATTATGTACAAACTTCTGTGTTGGCATCTAGATTATAATAACCTTGAATAAGATAGATGTTACAGAACTTAAAGGAAATACAATTAAATGGTTATGTTAGTAATTTTTAAGTGTTTTTCTAAAATTAAAGCATAAAGTGTATTTTAACCTTTCAACGTATCTAATTTCCATTAATTCTAGGAATGTTTTCCCTTGTCTTTGCTACCAAACACACTTATTATTTTCAGCTAATTACAGCCAAACTTATACAAATAAATTCCAACATGCCATCAAGTCCTGATAGCTCTTCCGAGTCCTCAACTACATCTCCTGGAAACCACTGTAATCATTACAATGATGGTCCCAATCTAGAGGTGGAACGTTGTTTGCCTGGGGTGGTGAGTAATTCTTTATGCAAAATATGAAGAAATGTGTAGAACAGTTCTTTTTCTGAGGAGCTTCTTAGATTTATAGAGATTCATAAATGGGTCAAAATGTCAATGGTATAGTCAACTGTTAACTTCTGAGTGAATTTCTTAGTTGTAGGAATTTATAATGAAATTATGTCGGTAGAATTAATCTGTTATAGCTTACAGTATTATATAGCTCTGCAAGGTACTGTATTTTCAGTCTTTTAGGACAGTTTTAAAGAAAAATAGGATGTATTATCTATGACTCTTAGAAATATATCTCATATGTAAAGGAACAACTTACACCTTTCTTAGCCTTCCCCTCAGCCTCTTAAAAATTATGCCTGCAGTTATACCAGTCACTTCAGCATTAGGGAGATTTGAGTCCCTGAAAAAATTGGATTAGGAGTTTAATTCCTGAGGGAGTGAGGTACCTTTTGTATAATCAGCTTCCGAGTACCATGTGAAACTGTAGTTTACAAAACAATAGGAAAACTGTTGCAGTGAAATTACTCAAAGTATATTAGAAAGCTTAATATGTAATGTATTAAATTTGCATGATGAATCAATGGATTTATCAAAGTGAAAATAGTCAATTGGGGTAGTATAAATGGTATATCCAAAAATGTGATTGACCAATAGAAACCTTATTTGAAGGGTAGAGAGTAAATTTTCATTAACAAAAACCTTTTTGTGGCACAGTTTGCAGATAAATATTTTATACATTCTGTATTCTAGATAATGTCAATGCATCCCAGATACATCTCTTTCCTTTGGCAAGTTGCAGACTTAGGTAGCAACCTGAATATGCCACCTCTTAGAGATGGAGCAAGAGTACTTATGAAACTTATGCCACCAGGTAAGAAAATGGTCCATCCCCCTACTCCAGAGAAAGAATGCTCATAACTACATGGCGGATGAAAAAGAAAATTTTAACAAATTCTGTTTGCAAATCCAGTATACCTTGTGGAATAGTCTATAATGTTGATCATGTGTGTTTCATGGTATTAGTGATGAAAATATTTTCATGGATGGGGAAATACTTAGAGGCATGTAATTTTCATGAAATACTTTTAGAAAACTAATACTTCAGAAAGTCAGGGTTCTTTAAAGGCTTACAGTGAAGAACAGCAGTCTTCTACCTCACCCTTCTGTCAAAACCAAATAGCCCTCAAGTAACTTTCTTTTTTTGTTGTTTTCTTTTAAAATTTTTTTTTTTTTTAAGTTTTTTGGGTATCATAGTTGTATGTATTTATTACAGTACGTGAGATGTTTTCATATAGGCATGCAATGTATAATAATCACATCATGAAAAATCGGGTATTCATCCCCTGAAGCATTTATACTTCATGTTACAATCAATCAATTACTTTCTTTTAGTTATTTTAAAGTATACAATTAAATTATTGTTGTCTATAGTCACCCTGTTGTGCTGTCAAATACTAGGTCTTTTTTTTTTCTTTTTTATTATACTTTTAAGTTCTAGGGTACATGTGCACAATATGCAGGTTTATTATATATGTATACATGTGCCAAGTTGGTGTTCTGCACCCATTAACTCATCATTTACGTTAGGTATATCTCCTAACGCTATCCCTCCCCACTTCCCCCACTCCACAACAGGCCCCGGTATGTGATGTTCCCCTTCCTGTGTCCAAGTGTTCTCATTGTTCAATTCCCACCTATGAGTGAGAACATGTGGTGTTTGGTTTTCTGTTCGTGCGATAGTTTCCTGAGAATGATGGTTTCCAGCTGCATCCATATTCCTCAAAGGACATGAACTCATCTTCTTTTATGGCTACATAGTATTCCATGGTATGTATGTGCCACATTTTCTTAATCCAGTCTGTCACAGATGGATATTTGGGTTGGTTCCAAGTCTTTGCTATTGTGAATAGTGCCAGAGTAAACATACATGTGCATGTGTTTTTATAGCAACATGATTTATAATCCTTTGGTTATATACCCAGTAATGGGATGGCTGAGTGAAATGGTTTTTCTGGTTCTAGATCCTTGAGGAATCACCACACTGCCTTCCACAAGGATTGAACTAGTTTACAGTTCCACCAACAGTGTAAAAGTGTTCCTGTTTCTCCACATCCTCTCCAGCACCTGTTGTTTCCTGACTTTATTATGATCACCGTTCTAACTGGTGTGAGATGGTATCTCATTGTGGTTTTGATTTGCATTTTTCTGATGGCTAGTGATGATGAGCATTTTTTCATGTGTCTTTTGGCTGCATAAATGTCTTCTTTTGAGAAGTGCCTGTTCATATCCTTTGCCCACTTTTGATAGGGTTGTGTGGTTTTTCCTTGTAAATTTGTTTGAGTTCTTTGTAGGTTCTGAATATTAGCCCTTTGTCAATGGGTACATTGCAAAAATTTTCTCCCATTCTGTAGGTTGCCTGTTCAGTCTGATGGTAGTTTCTTTTGCTGTGCAGAAGCTCTTTAGTTTAATTAGATCCCATTTGTCAATTTTGGCTTTTGCTGCCGTTGCTTTTGGTGTTTTAGACATGAAGTCCTTGCCCATGCCTATGTCCTGAATGGTACTACCTAGATTTTCTTCTAGGGTTTTTATGGCATTAGGTCTAACATTTAAGTCTCTAATCCATCTTGAATTAATTTTTGTATAAGGAGTAAGGAAAGGATCTAGTTTCAGCTTTCTACTTACAGCTAGCCAATTTTCCCAGCACCATTTATTAAATAGGGAATCCTTTCCCCATTTCTTGTTTCTCTCAGGTTTGTCAAAGATCAGATGGCTGTGGATGTGTGGTATTATTTCTGAGGACTCTCTTCTCTTCCATTGGTCTATATCTCTGTTTTGGTACCAGTACTATGCTGTTTTGGTTACTGTAGCCTTGCAGTATAGTTGGAAATCAGGTAGCGTGACGCCTCCAGCTTTGTTCTTTTGACTTAGGATTGTCTTGGCAATGCAGGCTCTTTTTTGGTTCCATATGAACTTTAAAGTAGTTTTTTCCAATTCTGTGAAGAAACTCATTGGTAGCTTAATGGGGATGGCATAGAATCTACAAATTACCTTGGGCAGTATGGCCATTTTCACGATATTGGTTTTCCCTATCCATGAGCATGGAATATTCTTCCTTTTGTTGGTGTCCTCTTTGATTTCACTGAGCAGTGGTTTGTAGTTCTCCTTGAAGAGGTCCTTTATATCCCTTGTAAGCTGGATTCCTAGGTATTTTATTCTCTTTGAAGCAATTGTGAATGAGAGTTCACTCATGATTTGGCTCTCTGTTTGTCTGTTACTGGTATATAAGAATGCTAGTGACTTTTGCACATTGATTTTGTATCCTGAGACTTTGCTGAAGTTGCTTATCAGCTTAAGGAGATTTTGGGCTGAGACAGTGGGGTTTTCTAAATATGCAGTCAAGTCATCTGCAAACAGGGACAATTTGACTTCCTCTTTTCCTAATTGAACACCCTTTATTTCTTTGTCTTACCTGATTGCCCTAGTCAGAACATCCAACACTATGTTGAATAGGAGTGGTGAGAGAGGGCATCCCTGTCTTGTGCCATTTTTCAAAGGGAATGTTTCCAGTTTTTGCCAATTCAGTATGATATTGGCTATGGATTTGTCATAAATAGCTCTTACTATTTTGAGATACATTCCGTCAGTACCAAATTTATTGAGAGTTTTTTTATCATGAAGAGCTGTTGAATTTTGTCAAAGGCCTTTTCTGCATCTGTTAAGATAATCATGTGGTTTTTGTCTTTGGTTCTGTTTATATGCTGGATTACGTTTATTGATTTGCATATTTTTCTTCTGTTTTGTTTTTTGTTTTTTGAGACGGAGTCTCGCTCTGTCGCCCGGGCTGGAGTGCAGTGGCTGGATCTCAGCTCACTGTGAGCTCCGCCTCCTGGGTTTACACCATTCTCCTGCCTCAGCCTCCCGAGTAGCTGGGACTACAGACGCCCGCCACCTTGCCCAGAAGTTTTTTGTTTTTTTTAGTAGAGACGGGGTTTCAGTGTGTTAGCCAGGATGGTCTCAATCTCCTGACCTCGTGATCCGCCCATCTTGGCCTCCCAAAGTCCTGGGATTATAGGCTTGAGCCACCACACCTGGCTGATTTGCATACGTTGAACCAGCCTTGCATGCCATGGGTGAAGCCCACTTGATCATGTTGCATAAGCTTTTTGATGTGGTGCTGGATTCATTTTGCCAGTATTTTATTGAGGATGTTTGCATCGATGTTCATCAGGGATATTGGTCTAAAATTCACTTCTTTTGTGCATCTCTGCCAGGCTTTTATATCAGGATGATGTTGGCCTCATAAAGTGAGTTGGGGAGGATTCCTTCTTCTATTGATTGGAATAGTTTCAAAAGGAATGGTACCAGCTCATTCTTGTACCTCTGGTAGAATTAGGCTGTGAATCCGTCTGGTCCTGGACTTTTTTTGGTTGGGAGGCTATTAATTATTACCTCAATTTCAGAACCTGTTACTGGTCTATTTAGGTATTCAACTTCTTCCTGGTTTAGTCTTGAGAGAGGGTATGTGTCCAGGAATTTATCCATTTCTTCTAGGTTTTCTAGTTGATTTGCATAGAGGTGTTTATAGTATTCTCCAATGGTAGTTTGTATTTCCGTGGGGTTGGTGGTGATATCCCCTTTATCATTTTTTATTGCATGGACTTGATTCTTCTCTCTTTTCTTTATTAGTCTTGTGGTCTATCAATTTCGTTGATCTTTTAAAAAACCTAGCTCCTGGATTCACTGATTTTTTTGAAGGATTTTTTGTGTCTGTCTCTCCTTCAGTTCTGCTGTGACCTAAGTTATTTCTTGCCTTCTGTTAGCTTTTGAATGTGTTTGCTCTTGTTTCTCTAGTTCTTTTAATTGTGATGTTAGTGTGTCAATTTTAGATCTTTCCTGCTTTCTCTTGTGGGCATTTAGTGCTATAAATTTCCCTCTACACACTGCTTTAAATGTGTCCCAGAGATTCTGGTGTGTTGTATCTTTTTTCTCATTGGTTTCAAAGAACATCTTTATTTCTGCCTTCATTTCGTTATGTGCCCAGTAGTCATTCAGGAGCAGGTTGTTCAGTTTCCATGTAGTTGAGCGGTTTTGATTGAGTTTCTTAATCCTGAGTTCTAGTTTGATTGCACTGTGGTCTGGGAGACAGTTTGTTATAATTTCTGTTCTTTTACATTTGCTGAGGAGTGCTTTACTTCCAACTATGTGGTCAATTTTAGAATAAGTGCAATGTGGTACTGAGAAGAATATGTATTCTGTAGATTTGGAGTGGAGAGTTCTGTAGATGTCTATTAGGTCTGCTTGGTGCAAAGTTGAGTTCAATTCCTGGATATCCTTGTTAACTTTCTGTCTCATTAATCTGTCTGATGTTGACAGTGGAGTGTTAAGTTCTCCCATTATTATTGTGTGAGAATTTAAGTCTCTTTGCAAGTCTCCAAGGACTTGCTTTATGAATCTAGGTGCTCCTGTATTTGGTGCATATGTATTTAGGAAAGTTAGCTCTTCTTATTGAATTGATCCCTTTACCATTATGTAATGGCCTTCTCTGTCTCTTTTGATCTTTGTTGGTTTAAAGTCTGTTTTGTCAGAGACTGGGATTGCAACCCCAGCCTTTTTTTTTTTTTTTTTTCCTTTTGCTTGATAGATCTTCCTCCATCCCTTTATTTTTAGCCTATGTATGCCTGTGCATATGAGATGGGACTCCTGGATACAGCAAATTGATGGGTCTTGACTCTTTATCCAGTTTGCCTGTCTGTGTCTTTTAATTGGAGCATTTAGCCCATTTACATTTAAGGTTAATGTTGTTATGTGTGAATTTGATCCTGTCATTATGATGTTTCCTGGTTATTTTGCTCATTAGTTGATACAGTTTCTTCCTAGCATTGATGGTCTTTACATTTTGGTGTGTTTTTGCAGTGACTGGTACCAGTTGTTCCTTTCCATGTTTAGTGCTTCCTTTAGGAGCTCTTGTAGGGCAGGCCTGGTGGTGACAAAATCTCTCAGCATTTGCTTGTATGTAAAGGACTGTATTTCTCCTTCACTTATGAAACTTAGTTTGGCTGGGTGTGAATTTCTGAGTTGAAAATCCTTTCCATAAGAGTGTTGAATATTGGCCCCCAATCTCTTCTGGCTTGTAGAGTTTCTGCCGAGAGATCCACTGTTAGTCTGATGGGGCTTCCGTTTGTAGTTAACCCAACCTTTCTCTCTGGCTGCCTGTAACATTCTTTTTCCTTCGTTTCAACTGTGTTGAATCTGATAATTATGTGTCTTGGAGTTGTTTTTCTCGAGGAGTATCTTTGTAGTGTTCCATTTCCTGAATTTGAATGTTGGCCTGCCTTGCTAAGTTGGGAAAGTTTTCCTGGATAATCTCCTGCAGTGTGTTTTCCAACTTGGTTCCATTCTCCCTGTCATTTTCAGGTACACCAGTCAGACATAGATTTGGTCTTTTCATATAGTCCCATATTTCTTGGAGGCTTTATTCATTTCTTTTTACTCTTTCTTCTCTAAACTTCTCTTCTCGCTTCATTTCATTCATTTGATCTTCAATCACTGTTACCCTTTCTTCCAGTTGATCGAGTTGGTTACTGAAACTTATGCATTTGTCACATAGTTCTCGTGTCATGGTTTTCATCTCTGTCAGGTCGTTTAAGGACTTTTCTTCATTGGTTATTCTAGTTAGCCATTTATCAAATTTTTTTCAAGGTTTTTAGTTTCTTTGCTCTGGCTTTTAATTCCTCCTTTAGCTCAGAGACGTTTGATCGTCTAAAGTCTTCTGTCAGCTCATCAAAATCATTCTCTGTCCAGCTTTGTTCCATTGCTGGTGAGGAGCTGTGTTCCTTTGGAGGGCCAGATGTGCTCTGATTTTTTGATTTTCCAGCTTTTCTGTACTGCCTTTTCCCCATCTTGGTGGTTTTATCTGTCTTTGGTCTTTGATGATGGTGACGTACTGATGGGGTTTTGGTGTGGATGTCCTTTCTATTTGTTAGTTTTCCTTCTAACAGTCAGGACCCTCAGCTGCAGGTCTGTTGGCGTTTACTCGTGGTCCACTCCAGACCCTGTTTGCCTGAGGATCAGCAGCGGATGCTGCAGAAGAGTGAATATTGCTGAACAGCAAATGTTGCTGTCTGATTGTTCCTCTGGAAGCTTTGTTTAATAGGTGTACCCAGCCTGTGAGGTGTGAAGTGTCAGTCTGCCTCTAGTGCAGGATATCTCCCAGTTAGGCTACACGGGGTTCAGGGACCCACTTGAGCAGACAGTCTGTCCGTTCTCAAATCTCAAACTCCGTGCTGGGAGAACCACTACTCTCTTCAAAGCTGTCAGACAGGGACATTTACATCTGCAGAGGTTTCTGCTGCCCTTTGTTTGGCTATGCCCTGTCCCCAGAGGTGGAGTCTACAGAGGCAGGCAGGCCTCCTTGAGCTGCAGTGGGCTTCACCCAATTCAAGCTTCCTGGCCGCTTTGTTTACCTACTCAAGCCTCAGCAATGGTGGGTGCCCCTCACCCAGCCTCGCTGCCGCCTTGAGGTTAGGTCTCAAACTGCTGTGCTAGCAATGAGTGAGGCTCCATGGGTGTGAGACCCTCCCAGCCAGGTGTGGGATATGATCTTCTGGTGTGCTGTTTGCTAAGACCCTTGGTAAAGCACAGTGTTAGGGTGGGAGTGACCTGATTTTCCAGGTGCTGTGTGTCACTGTTTCCCTTGGCTTAGAAGGGGAATTCCCTTCCCCATTGCGCTTCCTGGGTGAGGCACTGCCTCACCCTGCTTTGGCTCTCACTCCTTGGGCTGCACCCACTATCCAACACTCTTCAGTGAGATGAACCTGGTACCTCAGTTGGAAATGCAGAAATCCCCCATCTTCTGTGTCGCTCATGTTGGGAGTTGGAGGCTGGAGCTGTTCCTATTCAGCCATCTTGGCGTGGATCACTAGGTCTTACAAAGTTTAACTTTCATTTCTGGATATACCAGTTTTTTTCTAAGCACTATGCCCTTGCTATTTTTGTGTGTCAGGTTTTCGATATTAAATATTGACTTGTGAAAATGTATTTCTTACACGTTACTCTATCCTTCGTCTCTAGTCATGTCACAGTTTTTGTTTAAATCTATCTGCGTTGTTCACATTTTTAAGACAATTTGAAAATACTACAATCTCCTAAGTTACTCACACCTAATTATACTAGATTTTAATATTGCCCTTATCATTTGATTGGTTTTCTTGGTGTTAATTACTATATTTTCTCATATTCCTTCCAGTAACTTCCTAAAACAGTTGTTCATGTGGTCAAATGTGTTATATCATGTTTTCTTGGAGCATTTCATCTTCCTGCTCCCTTGTGCTCTGTTCTCTTTGACACAGCTATCATTCTGGAACTTAAGCATATAGCTTTTCCTTTGGTGGTCTTTTTGTTCTCCTTGGTCTTACATCTTTCTTGAGTCAGTCTTCATGTTGCTGAAGCACACCCTCCTAAAAATTGATACATGGAAGTTAAGATTTTTTTGTTAGGACATTACTTTTATGAACAGCTAAACTCTCCCACATGCAATAGTTTATTATTTGGTTGTTTTGTTGTTTTCTATTTTTTTACTTGGAGTAGGTTGAACATAGAGTTTAAAGTAGAACATTGGCAGTTTCATAGCAATATTGGTTGCTGGGAGGACTGAGCCTGTTGTGTCTTAACTTTCTCTCTAGAAGCTTTGTTTTTAACTCTTTAGTTCTGAAATCTAATGATGAAATGCCTTGGAATGCTAGTTTTATTTTGATTTTTTTGTTTATTGTGTGTACCAAGGAATCAATAGATCTTGTTAGTTGAAAGAGTAGTTTCTGTAGCTGTGAGAAATTGCTGTTTTTGTATAAATAGCATCTGATTTTAACTTACTGTCATTAAATGGCTTGTATTTCTTGGCCTACAAATGCACCAATTTTCCAGCTCCAAAACCAAATTGGCCATTTACCTGATCACTGATTGTTTTAGTGTAAAATGTTATATAGAAGATAAAATATGGGCTCTCTTAACGTATAAATAAAATCTACCATAGATATATGTCTATAGATGTGCCTTGGAGATACTGTGGTTCCCGTTACCAGACCACTACAATAAAGTGTACCTCTAAATAAATCAAGTCGAAGAAGTTTCTTTGTTTCCTTGTGCACATAAAAGTTATTTTACACTATACTGTAGTCTGTAAAATACTTTTTGTTAAAAAATAGTAACAATCAACTGAGCCTTCAGCAAATTGTGACTTTTTGCCAGTGAAGGGTCTTGCTTCAACATGAACTGCTGTTAACTGATCAGGGTGATACTTGCTGAAGCTGGGGACATCTGTGGTGATTTCTTAAAAGGAGACAACAGTGAATTTTTCTGCTATTGGCTGTCCTTTCTGGATAGATTTCCCTGTAGCTTGGCATAGTATTTGATAGCATCTGACCCCAAGTAAAACTTATTTCAAAACTTGAGTCAGTCCTCTCAAACTCTGCTCCTGCTTTATCAACTAAGCTGATATATTGTAATATTCTAAATCCTTTGTTGTCATCTCAACAGTATTCATAACAATATCTTTTCCAGGAGTAGATTTCATCTCAAGAAACCACTTTGTTTGCTCAGCTGTATGAAGCAAGTTCATCTCTGTTAAAGTTTTATTGTGAGATTACAGCAATTCAGTCACATCTTCAGGCTTCCCTTCTAATTCTAGTTATCTTGCTATTCCACTTGTGTCTGTAGTTCCCTCGCCCACTGAAGTCTCAGAGTCATTCAACTTCTTCCAAACTCCTGGTAATGTGGTTATATTGACCTCTTCCCATGAATCGTGAATGTTCTTAGTGGCATCGAGAAGGGAAATTCCTTTCCAGAAGGCTTTCAATGTACTTTGCCCAGATTCAACAGGGAATCACTATCTGTGGCAGCTATAGTCATACAAAATGTAATACTTTTTTTTTTTTTGAGACTGTTTTACTATGTCACCTAGGATGGATTGCAGTGGTACCCTCTTGGCTCACTGCAACCTCCGCCTTTCAGGTTCAAGCGATTGTCCTGCCTTAGCCTCCTGAGTGGCTGGGATTACAGGTGAGTGCCGCCACGTGCAGCTTATTGTATTGTTAGTTAGGAATGGGGTTTCACTGTTTTGACCAGGCTGGGTCTTAAGTTCCTGGCCTCAAGTGATCTGCCTGCCTTGGCCTACCAAAGCTCTGGGATTATGGGTGTAAGCTACCATACCAAGCTATTCCTAACTGATAAGGTGAAACACAATTACTCCATGGGCTGCATAATGGACCTTGTGTCGGCAAGCAATGAAAACACCATTCATTTTCTTGTACATCTCCTTCAGAGCTCCTGGGTAGCCAGATGCATTGTCAGTCAGCAGTAATACTTTCAAAAAAACCTTTTTTTCTGCATGATAGATCTCAACAGTGGGCTTATACTATTCAATAGGCCATCCTGTAAACAGATGTGCTGTCATCCAGGCTTTGCTATTTTGCTTGTAGGCCAGAGATGAAGGAGATTTTGCATAATTCTTAAGGACCCTAGGATTTTCAGGAATGGTAAATAAATAATTGACTTCAAATTAAATTCACCTGTGACATAAGCCTGTAACAACAGAGTAAGCCTGTTTTATAAAGCCTGGAAGCCAGGCATTAACCTCTCCTCTACAGCTAAGAAAGGTCTGGTTGGAGTCCTCTTCTACTACAAGGCTGTTTTATTTGTACTGAAAATCCATTTACTGTAGACACCATTGTCAATTATCTTAGCTCCCTATTCTAGGTAACTTGGTATAGCTTCAGTGTCAGCACTTGGTGCTTCAACTTGTACTTTCATGTTTTAGACATTGCTTCCTCCCTTAAAGCTCATGAACTAACCTCTGCTAGTTTTGAGCTTTTCTTCTGCAGCTTTCTTTTCTCTCAGCCTTTGTAGGATTGGGGAAAGTAAGAGCTTCACTCTGGTTTAGGCTTTGGCTTAATGGACGGCGTGGCTGTTATTGATCTATCCAAACAGCTAAAGCTTTCTTCTTTTCAATAAGGCTGTTTCATTTTCTAATCTTTCCTGTGTGTAGTGGAGCAACACTTCATTTTTTTTCAAGAACTTTTCCTTTGCATTCACAGCCTGGCTAACGGGTGTAAGAGATCCAGCTCTTGGCCGGGCGCGGTGACTCAAGCCTATAATCCCAGCACTTTGGGAGGCCGAGACGGGCGGATCACGAGGTCAGGAGATCGAGACCATCCTGACTAACACGGTGAAACCCCGTCTCTACTAAAAATACAAAAACTAGCCGGGCGAGGTGGCGGGCGCCTGTAGTCCCAGCTACTCGGGAGGCTGAGGCAGGAGAATGGCGTGAACCCGGGAGGCGGAGCTTGCAGTGAGCTGAGATCTGGCCACTGCACTCCAGTCCGGGCGACAGAGCGAGACTCCGCCTCAAAAAAAAAAAAAAAAAAAAAAAAAAAGAGATCCAGCTCTCGGCCTGTTTCAGCTTTTGGCATGCCTTTCTTACTCAGCGTAATCACTAGTTTTTGATTTAAAGTGAGAGATGTGTGACTCTTCCTTTCACTAGAACACTTAGAACATTGTAGGGTTATTAATGGCCTAATTTAAACATTATTGTATATCAGGGATAGGGGGACCCAAGGAAGGAGAGATAGGGAAAGATCAATTGGTGGAGCAGTCAGAGTGCACACAGCATTAAGTTTGCTGTGATATACTGGTGCAGTATCTTGTGCCCCGAAACAAATACAATAGGAACATCAAAGACTGCTGGTTACAGATCACTTAACAGATAACGATAATAATGAAAAACTTTGAAATACTATGAGAATTACCAAAATGTGACACAAGACACAAAATGACCACATACTATGGAAAACATAGTGCTGATAGACTTGCTGGATGCAGGATTACCATAAGCCTTCAATTTGTATAAAGCACAGTATCTGCAAAGCATGGTGAAGCAGAGCACAATAAAGCTAGGCTTATCGGTCGGTCTATCTATCTATCTGTCTATCGATCTATCTATCTATCTATCTATGAATGACATCACGTCAGTACCTCCAATTTTAGTCCAGTTCCACAGGCTTCTTTTTGTTTCTTTTTTCTTTCCTTATATGAAAGTTTTGTCTCCAGGAGTGAGGAACCTGGCTGAGTATTATTCTTTAATATATTTACTTGATTAATCCTATAGTTACCAATTATTTATCTTCTCTACCAACCTTTTCCTTGCCTAGATAATCTCCTCTTCACTTAGCTCAGGCTTCAGCCTCTAATGCCAGGCTGCCATGCAACATGCAATTTAAGCAGAGTACTACTAGAAATAAGAGTGACTAACTATGCATAATTTGGATGGCCCAGGTAGATATCTCAATGGAAAATATTAAGTATGCACAAAATGAAAAGAGAAATTGTTGGCTTAACAGCATTGAGATAAAACAGATGAATGAAAGAATATTCTGAAACAGAGCGACTGCCATGTAGGTGGAACATATAAAGCGTCAGCAGCTGATGTGAGCTGAGAGCATTGCAAGGATGGGAATAGGTCTTCCCTTTTAATTTCCTAAAGTAGAGCTGAAAGCTTTTACGTATGTAGCACTCAAGCTAATGGCTTTCTATCTGAAGGTTGTACTTCTGTTCTCTGGCTCTTCTTGCTGAGGAGGGCTTCCCATCTACCAAGCTTAGCTTACACATTATACTAACATTATGACCCTCTTTGCCAATTGGATTGGATATGAGCTGATTGGTGTTACAGAAATGTGTTATACAACAAGCAAGCTTATTTTTCCAGTGCAATTACTGAGTTTTGCTTGGTTTCTTCTTTTCTGCATGGTCGCCCCGGTCCACTGAAACTTTTTTTTTCTTCTATTAAAATATAACCAACTTTTGACATTGTAATAGTGTCAAAGTCATCATGAATAATACAGGGTGCTTCCATACACCCTTCCAGATTCTGCACCTGTTTAAACATTGCCACACCTGCTGTTCATTCTTTCTCCATATAATTAATTCTTCTGACATTTGGAGAAGTTACAGATAACCTATGTCTTTTTACCTAAGTGTCTCAGTGTGTTTCCTTAGAACAAGAACATTCTCTTATATAACCACAGAAGAATTTATCAGTATCAGGAATTATAACACCTTTGATGACATTGACATTATTGAAAAAGACCAGTTTTGTACAATATTTCTCAAACTGGGCTTACATGCCTTGACTGTTACCATCAGCAGGCAATTCACTTTTTAAAAGAAATTGTGGAAAAGTTACCATACAGTTTATCATCTTAACCATTTTAAATTGTATAGTTCATTAGTAATGAGTGTTTTCACATTGTTATGCAACCAATCTCCAGAATTTTTTTCTTTTCATGAAGCTGAAACTCGGTACGCACTAAAAACAACTCTTCTATTTCTTCCTGCTCCCCTGCCCTCACGGTCATCATTCTACTTTCTGTTTCTGAGTTTTTATACTCTACGTAGCTCATGTAAGTGAAATAGCACAGTATTTTTCTTTTTGTGACTAGCTTATTTCACGCAGTAATGTCCTCAAAGTTCATCATGTTTTAGCATGTGGCAAAATTGTTGTTTTTAAGGCTGAATAATATAGCACGGTTTGTGTATACTAAGATTTTGTTGATCCGCTCATCTGTTGATGGACAGTTAGATTGTTTTCAACTTTCAACTGCTATGAACAATACTTCTTTGAATATTTGTGTACAAGTTTTGTTGGGGGCTTATGTTTGCATTCTCTGGGTTGTATATCTGGGACTCAAATGGCTGGATGACAGTAACTCTATGTTTAACTTATTGGAAACTACTAAGTTTTTCCAAAGTGACTGTACCGCTTTACAATCCTCCCAGTAAGGTCGGAGTGTTACAGTTTCTCCGCGTCTTCACCAATACTACTTAAATGTTTTTTTTTTTAATATGACTATCCATTCTACTAGTGTTAAAGTGATATGTTAATATGGTTTTGTTTGCATTTCTTTGATGGCTAATGATGCTGAGCAATTTTTCATTTGCTTCCTAGCCATTTATCTGTTTTTGAAGAAATGTCTGTTAACATCCTTTGCTCATTTTTATTTGATTATTTGTCATTTTATTATTCAGTTATATGTGGTCAATGCTTGTATTCTCTTTCCATTGTTTGGTTTTGTTTTTTGTTTTTTTTTTTTTTTCCTCTCTGTCTCCAGTGGATGAAGGAGGATATATTGACTTGAAGTCTCTGGATAGGAAACGCTTCCCTTCATATTTTATGTTGGCAGTTAAGGAGTCCTGATTGATCATTAATCAGTCAGTCCAGTTCTAGTTATAAATTACAATATTTGATCTCAGCTTGAGATTTGTGGATATAATTTTTATTTATGTAAAATAGTACTCTTCGGCAAATGTGAAACATTAACAGCACGTGAGTTACATTTTATTTTAGTCTGTGTCTTTTTTCTTTTCCAGATAGAACAGCTGTAGAAAAATTACAAGCTGTTTGTTTGGACCATGCAAAAGTTGGAGAAGGCAAACTTAGTCCACCTCTTGACTCTCTTTTCTTTGGTCCTTCTGCCTCCCAAGTTCTGTACCTAACAGAGGTTGGTTTTTGCCTTTGCAAAAATATAATTTTTATATTATATGGTAATGTCAAGAACACTGATAAGACTGTAAAGGAAGTTTTTAAAATAGTCAAGAATTTCTTAGCAGTGATGAGAGGAGAAATAGATGTTTCTAAGTTATTTTTTAAAATCCCTTTTAATATAGTCCCTTTTTTTTTTTATTCCAGGTAGTTTATGCCTTGTTAATGCCTGCTGTTGCACCTCTAACTGATGGGTCCTCTGACTTTCAAGTTCACTTCTTGAAAAGTGGTGGCTTACCCCTTATACTGAGTATGCTAATAAGAAACAACTTCTTGCCAAATACAGATACGGAAACTCGAAGGGGTGTTTATTTAAATGCTCTCAAAATAGCCAAACTGTTGTTAACTGCCATTGGCTATGGCCATGTTCGAGCTGTAGCGGAAGCTTGTCAGCCAGTTGTAGATGGTACAGACCCCATAACACCGGTAATAAATGTTAAGAAACTTTTAAAAATATTTAGTCCTTAATATTTAATCAATATAAACTCTGTGTCTTTTAAGTAGATGATAGAAATAATTCAACAGATAGCATGTTATCTTAAGGGTATTTTTCTATTAAGTTGTATTTGTTTTTAAAATGTAAAGATTGACTACTGACTATACTACTTTGAGTGAACTCTCCAGTCTCTTTAAATCCTTTTTTACTTTCAGTTGTTTAATGCAAACTTCACCTGAATCTTTTGTTAAATCATACGAGAAAGATACATAAAGACAGTTAATTATAAAGGAGAATATATAATTGCCATGCAGCAAACCTCTCTTGCCACCACGACTATGAATCTCTTTCTGCTTTGCTGTTAGACTTGAACAGCATCACCAGCAGTTCTCAAGAAGTGCTTAGATTGGATGCAGAAGATGAATTCAATTCTAACTAACATTGAGTTCACTTACTTATGTTATAAAGGATGGTTTTACTAATTCATGTAATAATAATACAGATTATTATGTTTAGGTATGTGTGAGGTGTTAATCAGGGAAATTTGGATAGTGTCTGGATAATCTGTATATTCTAGATTAAGTTTATTTTGAGTATGAGTCATGCTGTCATAATTGACCTAAAATAAAATGTCTGAGATTTGCTTCAAAATAATTCTGGGGTAGTATAATTCTGGGTTTGTTTCTTGGGGAGTTGGTGAAGCAGTTTAAACCTTTGTTAATAGTTATTGACGCTAGATAATGGGTATTTGAGGATTTATTATATTTTCTCTGCTTTTATGTATTTTTTGAAATGTTTCATCCAAAAAAAAAGAAAAAAAGAAGAAGTGGTCTTGTGCATGTCAATTTAGATAATAATTTACAAAGCTCTGTCTCTATCCTGAGTAAGTTTTATTGCTTTATGTCATGGGCTTCATGCATATTTATATAAAAAGAGGTAGGGTTCTTTCCTATTATGGTCCTTGTTGTAGGAGTTTACTGAAATACAAACGATATTTTTTGTATCTTTTTACACATTTCTTTCTGTGCACATGTTTAAGATATGTGCTACCAGAGGACACAGAGATATATATTAATCTCTAATCATATCCTAGTAAGGAGCTTAAGGAAAATTAGTCCTTAAAATATGTTTAATATACCACTGTCTACAATACGTACAAGAGGGTTACATTTTAAGAAATTGGAAAATACAAAGAAAATTCTTAGGGGGTTTCTCTCATAGATTTAAAAACTTTTTATACTATTAAGTAAGATTTACTTTTTGCACATTCCACACTTATTATTCCTTAATTACCATAATTACTTTCCATGGACAAGCTTTGAATAGATAATATTTGGTTGTGCCAGTATTAGAGTAAACACTGTTATTTTTGCACTTTGGGGCATTCCTAGTCCTTTTTGGAGAGTTATTGTATCAACAGTAATGGTAACAAGACAATTTCAGTGTAAGAACAAGTGACACAAGACCTTGCTGACATGAAAAACTCTAGTTAGATTAGCAAAATTCAATTTGCAGTTTTAAAGCATTGTGTAACTTTTTATTCAACAAGTAATTGATATTATGTATCTACTTAATATCTGCTATAAACCAGCTATTGCTACAGATGCAATGTAGACCTCACCTTACATAATTTCTTTCTGCATGCAGATTAATTTATTGGATAATGATGGTCAAAATATATCAAGCTCTTGTATGCCAGTCACTATGCTTTATCTCCATTAATGATGAATATAGCTGTATTTGTTGAGCCTCGGCTATTAGTTTCTATTTTGTAAGTGAAAATTGAGACCTGGAGCCATGAAGTAGCTTGGTCCAAAATGATAACCATAATCTGAGAATTTGTTGTTTTTTTATTGAGATGGAGTCTCTTCTCTTTTTTTGAGATGGAGTCTCTTTTCCATCGCCAGCCTGGAGTGCAGTGACTCCATCTTGGTGCATTGCAAGCTCTGTCCGCCTTTCGGGTTCAAGTGAATCTCCTACCTCAGCCTCCTGAGTAGCTGGGACTACAGGTGTATGCCACCAAACCCAGCTAATTTTTGTATTTTTACTAGAGATGGGTTTCACCATGTTGGGCAGGCTGGTCTCAAACTCCTGACCTCAGGTAGTTCACCCGCCTCGGCCTCGCAAAGTGCTGGGATTACAGGCATGAACCACCGTGTCCAGCCAGCTGAGGTTTTTAATTCAGTGAAGCTGCTGACTTGGCAACTGTATTTTTACCACCTTTGCAATATTAGTGTTTTTTTGTGTGAAATTGTATGTAGTATCACTTGGCAAATCATTTGTGAAAAATTTATTTAAAAATGGAAATAATATGTACCTAACAGATAAATTTTAAAATTCATTGGTTGAAGTTGGAAACAGTGGTTGGAAGCATTTGATCTGTTCGGTCTTAACGCTTTGCCCGCCTGACAGTTGCAGTAATACCTCCCCTAGACTCTTGAAATTCTTAAAATATCTGTTTCAATATGATGTTTTTAAACTTTTTTAAAACTTTGGGCCAGTTGCGGTGTGTCATGCCTGTAATCCCAGCACTTTGGGAGGCCTAGAGGGGAAGATCATGTGAGGTCAGGAGTCCGAGACCAGCATGGTGAAATGCTGTTTCTCCCAAAAATGCAAAAATTAGCTGAGCGTGGTGATGTGTGTGTGTAATCCCAGCTACTCGGGAGGCATAGGCAGGAGAATCGCTTGAACCCAGGAGAGAGAGGTTGTAGTGAGTCGAGATTTCACCATTGCACTCCATCCTGGGTGACAGAGTGAGACTCCTTCTCAAATTAAAAAAATAAAATAAAATGAAACTTTACTGTGCAAATAACAGCCGTAGAGAGGATGGCAGGTTAAACTGTGAGAAACTTTTAGCCTGTCTGTGAAATGAGCATTAGAATGCAGGTGGCATAATCAACCTTGGGCAAAATAAGGAGCATCCTAAAGACTAAGTTTGTAGATTTTAAAGGATAGGTTACTGGTATCTCCATGGTCCTGTATTATGGTAGGCCTAGTCACCTGTGGCAAAAAGGGGGACCAGGAGAAGTTTCTACCCAGAGACATGTTGTATCATTTGTCTCCTGCATATGAGCCCAAGTGCAGAAAGAATAATAGAGTTCATCTCAAATTGGAGTTTCCAGGGTGTCACTATGTATGTAATTTATTTCACTTTGAGTAATGTTCAGTATTCAAGATATGTTAATTCCACATTTTGTTAACATTTGTCTATTGATGGACATCTGGATTATTTCTAGTTTTGCCTAATGGGAGTAAGGAAACTCATCAACATATCATAGAGCTTCTGTGGATATATGCTTTTATATCTCTTGGGTAAACACCTCTGCACCTCTGTTACTTTGAAGGACAGCTCCATAATGTTGGCAATGTGAAATAATTTTTATGCAAACCCCCATAAACTCTACAGGGGATAAGTGAAGGAATAACATCCTGAAGAAGTGGTGATGCATGAGGAGTAAAAAAATTTTTAATATGTAAAAATTTTAGGGATTATGATATATAGTTTTTTCATTTGATGTAAAATGATTCACGTCTTTCAGATTAACCAAGCTACTCATGATCAAGCAGTGGTGCTACAAAGTGCTCTTCAGAGCATTCCTAATCCCTCATCTGAGTGCATACTTAGAAATAAGTCAGTACGTCTTGCTCAGCAAATATCTGATGAGGTTAGTATGAAATTTTGACAGTTCTGGGATCCTGAATGATCTCTTCTTACCACATAAATAAATTAAGCTATGAGAATTTGAGGCTAACTATTGTAGACCCAAAACACTTCAGACTGTAACTCTATTTATTTAAAATTTCATAAGGTTATCTTTGACCTGATAGCTGCTAATATTAATAGTACAGCTTCAGTGATTTTGAAATTTTTAAATAAGCTTTTTGTGTTATAATTTACATTGCACAAACTAGATCAAATAAGTTTTAGTATATGTTTAAACTGCTCACACAAGCGCAAGGAATAGAATGTTTACATTGGCTCCAGAAGTTTTCTTGTGATGTTTATTCTCTTAAATTTTACATAAATGGAATCGTATACGTTGTACCCCTTTGGGTCTGGCTTATATCTATCAGCAAAATTGTGAAAGTCGTCCATGTTGTTATATATGTGTGTAGCTTATTTCACTTTGGGTAGTAGTCCATGTATGGTTACTTCACATGTTGCTAATTCATTCATGTGTTGATGGACGTTTGGATTATTTGCAACAGTCTAGTTTTAACTGTTGTGAATAAAATTTTTAGGAAGCTCATCAAGTCATAGTGCTTCTGTGGACGTATGTTTTTGTATCTCTTGGATAAACATATTTGCATAGCATGACTAAGTAATTTGACTGTTTTTATTTTTAAAATTTTATGAAAAATAGGATAAAGCTATATGAGACTTGAACCTGAAGCATACTTTGTGGATATTGCCGTATCTTCCCTTCATATGGGAAGTCGTTTTTTGACTTAATGTTATGATATTAAAAATGAGACTAAGGGAACTTTTGTCTTTAAAGGCAGGTCTGATGATGTTTACTTTTACTGCCATTTCCACTTCTTTCACAAAGAGACATGTTTTGTTTTCCTGCTTATTCACTTTAACATTCTGTCAGCACTTTTAATTATTTCTTTCTTTTCTGCAGGCTTCAAGATATATGCCTGATATTTGTGTAATTAGAGCTATACAGAAAATTATCTGGGCATCAGCATGTGGGGCATTAGGACTAGCATTTAGCCCAAATGAAGAGATAACTAAAATTTATGAAATGGTAAGAATTATTACAGAAATCGATTTTAAAATGTTCCTTGATTGTACATGTGATTAAATTTTCATCATTTCTGTCACCTTATAGACCAAGTCGCTTGTATCTAATAGTTTAAAATTAATTTCTACTTATAAATATATATGTGTAGTACATATATATATGTACTTATAAATATGTAGTTTTATTTTGAAAACAAAATAGGAGCCTGCCATGAGGCAGCTTTCTTTTCCTCCTTTTTAAAAAGACTTCTCATTGACTCAAATATAGTTATACCATAATGAATCCACCTCTCCCCATTTTCTTTAGTTCTTCATTCTTCATGATTTTGTCGTGTGTAAATTTTTGGTTAATTGTCTCTTTGGGAATTATGGCATTTAAATTTTACTTGGCATCGGGCACAGTGGCTCACGCCTATTGATCCCAGCACTCTAGGAGGCCGAGGTGGGCAGATTGCCTGAGGTTAGGAGTTTGAGACCAGCCTGGTCAACGTGGTGAAACCACATCTCTCCAGCGGGTGAGGGATGGGGAAAGGGGGGAAATTAGCTGCACGTAGTGGCACAGACCTGTAATCCCAGCTATGTGGGCAGCTGAGGCATGAGAATGACTTGAACCCAGGAGGCAGAGGGTTGCAGTGAGTGGAGATCATGCCTCTGCACTCAAGCCTGGGCAACAGAGCAAGACTCTGTCTCAATCAATCAATCAATGAATTTTGGTTCTTTTAGAACACTCAAAAGCAGGAAGAATGTCTACCATTTAGGTATTATCACCAGCCTTCTGGTACATTAAGCAAGCTATTTATAGAAATAAGACTGTGTTTTTTGCTCTTTGACATCTATGGTATTTACCTAGCCCTATAGAACCCTGATGGTCTCCGTTAAAATGTACATTAGTGGGTTTAAATATATGTTAGTGTAGTTAAAAGGAGAACGTGAGTCATGGCATTATACAACTTCCCTTTTTGGAATAGTTGAATGGTTATTCTGTTCCAGATATATAAGTCTTAGTTACATTTTGATGGATAGTGGCAGATTAAAAATTATTAGCTGCCTAGTTCGTTATGTTTCAGGTTGCAGAAGTCTTCCATGGGCTTCCTGAACATTTGTATTATGATTGATTTTTGAATGAAATGACCTGTAGGTAGGCTCTACGATAGAACTAGTCAAAGACCCAAACCACAGTGCCAAAGTGATTCTGTAGTAGCAGTTATGATCCAAGCAGATCACTCACATCCAGAAGAACATAAAAAGTGAGGAGTACCTATCATCGAATGTGCTTCTTAAATCCCACTTGGAGTATATCCCAAAGAGCTTCTGTAGCCACAAGTGAAGAGTCTGAGGCTGCATGGTCTTTACCGAGTAGGCAATTGTAAATGGTAACTAGAGAGTTTGTGAATTACCTCTTGAATATGTCTCTAGGTAACTTGCTCCTGATTCTAATTTTGCAGACCACCAATGGAAGCAATGAGCTGGAGGTGGAAGATGAACAAGTTTGCGGTGAAGCACTGGAAGTGATGACCTTATGTTTTGCTTTACTTCCAACAGCATTGGATGTACTTAGTAAAGAAAAGTCTTGGCAGACCTTCATCATTGACTTACTATTGCACTGTCCAAGCAAGTATGTGATTTTTATATTTAATTTGAAGGAAAGCTTACCTTACCATTTCAAGCAGAAATGAATGACTTTTAAAGAAAATTTTTTCCAGAAGTGAAGGAAGGAACCCTTTTACTTGCCCATGTAACACCTTGAAGTGTACAAGAGTTTTTTAAAAAACATGTTTCCACTTCACCTAAACTTTTGTCTCTGCAAGATGCCAGCACTGATTTATTTTTTTGACATTTCTTATTGTGGTAAAACATGTAATTATATACATAACACAAAATTAGCCACTTGAACCTCTTTTTTAAGTTAGCTTTGTTCATTGGCATTAATTGCACAATATTGTGCAGTTATGACTGGCGTATGTCGAATGATTGCAATATTGTGTAGTCATTACTGCTTTATCTCAAAAATATTTTATCACCCTCAAAATATTTTTTCACCCTCTAACAAATTCTTTTAATCAATGACTCCCATTTTCACTATCCTCCGATCTGTAGTAACTTAAAATATTTATTCAGTTTCTATGCGTTTACTATTTTAGGTACCTCATATAAGTGGAACCACACAAATTTGTGCCTTTGTATCTAGCCTGTTAGCTTAGCATAATGTTTTAAAGATTCATCTATGTTGTAGCATGGTCAGAACTTGATTCATTTTCAGGGGATACTCTCTTGTATGTGTATACTAGATGTTTTTATACATCGGTCTGTTGATAGACACCTGGATTATTTCTACCTTTTAGCTATTGAGTATTGTTATTGTGAATATTACTATGAGCACGAATCTCTGAGTTCCTGTTCTCAGAGCTGTTGAGTCTATTTCTAGAAATGGATATGCTGGGTCATAGGGTAAGTTGTGTTTAACTTTTTAAAGATTGGGTGAACTTTTTTAACATTGGCTTCAGCACTTTACACTCCCAACATCACTTTACAGAGGCTTAAGTTTCTCCACATCCTCTCCCACACTATTTTCACTTTTGTTAATGGCCATCCTAATGTATGTAAGATGGAACCTCATTGTGGTTTATATTTACATTTTCCTCATGACTTAACTAATGTACATTTTCCTCATGACTTAACTAATGTAGTGATATTGAGCATCGGCTCTTGTGATATTACTGGTCACTTGTATATCTGCTTTAGAGAAATGTGTATTCCAGTTTTTATACCATTATTGAATTTGATTAATTTTTGTAGTGAGTTTTTGTATACATTCTGGATATCAATTCCTTATCAGACTAATGATTTAGAGACATTTTCTCCTATTCTCCAGGATTTATTTCCACTCTGTTGTTAATGTTCTTTTAGGCACAGAAGTTTTTAATTTTCATGAAGTTTATGTCTTCTTTGGTTGCCTGTATTTCTGTCATCCTCAAGATAGAAATCGTTGGCAAATCCAGAGCAAAAGATATTTTCTCCTACATTGTTTTCTAAAAATTTTATATTTTTATAGTTCTTAATTTTACGTCTTTCATCCCATTGGAGTTGATTTTTGTGAATGATTGAAGCCAAGTATCCAACTCCATTCTTTTGAATGTGGATATCCAGCTTTCCCATCATTATGAATAGAGTGGTCTTACCCCCATTAAGTGGTCTTGGCACCTTGTTGAAGATACAAGGGATTGTTTCTAGGCTCTAAAATTACATTCCTTTGGTCTATATGCCTGTCCTTAGGCCAGTGCCACACTCCTGATTACTTTAACTTTGTAGTGCATTGGAATTTAAGTCCTTCGACTTTGTTGGGGTTTTTCTTTTGTTCGTTTGTGTTTTGGTTTTGCATAGGTTTTTATTTGTTTTCGAAGTTATTTAGACCTTTCTAGGTTCTATAGAAATTACATAAATTTTAAGTTGCAGATTGCATTGAATCTCTCTCAAAAGACTGATTGCCGGCTGGGCACGGTGGCTCAAGCCTGTAATCCCAGCACTTTGGGAGGCCGAGACGGGCGGATCATGAGGTCAGGAGATCGAGACCATCCTGGCTAACACAGTGAAACCCCATCTCTACTAAAAAATACAAAAAACTAGCTGGGCGAGGTGGCGGGCGCCTGTAGTCCCAGCTACTCGGGAGGCTGAGGCAGGAGAATGGTGTAAACCTGGGAGGCAGAGCTTGCAGTGAGCTGAGATCGCGCCACTGCACTCCAGCCTAGGCGACAGAGCAAGACTCCATCTCAAAAAAAAAAAAAAAACAAAAAGTGATTGCCACTTAACAGTATTAAGTCTTCCAAGTCATGAACATGGGATATGTCTTTTCATTTACTTAGGTTCTGTTTATTTCTTCAACACTCTTATTTCTTTTCTGCTAAATTATTTCTAAGTACTGTAGTGCTAACTTGCTCTTTTTGCTGCTCTTGTGGATGGAATTGTTTTCTTAATTTTCTTTTGGGATATTCATTGCTAGTATATCAAAACACAACTAATTAACTTTGTATTGATTTTATTCATCCTGCAATTTTGTTAAATTTCTTTGTGGATTAGAGGTTTTTTTACAGTAAGATCATGTCACTTGCAGATAACATAGTTTTACTTCTGTCTTTCCTTTTTGGACCAATTTTATATCTTCCCTTTTTTGCCTAACTGCTCTACTGCCTTGATTAGTAGTAGTAAGAACAATCATACTTATCTTGTTCCTGATTTAGGAAAAACTGTTAATCTTTCACCATTTAGTGATGTTGTTATTCCTGATCCAGACCCCTAGAGAGGGTTCCTGGATTTGGGTCAAGTCCACAGAGTAAAGTGAGAGCAAGTTCATAGAGAAGTAAGGAACCAAAAGCATGGCTACTCTATAAGGAGAGCAGCCCTGAGAGTTGCTAGTTGGTTATGTTTATGGTGATTTCTTGATTACATGCGAAACAAGGTTTATTTATGCTAAACAGGTGGATTATTCATGGATTTTCTGGAAAAGGGGTGGGAATCTGCTACTCCCCGCTCCCAACCCACCTGAGGGTTTCTCCCTTTTTTGAACTGTATAAGGTAAAGTCTGGATGGTGCCCGTGGTATTTGTAAAGTGATATGGCGCTAGTGGGAGTGTCTTTTAGCAAGCTAATGCTTTATAATTAGTGTATGATGAGCCAGCTTCTTGACTGCATCCTGTTTTATCAGCAGTCTTTGTGACCTGCATTTTGTGTGGACTTCCTGTGGGAGTCGCTCTGGTTCAAATACCTGTGACTGTGTTAGCTATTAGTTTTTCATATATGGCCTTTATGCAGTTGAGACACTTCTATATTCCTAGTTTTTGAAATCAGTTTTATTATGAAAAGGTGTTTACATTAGTTTGAATAATTTTTTTTAATCAATTGAGATAGCCTTGTTATTTTCTTTATTGTATTTCTGATAATGTTGTTACTGCAAAAAGTTCCTGATCCAGATCATAAGAGAGTACTGTTCAGTCTCACGTAAGAAAGAATTCAGGGAGAGCCCATAAAGTAAAAGAAAGTTTATTAAGAAAGTAGAGGAACAGACTGGGTGTGGTGGCTCATGCCTGTAATCCTGGCACTCTTGGGAGGCCGAGGCGGGTGGATCACTTGAGGTCAGGAGTTCAAGACCAGCCTGACTAACCTGGTGAAACCTGGTCTGTCGTAAAATACAAAAATTAGCGGGGCATGATGACAGGTGCCTCTAATCCCAGCTACTTGACAGGCTGACAGAGGATCGCTTGAACCCAGAAGACAGTGGTTGCACTGAGCCGAGATTGCACCACTGCACTCCAGCCTAGGTGGCTGAGTAAGACTCCCTCGGGAAGGGGTGCGAGAGGGGCGGGGGAAAAGAAAGTAGAGGAATAGAAAATGGCTGCTCCATAGACAGAGCAACCCTAAGGGCTGCTGTTTACCCATTTATATGTTTATTTGTTGATTATATGCAAAACAAGGGGTGGGTTATTCATGCTTTCCATTTTTATACCATGTAGGGTAAACTTCCTGACATTGCCATGGCATTTGTAAACTAACATGGCGCTGGTGGGACTGCAGCAATGAGGACAACCAGAGGTCACTCTCATTGCCATCTTGGCTTTGATGGGGTTTAGCTGGCTGTCTTACTGCAACCTGTTTCATCAGCAAGGTCTTTATGATTTGTATCTTCTGCCAACCTCTGTCTCGTCCTTTGCCTTAGAATGCCTAACCCTCTGGGAATGCAGCGCAGAAAAAGTCTCAGCCTTATTTTACCTAACCCCTGTTCAAGATGGAATTGGTCTGGTTCAGAGGTTTTTGACAATAGATTAAGAATCAATTCATATGTTTAAACACCCTTACGTTCTTGATAAATCCCGCACTTCATCATGATACCTCATACTTTTAATATGCTGCTGTATTTGTTGCTAGTATTTTATTGAGGATTTTTGGATGTATATTATTGTCAATGAAAAGAATCGAACTCTGTAGAATATTTGAAGAGGTTTATTCTGAGCCAAATATGAGTGAGGATGGCCCATGACCCAGCCCTCAGGAGGTCCTGAGAACATATGCCCAGGGTGGTTGGGGTGCAGCTTGGTTTTATACATTTTAGGGAGGCATGAGACATCAGTCAGATACATTTACGAAATACTGGTTTGGTCCAGAAAGGTGGGACAACTCAAAAAGTGGGTGACAGGGGCTTCCAGGGTATCAGTGAATTTGAACATTTTCTGTTTGACAGTTGGTTTTATTGAAAGACCTGGGATCATAGCACATGGGCAGGTTAAGATAAAAGATTGTGGAGATCAAGGTTCTTTTGAAGTCTTTTTACAGTGGCTGCCCTTAGAAACAATAAATGACAAATGTTTCCTGTTCAGATCTTGAAAAGGTGCTAGACCTTTAGTTCATCTCTTTAGAATTAACAGGACTTGGAAGAAAAATACTTAGCTATGTTAATAGAGATTTTTTACAGATGCATATTTTCTCTCTCAAAGGAAAGCTGCAGAGCTGTTTCAAGATACGGCTAAGAAACATGTTTTGGGGTAAAATATTTTGATACTCTTCCTTATGTCGTAATGTTATGCCAGAGTCATACTGGAAAGTAAGTCACAATATATAGGGTTAAGTAAAACCCATCTGATGAGGATTTGTGATTTGTAGGGAATGACTCCCCAGACGCCTTAGACAGGAATTTGGGCAACATATAACTATCAGACCTTAGTCTTCATTATTAAAATGTATTGTGTTGGTCTCTACTTTCCCCTTCCCTTTCCCCTTCCTTCCCTCCTTCCCTTCCTTTCTCCTTACCTTTTAATTCCTTCCCTCCCTCAGTCCCTCCCTCCCTCCTTCCTTTTTTTTGGAAAAATATTTGTCTAGCTTTGTTAGGTGAATAGTATTGGTCTTATAAGTCAAGAAATACAGGTTGAGTATCCTTTATTTGAAATGCTTGGGACTCAGAAGTGTTTTGGGTTTTAGAATGTTTGCATATCTTGGTGATGGGAAACCAGTCTAAACAGGAAATTCATTTTTCATCTACCTTCATGAAGGTAATTTTGTATATTTAATAGTTTTGTGCATGAAACAAAGATTGTGTTAAGGACGGAGGGATGGAGTTTTTCACTTGTGTCATCTCAGCACTCAAGTTTCGGATTAGAGAACATTTCTGATGTTTGTATTAGCGATGGTCGACCTGTACTGTCTTGTTATAAAATAAATGATTTTGGAAAAGGGAAAAATTTATTTTAACCCTTTGAACATTTCAACAATTGAACACGCTGGTCCTGGTGAAATGGCTATGTTGTCTGGTGTATACACCCTGGAGCTCATGGTCATCCGCCAGGAAGATTTAGGGCACAGACACACCGAAGGTGTTTAGGAGCGGAGGTTTAATAGAAGAGGAGAGAAAGAGAAGCAGTTGTCTCTACAGAGAGAGGGGTCTCCGAGGAGAAAGGACTGGCTGGCAGCCCATGCACTGGATTTTCTAGCCCAGTTTGAGGAGGCTGTGTCTAATTTACATAGGACTCACAGATTGGTTTGATCAGGTATGATGTTTACATAGTGTGCAAGGAAGGCTGGTTGCCCCACCCTAATCTTTTTATCTTTTCTTTTCTTTTTTTTTCTTTTTTTTTGAGAGGGGGGTCTTGCTCTGTTCCCCAGGCTGGAGCGCAGTGGCACAATCTCGGCGCATTGCAACCTCCACCTCTCAGGTTCAAGCAATTCTCCTGCCTAAGCCTCCTGAGTAGCCAGTAGCTGGGAATACAGGTGCACACCACCACACCCAGCTAATTTTTGTATTTTTAGTAGAGATGGGGTTTCACCATGTTGGTCAGGCCGTTACCGAACTCCTGACCTAGTGATCCTCCCACCTGGGCCTCCCAAAGTTGCTGGAATTACAGGGGTGAGCCACTGCGTCCAGAGGCCCCACCCTAAGGTTATTATGCAAATTGGGCTGTTCCAGTTGATCGAAGCTATCTTGTCTGCTCCTTACTGTACACTGGCTGGCAGAGAAGGTAAGATGGAGCCACCATCTTGAAAATGCCTAGTCCCTTGTTCCTGCCTGCCTTCACCTGTGCAAGCTTCCAGCTTGCTTGTCTATGTCTGCAACTGTACCTTACAGGCTGCTCTTTGTTGGAAAATGATTTGGGGCTGCTTTTCATGAAAAAGAAAAGCCTTATCAAGGACTCCAACACCCTTATTATCTGCCTGAGTAATTTTTTCTTAACTCCTGTATCACTGGGGTTTTCTTTTTGGTAGATGTGAGCTTGTGAAATGCGTTTGGTGTTTGTCCCTTTTTCCTGGAGTAGACTCCTTTGGAGTCACCAAAGTGCTGTCTCTTTATATTCTAGTGTTGAGTGGAAAGAGGAAAGCATGATTATGAGAGACAGGACTAGCTGGATTTCCTAGGCCAACTAACAATTCCTAAGCCTATCTGGGAAAGGTCACTGAACCCACCTTTAAATAGAGCTTGTAACTCAACTTACTCCTGACCAATCAGGGAGTAAAGAGAACTCACTAAAATACCAGTTAGGCTAAAAACAGGAGATAAAGAAACAGTTAAATCATCTATCGCGTGAGATCATAGAGGGGAGGGACAGTGATCTGATATAAACTCAGGCATTCAAATTGGCAGTGGCAACCCTGTTTGGGTCCCCTCCCATTGTATGGGAGCTCTGTTTTCACTCTGTTAAATCTCACAACTGCACACTTTTCTGGTCTGCATTTGTTCTGGCTCAAACTAAGCTTCCACTCGCCTTCCACCACTGCTGAATGCTGCCATTGCAGACCCAACATTGACTTCTACCCCTCTAGATCTGGCAGGGTATCCACTGCGCTTCTGATCCAGGGAGGCACCCACTGCTACTCCTGATTGGGCTAGAGGCTTGCCATTGTTCTTGTGCAGCCAAGTGCCTGGGTTCAGTCCTAACCAAGCTGAACACTAGTCGCTGGGTTCCACGGTTCTCTTCCATGAACCATGGCTTCTAATAGAGCTATAACACTCACTGCATGGCCCAAGATTCCATTCCTTAAAATCTGTGAGGCCAAGAACTACAGGTCAAAGAACAGAAGGCTTGCTGCCATCTTGGGAGCAGCCTGCCACCATCTTGGGACCTCTAAGAACAAAGACCCACCACTGACAATTAGAGGGTTGGTACTTTTAGCCCCAGGGAGCAGTTTCTAGGAGGGGAGAGCAGCTGAAGGTCAAGTTGACCTCTGGTGGCCAGTAGATTATTTAATCATGCCTATGTAATGAAACCTCCTTAGAAAACCAAGAAGACAGGCTTCAGAGAGCTGGATAGCTGAACACGTAGTTTCCTGGAGGGTGATGTACACATAAAAGCAGACATCAAGAAACTTTAATGCCAAATGTAAGGTAGTTTGTTTTGTTTTGAAGGGAGTTTCTGCATTTAACAGTGTTTCGGCCAGGCGCAGTGGCGCAAGCCTGTAATCCCAGCACTTTGGGAAGCCGAGGCGGGTGGATCACAAGGTCAAAACATTGAGTCCATCCTGGCTAACACGGTGAAACCCCGTCTCTACTAAAAAATATAAAAAACTAGCCGGGCGAGGTGGTGGGCGCCTGTAGTCCCAGCTACTCGGGAGGCTGAGGCAGGAGAATGGTGTGAACCCGGGAGGCGGAGCTTGCAGTGAGCTGAGATCCAGCCACTGCACTCCAGCTTGGGCGACAGAGCAAGACTCTGTCTCAAAAAAAATAAAAATAAAAAAAAAACAGTGTTTCAAGAATTTTAACCTATTAAATAAAAATACTCCAACTGAACCTAAAAACTACACTTTATAAACCTTATAACTTAGATGTTTATACTGGAACAGGAATTAAAAGAAGTTAAAGAGTGTAAGCAAAAACTCAGTTGTATGTAAGAAAACCCAGTTTCCCCTAAGGAAGAGAAAGAGCTGGAGTCCTTTAAAAAGTAACTGCCTGTTTTTCTGTGGCTAGTGAGCCTTATTTCTCCTCCTTTCCCAGGCATGGTGAAGACCCTGGTTCTCTAGCTGTGCAGCTGCAAGGTCACTAGACAGATACACTCAAGTCGCAAAACATGTTATTCCTTGAAAAGTAAGAAGTGATGTAATGCATGTTTCAATTAATTGAATAGCTGTCATTGTTTCTCACTTCTGTAATATGCTTCCTGCTGCACAGATCTCCTCCCACCCCCAGGAAATGCTTAAAAGGTAACTCTTTGTTCAGCCCTCAATCCTTTGGATGTTAATCCAACTGGGCCACTGCACCTAAATAATAAATATCCTCCTGAACCCCATCAGTCTCTCTGATTCCTTAAAAAATCTCACAGCAATACCTAAATGATTCCGTGATTGATTAATACTGCACAACAAGTTTTATTCTAGAGTGATAATGGTTTCTTCATGTTAACTGCGTAACAATGAGCTGTTTAAAAAGAAAGGAAAATCAGTTGATATCTCAGCATGAATCTTAAGCGTATATTTGGTTTGGGGGAATGATCATCAGTGTATTTTTTATCAGAAATATTTATTGTAAAAAATAACGCTTTTGATTTAGAACTTTCTGTCTCTGCGGTATTTTGTATCTTCATAAAGACAAAGGCAGTATCTCAGTTGTTTCTGTGTGTCTGTTTGGGGCAGGCTGCTTCATACCCTTTTAGACTCGGGCATTCTAGGAGGAAAAAGTAAGAAAAACCAACATCATTTCAGAGTTTTCTGTCATCCAAACGTAATACAACACAATTGTGGTCTTTTATATAGCACTGGCTATAGATAAAAATTAGAGCTTCCAAGAACAGTCTAGTGCTCACCAGTATGCTTTTATATTTGGGTGTATATGTGCATAAAATACAGTGCAACTGCATCTCAAAAAAAAAAAAAAAAAAACCAGAAACCCGCTGATTATCAGTGACAGTCCTTAGTTTATGACTACTCACTTTTCTTGCTGCTTTCAAAATTGTCTTTGTTTTAGACAGTTTAATAAGTGTGTATCTTTGTGTGTGTTTCTTTGACTTTATCTTACTTGGAGTTTCTTGGGCTTCTTGGGTGTTTGTTTCCTAAAATTTGTGACATTCTTGATAACTGTTTTGTTAAATACTCTGTTTCTTTCTCTCTTCTCTTTGAACTTCCAAAATGTGTAGGTAGGTCTGCTTGATGGTTTCCCACAGGTTCCTGGGCTGTGTTCACTTTTCTTTATTATTTTTTCTCTCTCTTCCTGACTTGATAATTTTAAGTGGCTTTTCTTTAGGTGTGCTTCTTTTCCCCCCTTGTAGCTGCTCAAATCTCAATACAAAAATGCGAGAGGAAAAGACTCTGGCTCTTTTAATCCCCTGAAAGTTGCTTCAGCAGGAGGAGGAAGCTCCTGCAAAATGGCTGGGGAATATAACAATAACTGAACACCTCTGTCGGGACCATCTTTTTTTTTTTTTTTTTGAGACGGAGTCTCGCTCTGTCGCCCAGGCTGGAGTGCAGTGACCGTATCTCAGCTCACTGCAAGCTCCGTCTCCCGGGTTTACGCCATTCTCCTGCCTCAGCCTGCCCAATAGCTGGGACTACAGGCGCCCGCCACCTCGCCCGGCTAGTTTTTTGTATTTTTTAGTAGAGACGGGGTTTCACCGTGTTAGCCAGGATGGTCTCGATCTCCTGACCTCGTGATCCGCTCGTCTCGGCCTCCCAAAGTGCTGGGATTACAGGCTTGAGCCAACGCGCCCGGCCTCTGTCGGGACCATCTTAATCAGAAGTGACAACTGGTGCACAAGTCTTCCTGAGATTTAGAGGGCAGGGTTCTTTCTGTCCATCCTGGCTCTTGCAGGCTGCTCCAGAAGTGTTTGCAAGGCAGCATACCACAGTGGTAGTTGATGGAGCATAGGTAGCTGCTGTTGAGCTAAGTTATGAAATTGATCAAATTTAATTGTAGTTTACCATCCAACTCTTCTTTTGAAAGCTGTAAACCTTCAGATAGACTGTAGGATTCCAAAATAATTGTATCAGATGATTCTACCAACTGCACCTATTATCTAGTCGGAGAGACAGATTCATGGTGCTCTGTAGTTCACTCTTGCTCTCTTCCCAGAACCCTGTAACATCTTCCTTCTAACCTCTGTGTCTTTACACGTAAAGTGAGACTTGCATAAATACCATATAGGTGAATCCATTTTTTAAAAGTGCATTTTGCCGGTCTGTGCCTTTTCACACAGAGCTTACATTTAAAGTTATTACAAGCAAGGAATGGCTTACTCTGACATTTACCTGCTTGTTTTCTGCATGTCCTCTATACTATTTCATCCTCAGTTCCTCCATTGCTCTTTTTAAAAATTTGGTTGGTTTTTTAAAAATGTACTTATTCCCTTTTCTGTATTTTTTATATTTTTTATTAATTATATTTGAGAGTTCAGTTAATATCCTAAACTTAAAATAGCCTATGTTGAATAATGCTAACTTGTTTGAATTATATAAAGTTTAGTTTCAACAGTATATAAATATGCTGCTTTTGTACTTTTCCATCCTTCCTAATCTATGTTATTGTCTCAGAGTATATCTGTATCCAGAGTGTCTGTTAAAATGGATTTATAATTGTCTTATGTAATAGCTGCCTACCAGAAGTACAATAATAATAGTTACCTTTGCCAGTTTTGTAATAGTAATAGCAGTTTTCTTTACAATGTTAATTCTTCTGTGGCTTAAGATCACTGTCCAATGTCCCTTCACTTTAACTTGATGACTTCCTCCTACCAATCCTTGTAGAGCAGGGGTAGTAACATATTCTCTTAGCTTTTCTGTATCTAGGCATTTTTGCTTGAAGTATCACTTGCCAGATACAGATTGCTTGTTTGATAGCTTTTTTCTGTTAACACTTTGTTACCGCCTTTTGGCTTCTGTATTTTCCTTGCTTTCTGAGCTGTTTGTTGTTAATCAGTACTCCCTTCTACATAACAAATGGCTTCCATATTTTCCGGCATTCTGAGCTGACTGTTGTCAATCAAGACTCCCTTCTGCATGACAAATTGCTTCTCCCTTTCTGTTTTTACAATTGTCTTGGCTGTTGACTGATTATAATTTTCTTGATGTGGCTGACTGTCTTTGACTGACTTCTCCCTGGAGGTTTTTACATTTCTAAAATTTGGACATTCAGATATTTCATCAAGTTTCGGAATTTTCAGCCATTTATGGCTTCAGATACTCTTTCTGCCTCTTCTCCTTCTGCACTTACAGGACAGCCATATTGCATACATTGGTCTACTTCATGGTGTTCTGTGTACTTGTTAGGTTTTTCGCACTTTTAAAATTCTTTTTTTCTGTTCTTAGACTGGGTTATTTCAATTTTCATTTCTTCAGACTTAATCTTTACCTGCTCAAATGTGCCATTATACTTCTTGAATGAACTTTTCATTTCTGTCATTGTGCTTTTTTATCTGTAGATAGTCCATATTTTCTTCTATAATTTGTCTCATCGATACTTTCATGTTCTTTTATCATTTGTCTATTTTTTTTTTCTTTAGGCTTAACTCTTTTTTTTTTTTTTTTTTTTTTTTTTTTGAAGACAGAGTTTCACTGTCACCCAGGCTGGAGTGCAGGGGCGCAGTCTTGGCTCACTGCAACCTATGCCTTCCCTGTTCAAGCGATTCTCCTGTCTCAGCCTCTTGAGTAGCTGGGATTACAGGCATACACCACCATGCCTGGCTCATTTTTGTATTTTTTGTAGAGACGGGGTTTCACCGTGTTAGCCGGGATGGCCGGGATGGTCTCGATCTCCTGATCTCGTGATCCACCCAGCTTGGCCTTCCAAAGTGCTGGGATTAGAGGCATGAGCCACTGCGCCCGGCCAAAACCTGGTTTTTTATGGTCTTCATGTATAAACTTCAGGACATTTTCAGTTTCTGCTTTTCACTTCACATTGGTGATACTTTCCAGTTTGTTTTGTGTTTTTTTGTTGTTGTTTGTTTGTTTTTTAGAAAACTATATTCAAATCTTACAATGTGTTAACTCTGGAAGTTTTCTTCATTTCTCCAAGGTGTCTTCTTAGTTATTGAAGGGTTACCCTGCATTGCACCCGTGTTTTGACTGAGTGTAATATAAAAACTGTCAGTTTTTTAAAACTGGGTCTGTACTAACACAGCCCTTTAATACTTAGGGAGACTATAATTCTGCCTCAGCCTTCTGTTTTTTTCTCATATTGAAGCTGTAGATAAGCCTGAGGGCTAACAGTTTTACATGTTTTTGAGAATGTCTCCTGTCATGAGCATGTGCATGATTTTCTAAATTCTTTAGTGTATTTCACTGCTTTAGAATATCCTGATTTCTCCAAAAGAAAGATCTCTCCAGCTTTTGCCCCGTTTTGCAAGTTGTCTGTTTTATGGGTTAACCGTATACTTTGCTCCCAGCAACTTAGATGTTTGTGACCAATGCCTGGCATTTTCAACCATGAGTGAGTTCTGAGTTAGGCAAAACAGAGATACGTGTATTTCACTAATTCTTTATGTAACTCCTAGACATAAGACACAATAAATTAGCACATAAGGTCATCTTTACTCCTTCCAGAATCAGGGATCAGGGCCTCACATTGGGAATGTGGTTTGCAGTTCTGAAGGCTTCAGCTGTGCCTGGGAGGTGGTATGGCAACACCACAAGACTTTCCTACCGTTTTAAAAATTATCTCTTGGCTCAGTATTTGCTTGGTTGATATAAATTGTTGGTTTCCAGGGTCCTGTCAGTTTTGGGTTGATGTGCTATTTCTTTGGAGGGTTCGTAAGTATCTGTCCTGTAGCTTTGCTTTCAGTGTAATTTATGAAGCACTGATTGTTTTCTGATCTCAGAGTTCATACGTTTTTGTGCCTTAAAAATTTTCCTTAAAATACTTAAATAGTATGTTAACCTCCTAATTTGGGTTCCTAGATGTTAGGTGTTTGTTTTAGTGGATATGGTATGAAGCTTTTTGTTTGCTTCGTTTTTAAGTAAGATTATTGATTCCATATAAAATGCATGAGGCAGGATTCATTTGTTATAAAGTACAGTTTGGTTTTATATAGGACAATCACAAAATACTTTGTTGCCAGGGTGACTTTGAAGTAAATATCTAAATGAACGAATAAGGGAATAATCAAGTAAGTTTGCAGCAGGATCAACAACTATGAAGATTCCTGGCATAAGCCTACTTAGCTTGTTAGAAAAATAGCAAGGTTGGGGTAGCCGAGGCAGGATGAAAAAGGAGAACAATTATGTATGAAGAGCTCATAGAGATAACGGACAATCCATGTGATTGTTTTATATCGGTCATGTTTTATGTGGGTCAATAGATACTACTTTAGATTTTACTCTAAGCCTGGTTCATAACTGGAAGTGGGATTAGTAAGGTTGTTACTGGCATCTAGTGGTGAGAGGCTGGAAATGCTGCTAAATATCCTAAAATCTGGAGTCTCAGACACCTTTAGGAATTTAACACAGTTGGACCGTCTCTTCAGAAAATTGTGAAGAAAGGCATACATGTGGAACTTTTTGATACTATAATTTGACGATTTCTGAATGCCATCTGTGGGTTTCATAAATAGGAGGGACTTTTGTAAGCCCTTGAAAAGTTCAATTGATTAAAGTTTGGGGGAGGTGAGGGGTGGGAGAGAGAGAGAGAGAAAAAAAAAGAGAGATTCTGAGTTTGTCTCCCAGAGTTAATGACTCAGTAAGCATTGCATGGAATCTGAGAAGCTGCATATCTTAAAGGTTCTCAAATGATGTTAATGTTGTTGGTCTGATAATCACATTTGAGAATCGTTGATACAATCAGACATATCTTTAGCCATGTTGCATATCCATGAGTTGCTTGCTCCAATGCAGTTTGTTGAAAGTGATTCTGGGGAGGCTAAAAAAGATATACAGAAGCTTAATGCATAGCACCTTTGTATAGTACCTAGAGGGTGTTTCCAGACATTTCCTAGAGAGGTTGTTAAAAATATGTCTTGCAAACTAAGAGGCTTATGTTTTATTGATTGATGCTTACCTTTGACATGATTCACCTTGACCCCCGATTCACACTAAATATTAGAAGATCTAAGAAATCATACATTAAGAAACTTGAACAATAAATAGTAAGTAGTAATATTCCCAGCCTATAAGTGACAATTTGAGGATTAGCTCCCTGACAAATATTTTAAACTCATTTATTCTGTGTTGCTAGCCAAATGCTAAAATGGGGGTTACCTCGTATTTTACTGTTGATGTATACATCCTATTAAAGATACATCAGTGTTGGAATTATTTTGTTGTTGTTCATGAATTACATTGTGTTTTTATTTCAGAACTGTTCGTCAGTTGGCACAGGAGCAGTTCTTTTTAATGTGCACCAGATGTTGCATGGGACACAGGCCTCTGCTTTTCTTCATTACTTTACTGTTTACCATATTGGGGGTGAGATGTTTTCAGATGAACTTCTCAGTATAATGCATTCTTAACGTGACAGACATTCAGAAAGTTACTATATAGCTTGTATTATATTTAGAAAAGGCATCATTAATAAATGCAGTATTACAGTTTTTTACTATTTATAGATTGACTTTTTTCTTACAGTTCTTGAGACAAATATAGTATGTCTTGGAAAAATAAAGAGCTTACTGTTTTTGTCATTGATAGGAAGTATTACCAATTGGGTTTAAAAAAATTATAGGGACTCTGAGTGTAGATTTGTGAATTCATGTTGTTTTAATTTAATATTTCAGAGCACAGCAAGAGAGAGGGGTAAATACTCAGGTGATTATTTCACACTTTTACGGCACCTTCTCAATTATGCTTACAATGGCAATATTAACATACCCAATGCTGAAGGTCTTCTTGTCAATGAAATTGATTGGCTCAAAAGGATTCGGGTAAGTTGAATAGTATTTAGTTTATTATGTCACGATCAAATCAGCTGTCTTATTAAAAGGAGGTTTGGAATCTTATTTAATCTCTATTTTTATTTGATGACTTAGGAGAATAAATTCTCAAAATGCCTCTGAGAATGAATGCAAACAAAATGTATACTTTTCACTGGTGAGTTGGTAACTTAGATTTATAGAAACACACATAGCTGGTTTCGTTCGGTGTGTTTTACTTTTCTTGGAACTTGGAATGCTGATAATTCCGTTTCTTTCACTTTGGTGTTTTTTGGGGAATTATCACATTTGAAGACTTTTTAAAAGGTCAAATTTGAGAGATTGGTATTTTCATTGAACCATCTGATGTCTTATTTCACAGAGTTCTGTGAGAGTATATTTCTGAAGTATATGGCATTTGGGCTTCAGGTTAGCGTTCTTCTAGTAGATTATAAAGCTTACTTACAGAACATGGTTTTTGAACCCTGGCTATTGACATTGTGTACCCAGATAATTCCTTTTTGGGAGGAGCTTTGCTGTGCATTGCAGGATATTGAGCAGCATTTCGGGCCTCTTCCACTCAGTGCCATAGTAACCTCCTTTCCCTGTGGTTGTAAATTCCAAATATGTTTGTGTCTTGTGGGAGCAAAATTGCTTACGTTTACTGTTCTAGAGACTTCTAAAAAAGAAATAGGAAACCACTTGTGCGGTTTGGGGAAATTGTATAGATCTCATTTCCCTCTAGCTCTCTGTTCTCCTAACTCCCTGTCCTTTTCTATCTCCATGTTATAAGTTGGGCCTATAGTATTTTTCATTTTGCAGGATAATGTTAAAAGCACAGGTGAAACAGGTGTTGAAGAGCTGATACTGGAAGGCCACCTTGGGGTAACAAAAGAGTTACTGGCCTTTCAAACTTCGGAGAAAAAGTATCACTTTGGTTGTGAAAAAGGAGGTGCTAATCTCGTTAAAGTAAGTACTCTTTTTTTTTTTTTTTGAGATGGAATCTCACTCTGTGGCCCAGACTGGAGCACAGTGGTGCCATCTCAGCTCACCACAGCCTCCACCTTCCAGGTTCAAGCGATTCTCCTGCCTCATTCTCCCAAATACCTGGGACTACAGGCATGTGTCACCATACCTGACTAATTTTTTGTATTTTTGGTAGAGACCGGGTTTCACCATCTTGGCCAGGCTGGTGTTGACCTCCTGACCTCAAGTGATCCCTCCGCCTCCACCTCCCAAAGTGGGTGAGCCGCGTGCCCGGCTTCACTAAGGTAAGTTCTGAATTTTGGTACTGAACTTCTTATCATGACTTTATAAATGTTTGTTAGCAAATGTATCTGATTGAACTCTGTATAATGGCTTTGAGACATAATCTTGATGTTTTTTTCTTTTTTCATGTCCCACTTCTCTTTTAAAAAGGATCTCTGAAGAGGTTACAGTACCTCACTTGAAGAGATATTGTTTTTTGTTTTTTTGAGACAGAGTCTCACTCTGTCGCCCAGGCTGGAGTCCGGTGGCCGGATCTCGGCTCACCGCAAGCTCCGCCTCCCGGGTTTACGCCATTCTCCTGCCTAAGCCTCCCCAGTAGCTGGGACTACAGGCGCCCGCCACCTCACCCTGCTAGTTTTTTTTTTTTTGTATTTTTTAGTAGAGGCGGGGTTTCACCCTGTTAGCCATGATGGTCTCAGTCTCCTGACCTCGTGATCCATCCGTCTTGGCCTCCCAAAGTGCTGGGATTACAGGCTTGAGCCACCGCCCCCTGCAAAGATTTTGTAAAGTAATTACCAATCAGAGTTTTGATAAAGTGGTATGGAAAGTCAGTAAGCAGCATTGATTGATTTTCATGTTGAATAATCTCAATTTTTCTTGACTAGATTTCTAAATGAGAGTAATTTCCATCTTGCAAAACTTCATTTTTTATACAGTATTTCTTGGTGAGCTTTTTATATGTTATGCAATTCAAGAAAAAGACTAACTTTGATGCGTTCTGTTCCTATTTGAAATGAATTTGTTTATGTTTATATCTGATTAAAGAAGTTAAATTTATTTAGAATGTCTCTTTTCTTTGGTATAAAATTGTTTAAATAATTTCAAAAAATCTGATCTGGAAAACTGATTACATTTATTAATTGTTCTCTGGGGTTTTTATACAGTTTTGTTTTGTTTTGAGATATATAATGAGATACTTAGTTATGTCAAATAATTATTAAAAGTATTTCCTTTGAAGAGATGTTTTTTCTAACCTGTATTTTCTACTAATAACATCTAATGTCTTTTTCTAACTTACTAGGAATTAATTGATGATTTCATCTTTCCTGCATCCAAAGTTTACCTGCAATATTTAAGAAGTGGAGAACTGCCAGCTGAGCAAGCTGTTCCAGTCTGCAGTTCACCCGTTACCATCAATGCTGGTTTTGAGCTACTTGTAGCATTAGCTATTGGCTGTGTAAGGAATCTCAAACAGATAGTAGACTGTTTGACTGAAATATATTACATAGGCACAGCAATAACTAGTGAGTATTTTAAATTATAAAGCTGTATTGTTCATTAATGATACTACAGTTTAAAATTTTATTTGATGTTTTAGAAAAAATTAACGTGTGATGGATTTTTTTTGATCCAATGAGTTTAACATTTTTAGTTGTCAGATATATAATTAAAACTGTTTTAGTCAGATAACATTAATTCAGAAAAATTTTTAGATATGTCTTTTAAATGATCCTTTATACTTTGTTTAGATGAGTTTTATTTAGTCATAGTGAAATAAAACCGGAACTTCAGAGTAATAGGAAGGCACATTTAATCCCATAAAAAGTTTATATTTAAAATGTATGCATTGAGAACTCATCTCTGCACCAAGCAGACCTAACAGACATCTATAGAACTCTCCACCCCAAATCAACAGAATATACATTCTTCTCAGCACCACATCGCACTTATTCCAAAATTGACCACATAATTGGAGGTAAAGCACTCCTTAGCAAATGTAAAAGAACAGAAATTATAACAAACTGTCTCTCAGACCACAGTGCAATCAAACTAGAACTCAGGACCAGGAAACTCAATCAAAACCACTCAACTACGTGGAAACTGAACAACCTGCTCCTGAATGACTACTGGGTACATAACAAAATGAAGGCAGAAATAAAGATGTTCTTTGAAACCAATGAGAACAAAGATACAACATACCAGAATCTCTGGGACACATTTAAAGCAGTGTGTAGAGGGAAATTTATAGCACTAAATGCCCACAAGAGAAAGCTGGAAAGATCTAAAATTGACACTCTAACATCACAACTAAAAGAACTGGAGAAGCAAGAGCAAACACATTCAAAAGCTAGCAGAGGGCAAGAAATAACTAAGATCAGAGCAGAACTGAAGGAGATAGAGACACAAAAAACCCTCCAAAAAATCAATGAATCCAGGAGTTGGTTTTTTGAAAAAATCAACAAAATTGACAGACCTCTAGCAAGACTAATAAAGAAGAAAAGAGAGAAGAATCAAATAGACGCAATAAAAAATGATAAAGGGGATATCACCACCAATACCACAGAAATACAAACTACCATCAGAGAATACTATAAACACCTCTACGCAAATCAACTAGAAAATCTAGAAGAAATGGATAATTTCCTGGACACTTACACTCTTCCAAGACTAAACCAGGAAGAAGTTGAATCCCTGAATAGGCCAATAGCAGGCTCTGAAATTGAGTCAATAATTAATAAGCCTACCAACCAAAAAAAGTCCAGGACCAGATGGATTCACAGCTGAATTCTACCAGAGGTACAAGGAGGAGCTGGTACCATTCCTTCTGAAACTATTCCAATCAATTGAAAAAGAGGGAATCCTCCCTAACTCATTTTATGAGGCCAACATCATCCTGATACCAAAGCCTGGCAGAGACAACAAAAAAAGAAAATTTTAGACCAATTTCACTGATGACCATCGATGCAAAAATCCTCAATAAAATACTGGCAAACCGGATTCAGCAGCACATCAAAAAGCTTATCCACCATGATCAAGTGGGCTTCATCCCTGGGATGCAGGGCTGGTTCAACATTCGCAAATCAATAAACATAATCCAGCATATAAACAGAACCAAAGTCAAGAACCACATGATTATCTCAACAGATGCAGAAAAGGCTTTTGACAAAATTCAACAGCCCTTCATGCTAAAAACGCTCAAGAAATTTGGTATTGATGGAACATACCTCAAAATAATAGGAGCTATTTATGACAAACCCACAGCCAATATCATACTGAATGGGCAAAAACTGGAAAAATTCCCTTTGAAAACTGGCACAAGACAGGGATGCCCTCTCTCACCACTCCTATTCAACATAGTGTTGGAAGTTCTGGCTAGGGCAATCAGGCAAGAGAAAGAAATCAAGGGTATCCAGTTAGGAAAAGAAGAAGTCAAACTGTCCCTGTTTGCAGATAACATGATTGTATATTTAGAAAACCCCATCGTCTCAGCCCAAAATCTCCTTAAGCTGATAAGCAACTTCAGCAAAGTCTCAGGATACAAAATCAATGTGCAAAAGTCACTAGCATTCTTATATACCAGTAACAGACAAACAGAGAGCCAAATCATGAGTGAACTCTCATTCACAATTGCTTCAAAGAGAATAAAATACCTAGGAATCCAGCTTACAAGGGATATAAAGGACCTCTTCAAGGAGAACTACAAACCACTGCTCAGTGAAATCAAAGAGGAAACCAACAAATGGAAGAACATACCATGCTCATGGATAGGGAAAACCAATATCGTGAAAATGGCCATACTGCCCAAGGTAATTTGTAGATTCTATGCCATCCCCATTAAGCTACCAATGAGTTTCTTCACAGAACTGGAAAAAACTGCTTTAAAGTTCATATGGAACCAAAAAAGAGCCTGCATTGCCAAGACAATCCTAAGTCAAAAGAACAAAGCTGGAAGCATCATGCTACCTGATTTCCAACTATACTGCAAGGCTACAGTAACCAAAACAGCTTGGTACTGGTACCAAAACAGAGATATAGACCAATGGAAGAGAAGAGAGTCCTCAGAAATAATACCACACATCCACAGCCATCTGATCTTTGACTAACCTGAGAGAAACAAGAAATGGGGAAAGGATTCCCTATTTAATAAATGGTGCTGTGAAAATTGGCTAGCCGTAAGTAGAAAGCTGAAACTGGATCCTTTCCTTACTCCTTATACAAAAATTAATTCAAGATGGATTAGAGACTTAAATGTTAGACCTAATACCATAAAAACCCTAGAAGAAAACCTAGGTAGTACCATTCAGGACATAGGCATGGGCAAGGACTTCATGTCTAAAACACCAAAAGCAATGGCAGCAAAAGCCAAAATTGACAAATGGGATCTGATTAAACTAAAGAGCTTCTGCACAGCAAAAGAAACGACCATCAGAGTGAACAGGCAACCTACAGAATGGGAGAAAATTTTTGCAATCTACTCATCTGACAAAGGGCTAATATCCAGAATCTACAAAGAACTCAAACAAATTTACAAGAAAAAAACAACCCCATCAAAAAGTGGGCAAAGGATATGAACTGACATTTCTCAAAAGAAGACATTCATACAACCAACAGACACATGAAAAAATGCTCATTATCACTCGCCATCAGAGAGATGCAAATCAAAACCACAATGAGATACCATCTCACACCAGTTAGAATGGCAATCATTAAAAAGTCAGGAAACAACAGATGCTGGAGAGGATGTGGAGAAATAGGAACACTTTTACACTGTTGGTGGGATTGTAAACTGGTTCAACCATTATGGAGAACTAGATGTACCATATGACCCAGCCATCCCACTACTGGGTATATACCCAAAGGATTATAATTCATGCTGCTATAAAGACACATGCACACATATGTTTATTGCGGCACTATTCACAATAGCAAAGACTTGGAATCAACCCAAATGTCCATCTGTGACAGACTGGATTAAGAAAATGTGGCACATATACACCAGGGAATATTAGGCAGCCATAAAAAAGGATGAGTTTGCGTCCTTTGTAGGGACATGGATGCAGCTGGAAACCATCATTCTTAGCAAACTATCACAAGAAGAGAAAACCAAACACCGCATGTTGTCACTCATAGGTGGGAACTGAACAGTGAGATCACTTGGACTCAGGAAGGGGAACATCACACATCGGGGCCTATCATGGGGAGGGGAGAGGGGGGAGGGATTGCATTGGGAGTTATACCTGATATAAATGATGAATTGATGGGTGCTGACGAGTTGATGGGTGCAGCACACCAACATGGCACAAGTATACATATGTAACAAACCTGCACATTATGCACATGTACCCTAGAACTTAAAGTATAATAAAAATAATAACAAAATAAAATAAAATAAAATGTGTGCATTGAAAAGATTTTCATAATCCTAACACTGAGGTTGCTTAATGTTATTTTTGTTGAATTCTAAGGAAGGTATGGTTTTAAAGATCACACTGTGAGAAGAGAAATTTGAGTGTATTTTACTAAGCTCTAAATGCCTAGATCAGTCCCATAAAGTGAGTAGCTATCTTCAGATCTTACATAGAACTGAAACTCAGAGTGGGAGGTGGGTGTAACTAAAATAACAGATAATAATATAAAGTTTAGTTCATTTCAAGGAAAAAACCAAGGCTTAAGAATATAATTAACAACAGCATGCATTATAAATCTTTAATTAATAAATACAAATTTATCTTTGCTTATGTATTTCCCTGGGTGGGGAATTTTTTCAATCACATTGTAGGAGTTTCTACCTAATTACTCCCTGCTTAGAAGGTCAGATCTTTTTTTGTTCCGTTGAATCTGCATAGAGAGAAGAGTTTCTTCTATTTTTTTGAGGCAAAGGCTCACTCTTGTCCCCCAGACTGGAGTGCAAAAGTGCGATCTCAGCTCACTGCAACCTCCACCTCCCAGGTTCAAGCAATTCTCCTGCCTCAGCCACCTGAGTAGTTGGGATTCAAGGCACCTGGCACCACGATTGACTGATTTTTGTATTTTTAGTAGAGATGGGGTTTCGCCATGTTGGTCGGGCTGGTCTAGAACTCCTGACCTCAGGTGATCACCTGCTGTAGCCTCCCAAAGTGCTGAGATACATGTGTGAGCCACCACCGTGCTGGCCAAGAGTTTCTTTTTTAAAAACACTTCTTTTGTTAATGTATTTAGCTAATGTATTTATGTGGTAAAGTAGGTAGTTTCAAAAGAGTTTATTTTTTAGAAACACTTGTTTATTTTACTAGTGTTTATACCTGGTAAATATGTATTTTCAAATATAAAAGAGGATATGTGTTAACAATTATTAACTTCCTACAGATTTTGTGTTTCCAGTCCAGAGATTATCTCTGTCTATGCATTTGTATGTATGTATAGCTATTTGTTCTGTACAAATGAAAATGTACAAAGTACAATATTGTTAACTTTGTTTTGTACTGAGTAACACACCTGTCAGCACATGAAGATCAGTGTAATTCTGTTTATTAGCTACATAACTTGCAGTTCAGTGTGCTCCAATTTATGTAATTCATCTCTGATGGTGACTGATGTTTACGTTGTTTTGGTTTCATGTAAGGAAAAGAGGGATTTGTAGTTCTCACAGTTATTTCAAATACACATCTCATTGACTATCTCACAATAAAATGATATCGGCAAAGCAATTATCACTCTTTACTAAGGAAGGAAACATATTTACGTGAAGGTTATACTTTTTAAGAGTCAGGGCTGGGCACGGTGGCTCATGCCTGTAATCCCAGCACTTTGGGAGGCCGAGGTGGGCGGATCACAAGGTCAGGAGATTGGAGACCATGGTGAAACCCCGTCTCTACTAAAAATACAGAAAATTAGCCGGGCGCGGTGGCAGGCGCCTATAGTCCCAGCTACTCAGGAGGCTGAGGCAGGAGAATGGCGTGAACCCGGGAGGCGGAGCTTGCAGTGAGCCAAGATCGTACCACTGCACTCCAGCCTGGGTGACACAGCGAGACTGTGTCCCCCCAAAAAAAAAAAAAAATCAGAACCACAACTTGAGTCAAAGTCGAGTTTGTATTGTATACAATACTTACATTGTAAATAAGACAGTGCTCTTATATACAATTAAAAGTGAGAAAACCATAGTATTTTATTTATAGAGAGTTCTGACCACAGTGAATTGAATACACTTAGATATAGAAGTTTTTTGTTGTTGCGGTTTTTGAGAGGGAGTCTTGCCCTGTTGCCAGGCTGGAATGCAGTGGCACAGTGTCAGCTCACTGCAACCTCTGCGTCCTGGGCTCAAGTGATTCTCCTGCCTCAGCCTTCTGAGTAGCTGGGACTACAGGCGCACACCACCACACTCAGCCAATTTTTGTATTTTTAGTACAGACATGGGTCTCGAACTGCTGACCCCGTGATCTGCCCACTTCGGCCTCCCAAAGTGATGGGATTACAGTTGTGAGCCACCATGCCCGGCCAGAAGTTTTTAATGAGTAAAATAATAATGGTTAACACTAGGTCTGTGATTAACACATAGAAATTTAGTGCTATACCACCTTGTTTTTTTGAGACAGAGTCTCTCTCTGTTGCCCGGACTGGAGTCACTACAGCCTTTGTCTCGTGAGTTCAAGCGACTGTCCTGCCTCAGCCTCCCAACTAACGAATTGCAGGCATGTGCCACCACGTTCAGCTAACTTTGTATTTTCACTGGAGATGGGGTTTCACCATGTTGGTCAGACTGGTCTCAAACTCCTGACCTTAAGTGACCTACCTGCCTTGGCTTCCCAAACTGCTGAGATTACAGGCATGAGACACTGCAGTGGCCAATATTATACCATCTTATATGACTCTTCAAATGGTTACAGAAGCAGTATCATTAAAAACATCAACAAGGTCTGTAGTTAAGAATCTGTATAGTGGCTCATATTGTTAGTGTCAGAATTTAAAATACTGTTTCAAAGTGGCTGTGGTGGTAAAGGAGGTGTTGCTCTTATTAATTTGTTAACCTGAAAGTGGTGAACAGAATCACCATTTTCATAGTATAAGCATCTTTTCTCTTTTTAATTCAGCTTGTGAAGCACTTACTGAGTGGGAATATCTGCCTCCTGTTGGACCCCGCCCACCAAAAGGATTTGTGGGACTCAAAAATGCTGGTGCTACGTGTTACATGAACTCTGTGATCCAGCAGCTATACATGATTCCTTCTATCAGAAACAGTATTCTTGCAGTTGAAGGCACAGGTAGTGATTTAGATGATGATATGTTCGGGGATGAGAAGCAGGACGGTGAGGTAAATTTTAATTACTGTTTTCTTTGAAGATTCTGATAACAGATGCTGTTGTTCTCCCTCGGATTACTATACTTTCATGGGATTTTGTGGGGACTACATTTTGATGATCCAAGCAGAATCTCTGAGATACTATGTCTGGCATACTTGTAGTACTCACTGTCTAATAGACTTGAAACTCCAGTTGATAATTTTTAGCACTGTTTTTTTGTCTCCAAACCACAGTTAATATAATCGCATTTTGTGTGACATGGTAAATGTAATTCGGTATTTGAAAAATGATGAATTTATTTGTTTTTAATAATTACATTTTCATTGTCTTGTTTTTTAAATTGTATTATATAATTTGTATTATATATTTTCTTTCTTGTATTATATAATTTCTTTCACTTTTTATATTGTCTGTGTTTCATAAACTGTACTTATTTTTAGGATTCTCTATTTTTCTCAAATTAGAGCTCTTTCTGCTAAGGAAACAAATTTGTTTCTCAAATAATGGTTCATGGACCTGTTAACAATGTTAATTAACAACTGTAATCAGGCTGCCTATGAAATATATCCAGTTGAAAATAAAGCAGTAAAAAAGATAGTTTTTAGTGGCAGATCACATATTTAAGATTTAAGATGTAGCTCTTAAATACGTGTGTATGGAAAATGTAGTTTTGGTCATATTTGGCTGGGCATGGTGGCTCATGCCTGTAATCCCAGCACTTTGGGAGGCCAAGGCATGCAGATCACCTGAGGTGGAGAGTTGGAGATCACCCTGACCAATAGAGTGAAACCCTAGTTTTACTAAAAATAAAAAAATTAGCCAGCTGTGGTGGTGCATGCCTGTTAGCTGGGCATAGTGGTGGGCGCCTGTAGTCCCAGCTACTCAGGAGGCTGAGGCAGGAGAATCTCTTGAACTTGGGAGGCAGAGGTTGCAGTGAGGTGAGATCGCACCACGGTACTCCAGCCTGGGTGACACAGTGAGACTCCATCTGAAAAGAAAAAAAAAGTTTTGGTCATTTTTTTTTTTTTTTTTGAGCCAGAGTCTCACTCTGTCTCCCAGGCTGGAGTGCAGTGGCACAATCCCAGCTCACTGCAAGCTCTACCTTCCAGATTCACGCCATTCTCCTGCCTCAGCCTCCCGAGTAGCTGGGACTACAGGCGCCCACCACCATGCCCAGCTAATTTTTGTGTTTTTAGTAGAGACGGGGTTTCACCTTTTTAGCCAGGATGGCCTTGATCGCCTTACCTCATGATCCGCCCACCTCGGCCTCCCAAAGTGCTGGGATTACAGGTGTGAGCCACCGTGCCCAGTCTTGGTCACGTTTATACTCAGACTGTTTATCTTTTACTTATGTTGATAGGAACTAAATACAGAAATCAAAAATTTTAACTGCAGTAAATGGTTCTCCAATTTCTACATTTCTTCCCTTTAGTGGTCTGAAATAGTTTGAGTTTCAGATTGTAGTGTATCATTTATGGAGATTACAGGCACTTGCTTCTGCCTTTCAAGATCTAATAAATCACACCATCCAGGCATTCCCATCTGGGTAGCTATACTTGTAGTAGAATCTCCATGTGGATTGTTCACCAATACCAGGTTAAGAGCCACTACTGGAAGGAAATCGGAAATTAAGTCCTACTTGTATAGCTCATTCAACCCCACCATTGGGTGTTGAATTTAAAATAGAGATGGCTCTGACAAGAAGTCAAGAAGTAAATGAGGCCAACAGTACATAAAATTTCAAATGAGGTCACCCACCTTTGTACTTGGTTGCTTGTGCTTTATGTTGTCTCAGCACTGTACCGTGGCATGCATGGGTATGCCTACTTTTTCTATGCAGTGAGCTTCTCCAGGGCGGAAACTGGGTATTATTTATTTCTGTAACACAAATATCAGATACAGAGCAAAGCATATAGAAACATGTTAGACATTAGTAAAGCAGCTGTATTTGAGATTATGACCTTTGGAGCTTTTGTGTATGCTCCCGTTCCTTCCACAACTAGTCTTAATAACCATATTTATTTTTAATAATTGTGATACATGGACTATCTCATGTAATCTGGGAAAATGCATTATCCTCACAAGAAGATACTGAGTCCTAAGAAGACCAAGTGACTTACTTCCTGAAGTTACTTATGGCAGAGCACTCATTTGTCTTTAGTCCTGTCTACTTGACCAAACTTTACTGTATTACACTACCTCTAATGTTTTTTTAACTACTCTTTTATAACTTATCTGTGAAATATTTTATCATAACCCATCTGTGAAATGATCACTAATATTAAAAATTAACTGCTTTGGAAGTAAGAAGTGTGAAAAAATGAATAGCATTTCATTTACTAACTTTTGGTATTTGTTTCAACTTCTTTCATTATACTATCAAAGTTAGATTAGCTCATCAATGTCTTTTGGTCTCTAGAGTAATGTTGATCCCCGAGATGATGTATTTGGATATCCTCATCAATTTGAAGACAAACCAGCTTTAAGTAAGACAGAAGATAGGAAAGAGTACAATATTGGTGTCCTAAGACACCTTCAGATCATCTTTGGTCATTTAGCTGCTTCCCGACTACAATACTATGTACCCAGAGGATTTTGGAAACAGTTCAGGTAAATTATGGGTGGGTGATCATTTAAGTTTCATAAAAACCTCAATACAGTAAACTTCTAAAATGTATCTTAGAATACATAATTAGTTTTGTATTTAATATCTAAACAATACTAATGTTCTAACTATCCTTCTTGGTCATAGTTTTTTTAAATTATCCCAATAGGGAAAATTTGTCACAGTAAAGAAAGGCATTGTATTCTTTAATCTCTTTTTTTTTTCACTGTTGTAATAACTTTAATTTATCTTGCATTTTACAGAAGTCTATGAACGATTTTTAAAAAGCACCTCCTTACCCCATATCACGTTTCTCTGACAGGTGTTAAAAGTAGGCAATGAGTATGTCAACAGCTTGAACATCAGCGTCTTGCAAGGACTTCAGACCAACCAACCACTTGCCAAAAATCTTGGCAGCTTTTTAATCTTGTTTTTAATAGAACAGTATATCCACTCTGAGGGCAAACCTGTCCAGCCACATCTCCACAACACGCTTCGCAAAATAAGTGATTATCAAATTAGTTAGCTTTGGCACGGAGCTGTGCTTGCTTGCCCGTGACAGCGTGGAAGCCGGTTTTGATGCTGGCAACAGAACATCTAGAATGACAAGTTTCGCACTGTAGGAAATAGAGTCATGTGTCCTTCTGTAGGATTGTGTCTGGTGATCGGCATGTGTGACAAGTGACATATTCCTTGATATATCTTCTCAAGACATTTTCTATCTGTTTCTGTTGGAATCTTCCTTTGATTACAAGTTGGTTATTACCATCTATAGAACCACTTGTACCCAATTCAGCCAACAAAAATACAAGGAGATGTTTGGGCTGACGATGTAATAGTTTACAGGTATCTGTAAAGTTGACAAAAGAAGTTTTCTTGGTTCCTACTCGGATGACCTGTGGAGGTTTCATGACAAATTTCCTTTTCTCCCCAGCAACCATATCTGGATTCTTTTCCCTCATGATGTTGAATACTCGATTCAGCAGCTCCTCGTATGTGTAGTCTCCTTCTGAGCCTGCCCAAGCAGGGCCTGTCTGATTACTGAATGAGATACCATCATCTTTTTTGCTGTCTTCGTCTTCTAGAGCTTCATCTTGCTCTAGTATTTCATCCTCATCTGGGAACTTAACATTCTTCTTTTTCTTCTTTTTATTGCCAAGCATAATGTCAAGGTCATCCTCTGGTTCAGTTGGTTCTTGAACATCACTTTCAATCTTAAGATCCTTTACACCTTCTTCAGCTTCATCAATATCAAATATCTTTTTAGTTTTTTCTTCTTTTTCTTTTGATTAAAGAAGTTCAGGTCATCTAGATCATCAGAAGCATCTTTTTTCCTAGTGTCCTCTTCATCAGCTTCCAAATCTTTGTCCTCAGTTGGCCCTGGCTCCACGGTTCTTTTGTTTCTGACGGCTGGGTTTCCTGTTTGGGTGTCCCCTTCCTCATCTAACATAAAAGGCTGCTGCTGCTTCTTTTTCTTCTTGCTCATAGTAGGATCAAAAATCATCTCGTCCCCAGACATGGCTGGGGCTCGAGTGGGCTCGGCACGGACGGGAAGTCAGACGGGTCACCCCCAGGCCCCAGCAGCAGCGCTGCTTCTGCCGATACCTCTCCCACCACCACACTAGGCTCTTGCATCAGCGAAAGGGAACGACCTAATCTCTTAAGATACAATTTAATACTTCATTTTGGAGGACTTATCAATTATATAAAAGCAGCCAGGCACAGTGGCTCATGCCTATAAGCCCAGCACTTTGGGAGCCCAAAGCTGGCAGATCACCAGAGGTCAGGAGTTCAAGACCAGCCTGACCAACACGGAGAAACCCCGTCTCTACCAAAAATACAAAATTTGCCAGATGTGGTGGCGCATGCCTGTAATCCCAGCTACTTGGAAGGCTGAGGCAGGAGAATCGCTTGAACCCAGGAGGTAGAGGTTGCAGTGAGCCAAGGTTGTGCCATTGCACTCCAGCCTGAGCAACAAGAGGAAACTCCATCTCAAAAAAAATTACATAAAAGCAAAATACTAAAATGTAGTCATTTCCTTGCTTAAACAGCTCTCTGCTAAAGCAAATGTCAAATATATTGTTTTATCTATATAGTTTTTTTATATATCTCTAACATTTTTCTTTAAAAAGATGATCATGGTACATTATCACATATAATAAAAATTATTTTATAAGCTTGGAAGACATGGCAAAACCCTGTCTCTACAAAAAAATACAAAAATTCGTTTGGCATGATAATATGAGCCCTTGTAGTCTCAGCTCCTTTGGAAGGTGGAAAATCATTTCATTCACTAACTTTTGGTCTTAGTTTCTTTCAGCTTTTTGCATTATAAGTTAGATTACTGCATTAATGATATCTTTTGGTCTCTGGAGCAGTGTTGATCCCCAAGATGATGTATCATACTTACCTTGAACACCAGCATTACTCATAAACAAATGGACATTTTCACCACTAGAAAGGAAGTCCCCCTTCCTAGCCTGGCAAGAAAAAATATATGTATATATTATGTAAAATTATAACTTTTTTATATAGGTATATTTTTCTTTACAAATTTGTAAAGTAATAATTCCCTAACATCCTCCAAAAGTGACCAATAAAATTTGGCCTCTTTTTAGGTTTGGAAAACCTCAATTAGGCCAGCTGCAGTGGCTCACACTAATAGCCCTATAACTTTGAGAGGCCAAGGCAAGCAGATCTCTTGAGCCCATGAGTTCAAGACCACCCTAGGCAACATGGCAAAACCCATCTCTACTAAAAATGCAAAAACTTAACTGGGCGTGGTGGCCTGTGCCAGTAGTCCCAACTACTGAGGGAGGATCACCTCAACTGTGATGGAGCCACTGCCCTCCAGGCTGAGTACCAGAGTGAGACCCTGTCTCAAAGAAACAAAGAGCTCAGTTACATCTTAAACTTGTCTTTTTTTGTTCGTTTGTTTCACCTATTTCATCACGGCCCACTTTCTGTGATACATGGTACTAAACACTGTAGCGCAACTTTTTACCATATACTGTAATACATGCTCTTCCTAGCGTATAGAAAAATACTGCTGTCCCTCATAAGCATTTAGAGTTCTTTCAACAAGGTACTTCCTGGATAGCTTAGAGGTAGGAAAGGAAAGGCTTCTTCTGATTTCTGAGCTGCTTTTTCTGTTTCATTTATGGCAGCCACCCTTAAATGTATTAGCATATCACTTTCATTTCTTTTGAAAGTCACAAACTTATAGTACACTGACTCCCCATTGTATCTCTCAGTATAAATTTCTATATTCTATAGCTGAGCTGTAAGCCTCGGTTATAAGTACGATATACATTTATAATTCTTTTTTCTTCTTTCAGTTATATAACTTCACATGTGCCTTGCTCTCCTTTTTACCTGTTTCAAGTAGTTTTTCTTTCCCTAGCTTATGCTTTCTTTACCTCAAGACTTTTTTCTGCAATCTAGTCAGCATTTCTGTTCTTGTTCTTCCAATTTACTATAACACTTTTAAGTTTCTGTCTTCAAATCTTCTACTTAATAATTTGTGTGTGTGTGCATATATGTGTGATAATTGAATACATAGTTACATAATGATATACATTATAGAGGAATTTCATACACATGTATATAGATATGTATCATTTTGCTTCTTCATAATTTGTATTTAAATGTATTAAGCTATAATGTGTTTGTACTTAAATATGTATGTTTTTGTCTTCTCGGTGATTCTCACCAAATAAGTGTGGAGCTCACAATTTGTCCTAACACATTTGTGTTACACACACTCTAGACACATAGGTTCCTAATACATTTTTTTCTTTTGTGGTAAAGTTCTTATAAAATTTACCATTTCAACCATTTAATAGTGTACAATTCAGTGGTTTTTGGTACATTCAGAATTTTTGTGAAAGTATCACTATCATTTGGTTCCAGAACATTTTCATCACTAAAAAAGAGGTTCCCTGCTCATTAAAGAGTCAGCCCACTTTTCTGCCCACCCTGGCAACAAAAAATTACTTTTCTCTCTATATAGGTTTGCATATTTTTTTTATTTCTTGTAATTTAATCACAGAATATATGGCCTTTCTGTCTAGCATCTTGTGTTAAACATGGTGTGTTTAAAGTATGTCCATTTTGTAACATGTATTGGCACTTTGTTCATTTTATGGCTGAATTATATTTCATTGTGTGACTAGACCACATTTTGTTTATTTATTCATTGATTAACTTTCGATGGTTTCTGTCTTTGAGCTATTGTGAATAGTGCCTCTGTGAAAATTCATGAACACATTTATGTGTGGATGCATGTTTCATTTCTTTTTGGAGTAGACCTAGAAATGCAGTTGCTGGGTCATGTCGTAATTCTATTCTATATCTAACTTTTTGTGGAACCACCAAATTGCTTTCCAAAGCTCCTGTAAGATTTTTACATTTTCTTTTCTTTCTTTCTTTTTTTTTTTTTCTTGAGAAAGAGTCTTGCTCTGTTACCCAGGCTGGAGTGCAGTGGTGCAATCTCAGTTCACGGCAGCCTTTACCTCCCACGTTCAAGCAACTCTCCAGCCTCAGCCTCCCTGCCTCATCCTCCTGAGTACCTGGGACTATAGGCATGCTCCACCAGCACTCCACCACAGCTAATTTTTGTATTTTCAGTAGAGACAGGGTTTTTAGTAGACATGAGATTTGGCCATGCTGGCCACGCTGGTCTCAAATGCCAGACCTCAGATGATCCATCAACCTTGGCCTCCCATAGTACTGATATTACGGGTGTGAGCCACCAGGTCTGGCCCAGATATTTACATTTTCTGTCAGCACATTATGAAGGTTACAGTTTCTCTACATCTGTCAACACCTGTTAACTTACTTTTAAGTATATCCATCCTGAAATACGTGAAGTATATCTTCTTTTGAATTTGATTTGCATTTCCCTAATGACTGTTAAGTACTGTTGAGCATTTTTTCATGTACTTATTAGTAATTTCTGTACTTTTTTGAGGAAATGTCTATTGAAATACTTTTCTCATTTTTTGATTACCTTTTGTTGTTGCGTTGTAAGACTTCTTTGTATCTTCTTTGTGTATTTGTGATAGTAGGCCCTTGGAGATAAATTATTTAGAAATATTTTCTCCTATCTGTGGATTATCCTCTCAGTATCTTTATAGTGCACTTTATGCATAAGCGTTTTGTTTTGTTTTTTCAGAGTGTCACTGTGTCACCCAGGCTGGATTACAGTGATGCAGTCTTCGCTCACTTACAACCTCTGCCTCCCAGATTGAAGCAATTCTCCTGTCTCAGCCTCCCAAGTAGTTAAGACTATAGGCCCGTGCCACTACACCCAGCTAATTTTTGTGTTTTTAGTTGAGACAGAGTTTTACCACGTTGGCCAGGCTGGTCTTGAACTTCTGACCAACCTCAGGTGATCCTCCCACCTTGGCCTCCCAAAGTGCTGGGATTACAGACCATAGTGCCCAGTCAAGAGTTTTAAATTTTGATGAAATCATACTTGCCTTTTTTTTTCTTTTCATTTTCAGGCTCCTCCTGTAATTTACTATTTTTCTCATGGCAGAATGTGCATAACATAAAAATTCACCCTTTTGATTGATTTTAGTTGTCCAGGTCACTGGCATTATATACCTTTATACCACTATATCCAAAGGTTTTTCATCTTTTTATTTTGAGACGGGGTCTCGCTCTGTCGCCGTGCTGCAATGCCATAGCTTGATATCGGTTCACTGCAACCTCCACCTCCTGGGTTCAAGCAGTTGTCCTGCCTCAGCCTCCGGAGTAGTTTGGATTATAGGTGCCTGCCAAGATACCCAGCTAATTTTTGTATTTTTAGTAGAGACGTGCTTTCTCCATGTTGGCCAGGATGGTCTGGAACTGCTAACTTCAAGGTGATCTGCCTGGCTTGGCCTCCCAAAATGCTGGGATTACAGGCTGAGCCAGTGCACCCTGCCAGTTTTTCTTCTTTTAAATTGAAACTTTATATTCATTAGTAATAACTCTTTCATATCCCCGTATTAATTCTGGGGTGCTGCTTTGGAAACTTCATTGAATTATTTTATCACAGTGATGTATACTTGCATGTAATCTTTAGGATTTTGATTTGGATGCTTTTTGTTTCTTATTTCTTTAATGATTGTTCTAGGAGAATTACTTTGTCAAATAGAAGTGGTAAAAATGGATATCTTTGGGTTGTTCCTGGTCTTAGAGGAAAAGTTTAATCTTTCATCATTAGAACCTTACCTTAGACAAGCTTGTCCAACCTGCCTTATTTTGTTATGTTTGTTTTTTTTTAGGCTAAAAGCAGCCTGAAGCCATGGGTTTTTAGTTTCTGTGTCTAGTGATAAAGTGAAAGAGGGTGAGGAAGGAACTTTACCAGCCCATCACGAAACAGAAACTCGTATATTTGTTTGAGTTCTTTGTATGAACAGACATTTCTCAAAAGAAGACATTCATACAGCCAACAGACACATGAAAAAATGCTCATCATCACTCGCCATCAGAGAAATGCAAATCAAAACCACAATGAGATACCATCTCACACCAGTTAGAATGGCAATCATTAAGAAGTCAGGGCCGGGCGCGGTGGCTCAAGCCTGTAATCCCAGCACTTTGGGAGGCCGAGGCGGGCGGATCACAAGGTCAGGAGGTCGAGACCATCCTGGCTAACACAGTGAAACCCCGTCTCCACTTAAAAAATACAAAAAATTAGCCGGGCGAGATGGCGGCGCCTGTAGTCCCAGCTACTCGGGAGGCTGAGGCAGGAGAATGGCTTGGACCCGGGAGGCGGAGCTTGCAGTGAGCTGAGATCCGGCCACTGCACTCCAGCCCGGGTGACAGAGCGAGACTCCGTCTCAAAAAAAAAAAAAAAAAAAAAAACAAGTCAGGAAACAACAGTTGTTGGAGAGGATGTGGAGAAATAGGAACACTTTTACACTGTTGGTGGGATTGTAAACTAGTTCAACCATTATGGAAAACAGTATGGCGATTCCTCAAGTACCTAGAACTAGATGTACCTTATGACCCAGCCATCCCATTACTGGGTATATATCCAAAGGATTATAAATCATGCTGCTGTAAAGACACATGCACACGTATGTTTATTGCGGCACTATTTACAATAGCAAAGACTTGGAATCAACCCAAATATCCATCTGTGACAGACTGGATTAAGAAAATGTGGCACATATACACTATGGAATACTATGCAGCCATAAAAAAGGATGAGTTTGCGTCCTTTGTAGGGACATGGATGCAGCTGGAAACCATCATTCTTAGCAAACTATTACAAGAAGAGAAAACCAAACACCGCATGTTGTCACTCATAGGTGGGAACTGAACAATGAGATCACTTGGACTCGGGAAGGGGAACATCACACACTGGGGCCTATTATGGGGAGGGGGGAGGGAGGAGGGATTGCATTGGGAGTTATACCTGATATAAATGACGAATTGAGGGTGCTGACGAGTTGATGGGTGCAGCACACCAACATGGCACAAGTATACATATGTAACAAACCTGCACGTTATGCACATGTACCCTAGAACTTAAATAAAAAAAGAAAGAAAGAAACAGAAACTCAGAACCCATGAGTATATTCTCTCCCTTGGACAATCCTGCCTTAGACCGTGTTTAAATATTGACTCAATATGAACCAAAGCTAAACATAAGAAATAAAATTGTAAAAGTTTAAGGGGAAAATTTATGGCGTTGGATTTGGCAGTGATTTCTTTGATTACATCAAAAGTACAGACAACAGAAGAAAAAGTAGATAAAGAATACATTAAGTCATATTGTGAAGTCCAGTGAAAATATATCTTAGTAGTTACTGGTATTACATTTATTCTCACGAGAAAGGAAACTTGTGAGGAAATTTTTGAATTGTATTGAAAGTTTTGGCAGAAAAGTGGTTAAACACGGGGACACATGGAATTGCAAGAAAGAATACAAATGGGAAATGGCATGTATAGAAGTCTTATTTTTCTTTCCTAGTTTCTTTAAATTTCTCTGAGTATTGAAAGTAAAAATAACATTAAGGGGTAATTATGTATGGTTTTAGTATGTTTGACAATTACATATGGAGAAAAGTAAATGTTTATTATCTGGCTGTGAAGCTTCTGTATCTTAATGGAAGTGGTAAAATATTAACACTGTGATAATACAATTCATAAAGTATCTATAATTTGTATGTATATTCTGTGTATTTATTTACATACATATATTTGTGTATATGTAAAATTACACAGACATAGAAAGCTAAACATACAGGAATAGGTACAACTAAAACCTAGAGAAATCTAATTTAAGATTTTGGCTTGTACCAATAATAGTATCCTAATTGTGATATTGTATTACATAGTTTTGCAAGATGCTGTTGCTAGGGAAATTGGGTAAAAGATATTTTAATTATTATTTATTAAAATAGAGAAAACAGTATCTCTGTTATTTCTTAAAATTTCATGTGATTTTACAATTATCTCAACTTAAAAAAAAAAAAATCCAAGCCTAGAAAAAGAGAATAGGAAATCACTAACCAAGAAAAGTTGAAAGAACCATCCCGAGTAACTTTGGAAAACAGTGGGTTGAGTAGGTACTGTGAAGCTAAATAAAAAGAACTGTACAGAAATACTAATCGCTGCAATTCTAGTTCCAAGTGTTACCAATTCTGGAACTACTTCAGATGTTTATTAGGGGTGAACAAATCTAGTATGGATAATAACAGCCAGGATTGTAATTTTTGTAAAAATAAGTTACAGGTGAGGGAAGGTAGATGACTTCAGTGAACACTGGTATTCAGTTGTAATCATATTTATTTTCAACTACATACGTGGTGTGATATGTATATATGCTTCTTGGTGGTTTTGTTTTTATTTGTTTTGTTTTGTTTTTGAGATGGAGTCCGGCTCTGTCGCCCAGGCTGGAGTGCAGTGGCCGGATCTCAGCTCACTGCAAGCTCTGCCTCCCAGGTTCACGCCATTCTCCTGCCTCAGCCTCCTGAGCAGCTGGGACCACAGGCACCTGCCACCTCGCCCGGCTAGTTTTTTGTATTTTTTAGTAGAGACGGGGTTTCACCGTGTTAGCCAGGATGGTCTCAATCTCCTGACATCGCGATCTGCCCGTCTCGGCCTCCCAAAGTGCTGGGATTACAGGCTTGAGCAACCGCGCCTGGCTGTTTGTTTTGAGACAGAGTCTTGCTCTGTAGCCCAGGCTGGAATGCAGTGGTGCAGTCTCAGCTCACTGCAGCCTCCACCTGACAGATTCAAGTGATTGTCCTGCCTCAGCCTGCCAAATAGCTGGGATCACAGGCACCCACCACCAACGCCCAGCTAATTTTTTTTTTTTTTTTTTTAGTAGAGATGGGGTTTCACCATGTTGGCCAGTTGGTCTTGAACTCCTGACATCAAGTGATCTGCCCCCATAAGCCCCCCAAAGTGCTGTGATTACAGCTTGAGCTGAGCCATCATGCTGTCCTGTGTATATGTTTTTAAGTTTAGACACATACATACAAATAAGCATAACAATAGAGATATGTGTGTGAGCACTGATGTGGTATATACACATATATTTCCAAGTTCTATACACTGAGAATGTCTAAAAATAATGACCCCAATAACATAGGTATCTAGCAGTTGGTATCTAGAGCTTAATTTGTAAGTACCATTTTATGATAAAAGGAACCAGATCTGCTTGGAAAGTTGGTTTGTTCCTAGGCAGGAGCAGATGACTATGAGCATATTGACCTAGATGCAAGCCATTAAGGAAATTGTCAAAAAAGAAAAGAAATAATATCAAGTAGGCATAGGAACCAACTGAAAAGCTCTCATGTTTAATATTGAAACAATTTTAGGAAAAAGATAAATAATAGATTGTAACACTTAGCGTAAAATAAATGCTTATACTGATGTAAGCAAATAACTGTATAAGTAAATAAATGAAGGAAATAGAGTTACACCATTAGAGCATCACAGTAGTAACTGATACAAGAAAGATTCACTGATGATTACCAAAATTAATGGGGAATAGTTGAATGGTAAACAGTATATTTTCTTTCTTTTTTTTAATACGGAGTTTCGCTCTTGTTGCCCAGGTTGGAGTGTAATGGTGTGATCTTGACTAACCACAACCTCTGCTTTTCAGGTTCAAGCGATTTTCCTGCCTCATCCTCCTGAGTAGCTGGGATTACAGGCATCTGCCACCATTCCCAGCTAATTTTTTGTATTTTTAGTAGAGATGGGGTTTCACCATGTTAGTGAGGCTGGTCTCAAACTCCAGACCTTGGGTGATCCCACCAGCCTCAGCCTCCCAAAGTGCTGGAATTGCAGGCATGAGCCACCATGCCTGGCCAGTAAACAGTATATTCTCATGTAGGAATTATTAACCTGTTTTTTGCCTTAAAACTAGGGAAGCAGCCGGGTGTGGTGGCTTATGCCTGTAATCCCAGCCCTTTGGGAGGCGAAGGTGGGCGGATCACTTGAGCCCAGGAGTTCACCACCAGCCTGGCCAACATGGTGAAACCTCCATCTCTCCTAAAAATACAGAAATTAGCTGAGCGTGGTAGTGCCTACCTGTAGTCCTATCTACTCAGGAGGCTGAGGGAAGAGGATCACTTGAGCCCAGTAGGTTGAGGCTGCAATGAGCTGTGACTGTATCACTGCACTCCAGCCTGGACAATAGGGCAAGATTCTATCTCAAAAAAAAAGAAAAATGAAAAAAAAAAAAAGGAAAGAAAAAATACAGTGGAGAAAATAGTAAATTAAACCCAAAATAAGCAAAGATATTTCAGAAGTACTAGAAACCAATGAAGTTGGGGCAGGGGAGGAAAGAGTAATAGAGAAAGAAACTTTAGTGCCAAAAATGAAAACAATATGTTTTTACTTCTTGTCAATTTGAAGTAATTTGGACTTAATTTGCCTCCTTTGGTGAGAAAATTTTTTTAAAAATATACAGATAAAGTACATTAAACTGTAGCTTCTACACATTAGACATCAGACAAAAAAGGAATATTATTCTTGAGATAGGAAACAAATGAGAGCCCTACAGTAGCCTTAGACCACAATGTAGGGTGGGAGATTGAGTCAGAACAATGGAATTCCTGACTTGAGGAAACACTGTGGAGAATCCAAGGAGACTAAAGCATCTAAGGCTTGTGGTAGTATATTGGAGAGCTGCATTAATTCTAGTAATCTTTATTTCTCCTTGAATATTCAAGAAAGAACTAAGCACTACATGTAAGTCAGGAAACAATTTGGGGTAAGGAAAGCAACACATGAAAGAATTGGTGGGAACAGTCTAAGATTCTCATAAGAACAGGAAAAATAACTATTCCTCCCAGCCACATTAGATGATTCTGAATTCATAAATATTGACATGTGTGACTTCATCAAAAGGAAAGCTGTTTACTCTTCCAAAGACATTAAGAAAATGAGAAGACAAGGCATAGCATGGGAAAGTATTTGGAAAATACGTAACAAAGAATTTCCTAACTCTATATTAAAAAGTACATAATTAAAATTCTTAAAATATTTGAAAACTTAACCAAAGAAGATAAATGGTATAAAACTGTTCAACATCATTATTCATTAGGGGTTTTTATGTTAAAACCACAACAGATAAAACTACACCCCTGTCTTTTTGTAGTGCTGGTTTGGATCAGGAGCACATGATACTCAACCATTACTGATAGAATTTTCCAAAGTTATGATCCTTTGGAAAACTGCCAGTTTCTTACAAACTTATTCATAAACTTAATGTACAACTAAGCAGGCTGACTCCTGGATATTTACCAAAATGAAGACTTAAGGTATATTCTGTATGTGGGTATTTATAGTGGCTTTATCAGCAGTGCTAAGTTGCTTGTGTCCCAGCAATTTTGGGAACAACTTTTGTCCCTTGAATGGCTAATAGATAGATAAACTCTGGTACATTCATATGGTGAAATGCAACACGGCATAGAAAAAGGATTAAGCTGTTGACACACTGAGCTGAATTAAAGGTTCACTTTCATTATGCTAAAGAAAAGCCTCAAATATACATTTAACATATACAAGTCTGACAAAAATGATGCAAGAAAATTATAGACCAGTATCCATTGATACTGGTCTGTAATTGATGCAAAATTCCACAACAAAATACTAGCAAATCCAAGTCAGCAGCATGTTAAAAGAATATTATATCATGACCAAGTGGGGCTTATTCTGAAAATATGTGGATAATTCAACATGTGAAACTCATCAGTGTAATACACAACCTTAATAAATGAGCAGAAAAAAGCACATTGTTGTCTCAGTTGAGACTGAGAAAGCATTTAACAGAACTGAACTTCCTTTCCTGATAAAAAACATGCAATAAATACAGAACAGAAGGAAACTGCCTCAGCTTAGTAAGAGCCGTATTTAAAAAACTCTGAGCAAGAATATTTGTAATATAAAGCTTTTAAGCTAAGATAACGAACAAGGCAAAGCTGCGCACTTAAACCCCTGCTGTTTAATATGCTACTGGTAGTCCTACCCAGCACAGTTGGGCAAGAAAAAGGAAGAGGCATCCACACTGGAAAAGGAGTAGAAAAATTATTTCTGTTTACACATGCTATGATCTTACATATATTATAAATTTCTGAAGATATTCCTACGAAAACTGTTGGAGTAAATAATTGAATTAGGTAAAGTAGCAGAATGCAAAGTCGGACAAAAATTGGTTGCATTTCTGTACAGCAACAGTAAACAGTCCCAAAAAGAAAGTATGAAAACATTTATATAGCCATCCAAAAAACAAACAAACAAAAAAACTTAGGTATTAATTTAACCAAGGTGGTTAAAGATTTATATTGCTCTGCCATGTAAGATGTGCTTGCTTCCCCTTCCCTGTCCACTGTGATAGTTAAGTTTCCTAAGGCCTCTCGATCTTGCTTCCTTACAGCCATGTGGAACTGAGTCAGTTAAACTTCTTTTCTGTATAAATTACCCAGTTTCAGTACTTAACAGCAGTGTGAAAATAGACTAATATGAGCAAAAGATTTGAATAAATGTTTTTTCAAGAAACATACAAATGGCTAAGAGGTACATATAAAAATATTTAATATTGCTAATCATAAAGGCAATGCACAACAAAACTGTATTGAAATGCCATTTTAGATGTATTAGAATAACCACTATAAAAATAGTAACTGCTGGTGAGGATGTGAAAAAATTGAAACCCTTGTGTACTATTGGTGGAACTGTAAAATGGTACAGCCACTGTGGAAAACAATATAGTGGTTCCTTAACAAGTTAAAAGTAGAAATACAGCTGGGTGTGGTGGCTCACGCTTATAATCCCAGCACTTTGGGAGGTTAAGAGTTCAAGACCAGCCTGGTCAACATGGTGAAACCATGTCTCTACTAAAAATACAGAAATTAGCCGGAATGGTGGCACACACCTGTAATCCTAGCTTTTCAGGAGGCCAAGGCAGGAGAATCGCTTGAACTTGGGAGGCAGAGGTTGCAGTGAGCCAACATTGTGCCACTGCACTATGGTTTTGACAACAGAGCAAGACTCTATCTGAAAAATAAATAAGTAAAAGTAGAATTACCATATGCTCCAGCAGTTTTTCTTATTTCTCCTTTGGGTATAAACCAAAAGGAATTGAAAGCAGGGTCTCAAAAGAGTTAGTGTACACTCGGTAGTCATAGTGACATTCACAGTTGATAAATGTAAAAATGTTTTTGGTGTGCATTATCTGCTAAGTTGATAAATGTGTATACATATTATGAAATATTATTCACCATTGAAGGAAATTCTGTAATATGCTACCGTGTAGATGAGCCTTGAGAACATTATGCTAAGTGAAATAACCCAATTATAAAAACACAAATTATGTTAGATCTCACTTATGTGAGGTTGTATTTATAGGTACCAGAAGAATGCTGATTTTCAGAGGTTGTTGATAGGAAGTTTTTAGGAGTTTTTTAGGAGTTGTTTAATAGGTATAATTTCAGTTTTGCAAGATGAAGAGAGGTCTGAGATGTATGGTGGTGATGGTTGTACAGCAGCCATCATGAATGTGCTTTTTTAGGGGGTGGGAACAGAGTCCTGCTCTGTCGCCCAGGCTGGAGTGCAGTGGCACAATCTCGGCTCACTGCAAGCTCCGCCTCACGCGTTCACGCCTTTGTCCTGCCCCAGCCTCCCAAGTAGCTGGGACTACAGGTGCCCGCCACTACGCCCAGCTAATTTTTTGTATTTTTAGTAGAGATGAGGTTTCACTGCGTTAGCCAAGATGGTCTCGATCTCCTGACCTCGTGATCCGCCTGGCTCGGCCTCCCAAAGTGCTGGGATTACAGGCATGAGCCACAGCGTTTGGCTGTGAATGTTCTTAATGACACTAAACTTCACACTTTAATGATTTTAAAAGTAAATGTTGTGTTGTATTTATTTTACCACAGTAATACTAATTAGAAAAAAAGAATAAAAGCACATTCCAGTTCATCAATACTCTTAAAGGGTGGCTTTAAAATGGAATGAATACTCCAGATTTGGCACCAGATTTCTCTTTATGTATTAGTGAAGCCTAACATATTAGCATTTTACCCCATTATTAGTTACATTGTCCTGTAGATTTGTAGTGACGAACTAAAATCTGGTTTTATAAAGAATCCTACTTGTTCTGTGCTCCTCTCCGTTTAATTTGCTGTCATATTTCTAAATTAATCAGATTTTACGTTTTTCCTCATTAGATTTAATGTCTTTTTTAAAAAGCATAAAAAGTAAATTATGTAAATGCCACCACAATAATAAAAAGGAGGGAAACACTAAATCTTTATGCTTTCCCGTATATAACATTCTGGAAAAGGCTACTCCAGGTTTGTGAAGAACACATCAGTGGTTGCCAGGAATTAATAGCAGGAGATTCATTTGGCTTACAAAGTGCTGCTATTAGGAAATTTTGGAAGGTATTTAAGGGATTGTTTGATATTCCAATTGTGGTGGTTACACAGCTGGCTGCCATTTGTAAAACTCACATCCTATGGCTTCAACAAAGTACCTTCTATTGTATGTGAATTTTAGTGTATGTATTAGTATTTAAAATTTATTTTTAAATTTATAACAATTTTTTAATTGTGAAAGTTCACCACAAAGAAAAACACAGTGTACCACCTTAGCAAATTCAAAATATTGCCATACATTTTGCTAAAAATGACATTTTCTGATGCTTATTATTATGAAAATATTGTTAGATGTTCTTGATAGCTTCCAGAACAACCTCTTTCAAGGCAGCATTAGTTCTCATTTTGTATACTCACCATTGGTATTTTCTTAGGATTGGTTCACCTTTTATGCCTATGTTTACTCCAGAACAGGGAAAACCTTTCACTTTTCACTTGGAAAAATTGCTTTGATGGGCAATGTTAACTAAGTAGTAGGATCTTTTCACTATATCACCAAAGTAAGCAGAATAAAGTTTTAAGGCAGTAGTTACAGCATCCACATAAGGATTAGGTTCTTTCTCGTGTAAATGTCATTTTGTACTTGAATTGAAAGTATTTGTTGAATATACTGTGCTCTCTAAAGCAAACATTATTCTAAACCTACTATGCAGCTTAGTCACACCATTTGTGATAACTTTTTGACACTGTAGTTTCATTATTACTGTAAGCACTTCAATTGTGTTGCCTCTACAAACATAATGCGCATTTCTCCTTTCTGTGTAGCTTAAAATCTCAGCTGACGTTTCTGTCATTGTTATTTTTGTTGTTATAAAATACGGATATTCTAGGCATGTATTATGTTACTCATTTTATTTCATTTCCTTCTTAGGCTTTGGGGTGAACCTGTTAATCTCCGTGAACAACATGATGCCTTAGAGTTTTTTAATTCTTTGGTGGATAGTTTAGATGAAGCTTTAAAAGCTTTAGGACACCCAGCTATACTAAGTAAAGTCCTAGGAGGCTCCTTTGCTGATCAGAAGATCTGCCAAGGCTGCCCACATAGGTAAGTGCTAATTATGTTTTTAATGTGTACTTCATGGTTTTTTTTAGAATAATAGTGTAAATCTTTCATTAGTACTTATGTAAAAGCAGAGTGTACCAAATGCCTAGGACTGTGAATGAATTACATTCATATGCATACTACACTATTCTGATTTTATTCTTCCCAGGAATGTTTGGTTACTACTTTATTACTTGCTCAATTCATTCTTGTTTGCTTTGTCTTACCCTATGTCTTAAAATGGCATTTTCCATAAATCAACACTTATTCTTTAAAGAGACATTTTCTTTTTATGTTCTAACTAGCAATCAGAATATTTAAATGGAACTTCCAAACATAATTGGCAAAACTGGAGTAGTAACCCATTATTCATGGTTTCACTTTCCACATCATCGTTCACTTTGGGAGGCTGAGGCGGGTGGATCACGAGGTCAGGAGATTGAGACCATCCTGGCCAACATGGTGAAACCCCGCCTGTAGAAAAATGCAAAAATTAACTGAGTGTGGTAGCATGTGCCTGTAATCCCAGCTACTCTCAAAAAAAAAAAAAAGTGGAAGATCCCAGAAATAAACAATTTATAAGTTTTAAACTGTGTCCCATTCTAAATAGTGTGATCAAATTTGGGGCTGTCCTGCTTTGTCCTTATCAGGATGTGAATCATCCCTTTTTCCAGCATATCCATATTGTCTCTGTGCCTGTTAGCCGCTTAGTTGCTGTCTCAGTTGTCAGATTGACTGGCAAAGATATCACACAACTTACGTTCAAATACCTCTTATTTTACTTAGTAATATTCTGGTAATTCAGACATGCCAAAGAAAAGGCTAAGAGCAGCTGCTAATCTATTCCTGTGCATCATTTATAAATTGAACATAATCAAACTTAAGTTACATGTGTTTAGGAAGAAAACATAGTATATACATAGTATATAGAGTTCAGTGCTATCTGAGGTGTTAGCCATCTCCTGGGGGTTTTGAAATGTATCTCCGGAGGAGATAACAATTAAATGACTTAAATTACTCTCAATTCTTACTATTCTTGGGAAGTGTTACATATGCTTGCACATCAAACCACTTAGCAAGATTTGACAAGACAGGAAACAGTAAAAATATCTGTAACATAAATAAAATATATATTCTAACCAAACTTACTATTAGTGTCCCAAGACTTCTGTATTATAAGACATTGGGGGTTGTTTTGTATTGTATTGTTCTTTGAGATAGAGGCTCAGTCTGTCACCCAGGTTGGAATGCAGGGGCACAATCACAGGTACTGCAGCCTCAACCTTCCAAGCTCAAGCAGTCCTCTCACTTCAGCCTCCTAAGTAGCTAGCACTATAATCACATGCCGTAACACCCAGCTAAATTTTGTATTCCTTGTAGAATTAGGGTTTCACCATGTTTCTCAGGCTGGACTCGAGCTCCAGGCTCAAGCTTTCCTCCTGCCTCAACCTCCCAAAGTGCTAGGATTACAGGCATGAGCCTCTACACCTTGCCGGAGTATCACTTTTAATTGCAGTAACTTTTAATTATTTTATTCTCTAAGATAGCCTTATTCTCCACTGTGGGGTGGTTCCTGATCAAAAGCAACTTGCGTAAGTCATTTACAAATGTAATTTTATTTTTGTGACTGTCTTGTTTTTCCTGAATAAATGAAAAGTTTCCAACTATGAGAAACTGGCCAGGGGCGGTGGCTAACACCTGTAATCCCAGCACTTTGGGAGGCCAACACTGGCAGATCTCTTGATGTCAGGAGTTCGAGACCAGCCTGACCAACATGGTAAAACTCCATTTCTACTAAAAATACAAAAAACTTAGCTGGGCAGGGTGACAGGCTCCCGTAATCCCAGCTACTCAGAAGGGTGAGACAGGAAAATCACTTGAAGCCAGGAGGCAGAGGTTGCAGTGAGCCGAGATTGCACCACTGTACCCTAGACTGTGCAACGGAGTGAGATAGTGTTTAGACATTTTGAAAATAATGGTTAGATGAATGGATTTGATGGTTGACATTGCCTGTGCCATCTTATTTTCTGAGTGTGTAGGAAATTACCATAATCTGTGATGCTGTCTCAGTCTTGCATTATTTACTCTCTACTCCGTTTGTTTGTTTGTGTTTGTTTGTTTGTTTGTTTAAGACAGGATATCACTGTGTTTCCTGGCTGAAGTATAGTGATTATTCAAAAGTGTGATCATAGCACACAATACCTTCAAACTCCTGGCCTCAAGTGACCCTCGTACCTCAGCCTTTTGAGTAGCTGGCACTACAGGCAAATGCCACACCACACCTGGCTCTCTCCTTGTGTTTATGACTTTATAGACAAGAACACCAGAGGCATTTAAGCATGATAAGTGTTTGAACTTACTCATTAGGAAAGTGTTTATGACACAAATTGAGGGACACTTAAAAATAAAGTACATTAATGGTTTAGAATAGCCTTTTTTTAGAGTTTGATTAGTTCTTATTTTTACCTCTTCATGAATTACTGTTTAAACAGATAATATGTGTCATAGTGTGATAAAACATAAAGAACTTAAGAAGTAAGGCCACACAAGCTGGTTTTCAAAGCATCACTCCACCTCATAAACTGTATCAAATTAATTATTTTTGACTTCTGTACTCAACCCCATTGTCTTAGCTTTAAAGTAGGGATGGATATGTACCTCTAATGTGGCTTTTATGAAGGTAAAGATGAGCTATATCTGTGTAAGGAATCTAATACATACAGTGCCTAGTAAAAAATAAGCAACTGATAAAAGACGTTACTTATTAATAACGTATGATTAATATACTTGACATGATGTGTTAAATACTGCATATGTATTTTTCATCAAGTTCACAATTAAGGAAAAGATCTACTTACTGATTGTTGCTTTTGAAACAGAGTCTTGTTCTGTCTCCCAGGCACTCAAGTGCAGTGGTGCAATCTCAGCTTACTGCATCTTCTGCCCCCTGGATTCAAGTGATTCACCTGCCTCAGCCTCCCAAGTAACTGGGATTACAGTCATATGCCACCACACCTGGCTACTTTACATGTGTGTATATATATATATATTAGTAGAGATAGGATTTCACCATGTTGGCCAAGCTGGTCATGAACTCCTGACTTGTGGTGATCCACCTGCTTTGGGCTCCCAAAGTGCTGAGATTACAGGCATGAGCCATGGCACCCAGAAGGATAAGATTTAGAAACCAGGCTGGGCACGATGGCTCACATATGTAATCCTAGCACTTAGGGAGGACGAGGCAGAAGGATCACTTCACCCCAGGAGTTGAAGACCAGCATAGGCAACAGCAAGAACCCATCTCTACAAAAAAAAAAAAAAAAAAAAATTGCTTGCGCGTGATGATACCCAGTAGGCCTAGCTGCTAGGGAGGCTGAGGTGGGAGAATCACCAAGGGCAGCTGTCCCCAACCTTCTAGCACAAGAGACCAGTTCTATGGAATATCATTTTTTTCACAGACGGAGGATGAGGGGATAGTAGTGGGGTGACTCAAGTGTCTTGTATTTATTGTGCACTTTATTTCTGTTATTATTACATTATAATATGTAATGAAATAATTATACATCTCACCATAATGACCATAATACAGAATCAGTAGGAGCTTTGAGCTTGTTTTCCTGAAGCTAGTCGGTCCCATTTGGAGGCAATGGGAGACAGTAATAGATGATCACACTTTGGATTCTTACAAGGAGTGCGCAACCTACATCGCTCACATGTGTAGTTCATAGTAGGGTTCTTGCTCCTATGAGAATCAAATGCTGTCCCTGATCTGACAGGAGACGAAGCTCCGTTGGTAGTGCTAGCCGTGGGGAGTGGTTTAAATACAGATTAAGCTTCGCCAGCTTGCCCACCACTCACTGGCTGCAGTGCCGCCCGGTTCCCAATAGGACACATACCAGTACTGGCTGGGGATCCCTGGCATACGCCCAGGAGTTCAAGGCTACAGTGAGCTATGATTGTGCCACTGTACTCCAGTCTGAGCAAGACCCTGTCTATAAAAAACTAAAAAAAAAAAAAAAAAAAAAAAAAAACTAAACCTATAGAATACATTCTTTTGTTGTTGTTGTTGTTGTTGTGGTTGTTGTTGTTGTAGTTGTTGAGGCGGAGTCTCGCTCTGTCGCCCGGACTGGAGGGCAGTGGCGGGATCTCAGCTCACTGCAAGCTCTGCCTCCCGGGTTTACGCCATTCTCCTGCCTCAGCCTCTCGAGGAGCTGGGACTACAGGCGCCCGCCACCTCGCCCGGCTAGTTTCTGTATTTTTTTTTTTTTTAGTAGAGATGGGGTTTCACCGTGTTAGCCAGGATGGTCTCGATCTCCTGACCTCGTGATCCGCCCGTCTCGGCCTCCCAAAGTGAATACATTCTTTTAATTTGTTTCATTAATATTATCTTTAGGTATGAATGTGAAGAATCTTTTACAACTTTGAATGTGGACATTAGAAATCATCAAAATCTTCTTGATTCTTTGGAACAGTATATCAAAGGAGATTTATTGGAAGGTGCAAATGCATATCGTTGTGAAAAATGTGATAAAAAGGTATTTTTTTTTTTACTTTTGAAAAGTACTGATTGCGTTGAACAGAACAGGAAGACATTGGAGTTGTTTATGCTCATCTTCAAAATTAACTTCTGCTTTATCTCTGCTGTTACAGTGGTAGCAGAGCGGTGGTCAAGATGATAACTGGTTTAAAGCAAAATAATAATGACAAAATACAGTGCCAGACTAAGAAAAAAAAAAAACATTTTTATTGGGTGAATAATTTTGAAAGTCACAGAATCTCACAAGTTTTTCCATCTCTGCCGTTTAATCAATTACAATTGAGTGCTTCAATGTTGAAGAGTTGATAGTAGAAAACATTATTTTCTTACTCTAGTTTTCTCTTGAAGTAGGGAAGTTTGCTAATTTTATTTGGTTATATCAGATTTTCACAACCACATGTAGTTTCACAAGCATCTCATTTTATTTTATTTTATTTTATTTTATTTTATTTATTTTATTTCATTGAGACGGATTGTTGCACTGTCATGTGGGTTGGAGTGCAGTTGGCATGATCTCGGCTCACTGCAACCTCTGCCTCTGGGTTCAAGCAATTCTCCCACCTCAGCCTCCCAAGTAGCTGAGATTACAGGCACCTGCCAGCACACCTGGCTAAGTTTTTGTATTTTTAGTAGAGACGGGGTTTCACTGTGTTGGCCAGGATGGTCTTGAACTCCTGACCTCGTGATCTGCCTGTGCTCCCAAAGTGCTGGCAACACAGGCGTGAGCCACTGTGCCCGGCCCAGATTTCATTTTTTAGGCCTAGCCAGTTAATTTTTATCTCTGGCACTTAGTTTGGGAGATGGAATGATAACATGTCTTTGATGATACTATACATTAAATAATGTATATATTTTCCTTGAGCTTCATAATCCCTCATCTTCAAGCTGCCTGTGTTGTTTTGAACTTACACACCATTTAGATTGTGGGTTGTTATAAAACCATAATGCCTGTTACCCACACTTCTGACACTTGGGACAATTTCTTCTTAACCTTTCTGCTACTCTTAATCCACGTATTTTAAAATAATTATATATAAGTAGTACCTTTTTATAAGACAGGATTAAATTCATTAATATGTGTGTAGCACTTAGTGTATTACCTGGTATTTAAGTGCTATAAACATTAGATGCTATTAAAATTGCTTATCATATGTCTTCAGTTTACTCACAGCAAATTCTGTTGATTAGCATAAAAGGAAACATCGGAGGAGTTTACTTACTTTACACAGTCAAGTAATAGTGGCCATATGGAACCACATAGTCATCAGTGTATTTATCAGTAATATTTTCCAGTTTGCAAGAAATGAGGACCTTTCGTTTCCACAGCTTCTGCAAACACCGATTCCTCTAAACATGTATTAAAAATATTTGAAAACAAAAAATAGCAATACTACAACAAAAAGTAATATAAATTAAAAAACCATTACAGTGTAATAACCATTTACATAGCATACGTAATACATTGTATTAAGTAAGTTATATAGAGATGGATCAAACTGTACAGGAGGATGTCTGTAGAGGATACGTAAATACTGCCCCATTTAAAATCAGAAACTTGAGCAGACACAGATTTTGATATTTATGTCCCCTACAGATACCAAAGGATGAGTATATTTATATATTTTTAGCCTTGGTAAGTAAGGATTAAGTCAGTTATGACATAATTACCCTGATGGTGTTTATTATTATTTAATCATCTGTTTATAAATAAATTTAAATAGATCATAAACTTTAAAATTAACATGAAATAGTTTTAGTTTCTGTTCTGGTTACAAGAGAACATCTGTTTATATTCTCTGTTTATTATAGGTTGACACAGTAAAGCGCCTGCTAATTAAAAAATTGCCTCGGGTTCTTGCTATCCAACTCAAACGATTTGACTATGACTGGGAAAGAGAATGTGCAATTAAATTCAACGATTATTTTGAATTTCCTCGAGAGCTGGATATGGGACCTTACACAGTAACAGGTGTTGCAAAGCTGGAAAGGGATAATGTAAACTCAGAAAATCAGTTGATTGAACAGAAAGAGCAGTCTGAAAATGAAACTACAGGAGGCACAAAGTACAGACTTATAGGTGTGCTTGTACACAGTGGTCAAGCAAGCGGTGGGCATTATTATTCTTACATCATTCAAAGGAATGGTAAAGATGATGAGAGAGATCACTGGTATAAGTTTGATGATGGAGATGTAACAGAATGCAAAATGGATGATGATGAAGAAATGAAAAATCAGTGTTTTGGTGGAGAGTACATGGGAGAAGTATTTGATCACATGATGAAGCGCATGTCATATAGGCGGCAGAAGAGGTGGTGGAATGCTTACATACTTTTTTATGAACAAATGGATATGATAGATGAAGATGATGAGATGATAAGATATATATCAGAGCTAACTATTGCAAGACCCCATCAGATCATTATGTCACCAGCCATTGAGAGAAGTGTACGGAAACAAAATGTGCAATTTATGCATAACCGAATGCAATATAGTTTAGAGTATTTTCAGTTTGTGAAAAAACTGCTTACATGTAATGGTGTTTATTTAAACCTTGCTCCAGGTAAGCTTTGGAAGTAGCTTCTTACTAATAAAGAATAGTTTTTATTTGGCATCTAGGATTTCTTACAAGGCATCAAATGTGTTTTATCTTTTTCTTCAGTTTTTCTTTTATTTTTTCATAGAATCTTTAGCCTCATTTTATATGAATGTGTTGGCTTTTTTGGTTTAGTTATTTTAAAATGAAAAATCTAGGATATGTACCTTTGAACAGTGATTCTTAATATATGGAAATACAGAAAAGCATTTATTATAGTAATTACTATTTTTTACTCAAGCATTAGTTTGAAATATGGGTTAGGGAAGTGGTAAGATAATCACTAAGAAGTAACTAAGATTTTTTAACATGTAGTTTGAAGATAAAAATGTTTTTAACCATATATGTACTTTTTATTTAAAGGGCAGGATTATTTGTTGCCTGAAGCAGAAGAAATTACTATGATTAGTATTCAGCTTGCTGCTAGATTCCTCTTTACCACTGGATTTCATACCAAGAAAATAGTTCGTGGTCCTGCCAGTGACTGGTACATGGCTTTGGATTTCATTCATATAGTACTTATAGTTGTTTTGGTTCTTTATTATACTGTTTTATTTTTTCCTAACCATGAAAATATCATTTCAAATGTCAAATATAGAATAAAAATCTTGGCAGTAGTCATGAGATAAATGTTACTAAAATTAAAATTGCCTAATCTAAATATGCCTTTAAAAATTGGCTTCTACTCCTGTGAATTTGTATCACATCTTAAGTCTATTTCATCATTAAATTATTTTATTTTTACTAGATGAAGTAAGTTCTCACCTATAGTTTAAAAGGTAGATGATTTTTAAGTCAGGTGTGGTGGCTCATACCTGTAATCCCAACACTTCGGGAGGCCAGAGTGGCAGAACTTGAAGCTAGGCATTTAAGACCAGCTTGGGCAACATAGTGAAACCTCGTCTCAACAAAAAGTTAAATTACCTAGGTGTGGTGACTCACACCTGTAATCCTAGCACTTTAGGATCCACCTAATCCACCACAGGCTGGGATGGATGGATCATTTTAGGCCTGGAGTTTGAGGCTAGCCTAGGCAACATAGCAAAATCCCCTCTATACAAAAAAAAAAGTAAAATAATTAGCTAGATCTAGTAGCTTATTCATGTAGAGCCAGCTACTTGGGAGGCTGAGGCAGTAGGATCGTTTGAGCCCAGGAGTTTGAGGCTGAAGTTAGCTCTAATTGCACCACTGCATTTATTCCAGCTTGGTCAGTAGAGGCTGCCTCTTTAAAAATTAAAAAAAAGACAATTTTAAAATGGCTGTGTAGTTTGAAGTTACTATTTATAAAAGTATGGGATACATAGTAATACCTTGATTTAACAACTCTTAGCATTGTTTCTATTGAAAGATACTAAAGAAATGTTACTGCACTGGGGAGAGTTTGATCATGGATTTGCAGAGAGCTACACTTATTTTGTATTTAATTCATTTTTTTGACTGTTTTACTAAGGTCACGAAGCTTTATCAGTCTGATATTTGTACTAAAACCAATTGACCATTAATTGGAGAGAACATCTTAGATCACTGTTTGGTTCATAAAAATCTGTTTCTTCAATATAGCAAGCAAAATAAACACATTACTAAAATTTGACATTCATAGATGTTTCTGTTTTAGGTATGATGCACTGTGCATTCTCCTCCGTCACAGCAAGAATGTACGTTTTTGGTTTGCTCATAATGTCCTTTTTAATGTATCAAATCGCTTCTCTGAATACCTTCTGGAGTGCCCTAGTACAGAAGTGAGGGGTGCATTTGCAAAACTTATAGTATTTATTGCACACTTTTCCTTGAAAGATGGGTCTTGTCCTTCTCCTTTTGCATCTCCAGGACCTTCTAGTCAGGTAATTGCACAGCTTCTTTTTTAAAAAAAGCAATTAAATACTTAGAAGTAAACTCTGTTTTCTGCAAATTCACATCAGCAAATTTATGTTCCTCTCTTTGATGTATTTGCCATAAACAAATGCATACATACATTATAACACCTGTGAGTTCGTAATATTATTTCATGGTAATAGTGATTGCTGGGCATTCTGAAAAAGAAGAGAAATTCCTTTTGTGTATTCAGTTATTTAGTTATTTCATAAATCCTTAAGTTTTACATTTTTAAGATTTGCTTTTATTAAAAGCAAATTAAAAGCTTTTTAGTGAAACACTGTAACATGAAATTGAAATTAGTGATAATGTAAATAAATAATCCACTTACATTCTTCTGTTGATATTGCGGGGGATTTTTTGTTTGCTTGTTTGTTTTACAATTACAGCAACATACAAGATCTACAATGAAGTCTACCTGAGCTCTTCATTCTTTCTCTCAAAGAGCAACTATATTTAATAATTTTCTTTCTGAAAGATTTGCTGTGTATATGAACAAGACCTTTCGTATGCAAATGAAACCTGTTTCTGCATCTTGATGCTGATAAAATAATACTTCATGTTTAACAGGCATGTGATAACTTGAGCTTGAGTGACCACTTATTAAGAGCCACACTAAATCTCTTGAGAAGGGAAGTGTCAGAGCATGGACGTCATTTACAGCAATATTTTAATTTGTTTGTAATGTATGCCAATTTAGGTAAGAATTTTTCGTAAATATATTAATGATTGTTTCAATTTTATTTTATTTTATTTATTTATTTTTTTGAGACAGAGTCTCACTCTGTCACCCAGGCTGGAGTGCAGTGGCGGGATCTCAGCTCACTGCAAGCTCCGCTTCCCGGGTTTATGCCATTTTCCTGCCTCAGCCTCCCGAGTAGCTGGGACTACAGGCACCCGTCACCTTGCCCGGCTAGTTCTTTGTATTTTTTAGTAGAGACGGGGTTTCACCATGTTAGCCAGGATGGTCTCGATCTCCTGACTCGTGATCCGCCCGTCTTGTCCTCCCAAAGTGCTGGGATTACAGGCTTGAGCCACCATGCCCGGCCTCAATTTTAAATATTAAATATGAAGCACATTTTAATCAAGTGATTACATGTAATTTGTTCTGAAGTAGAGCAATATACCATATTCATATTCTCAAAATACATTGCAAATTTTCTGTGTAACTTTAATGTCATTTCTCATATTATATGGTAATTTATGCACTTGTTTTACTTCTTTGATAATCTTTAAGATCAGATACTTTGTCTGATTGATGTTCTCTCTTAATGTTGCTTTTTTTTTTTTTTTTTTTTGAGGCGGAGTCTTGCTGTGTGGCCCAGGCTGGAGTGCAGTGGCCGGATCTCAGCTCACTGCAAGCTCCGCCTCCCGGGTTCCCGCCATTCTCCTGCCTCAGCCTCCGGAGTAGCTGGGACTACAGGCGTCCGCCACCTCGCCCGGCTAGTTTTTTGCATTTTTTAGTAGAGACGGGGTTTCACCGTGTTAGCCAGGATGGTCTCGATCTCCTGACCTCGTGATCCGCCCATCTCGGCCTCCCAAAGTGCTGGGATTACAGGCTTGAGCCACCGCGCCCGGCCTCTTAATGTTGCTTTTTGAAAAATACTAGCTTCTTGGTGATATCCCACACCATCTGAATCAGAATTCCTAGGGCTTTGATAAGGAATCCATATTTCTAAAGGACCCCGAGTGGTTGTGTTGCTTGTCAAGTTTAAGAATTATTTCTTTGAAGAATTTGACACGTACATATGTTTTTGTTAAAATAAAATGAATTGAAATTAGTAATAATGCAGATACATAATCCACTTTAATTCTGTTGATACTGATATTAATATTAATATCAATTAAGAAATGAGATTTTCAGTGTATCTTTCTTAGGGTAGCCTGTTTTTTCTGACATCAACCTATTTATTTATTCTTTTGAGTGCCTCTAGAATGCTTACCTAAAAAATTGTCTTATTCCATTGTGTTTGATGGTTTTTAAAATATTTGCCTTACTCCCCAACTAGTTAGCATAATTCTTGCAACAGATGGGTATTGCATAGTAGTACTCAGTCATTGTTGAACACATGGATAGATTGCCGGAATACACATCAAAATCATTGTAATGTTTTCAGTGTTGTTTTATGCCTTCTATATTATAACTATAGAAGCTATTCAGCTAAATTTTATAACTGTGTATCTGTATACTTTTATATCTGTGGTAAAGTTAGTTGAATAACTTTTACAAGTCACAAATATCTTCCTACCTAAAGTTAAGTTCTGTAGTCATACATTCCTCTAATGAAAGTGTTATCTGTGGCCGGGCGCGGTGGCTCAAGCCTGTAATCCCAGCACTTTGGGAGGCCGAGATGGGCGGATCACGAGGTCAGGAGATCGAGACCACCCTGGCTAACATGGGGAAACCCCGTCTCTACTAAAAAATACAAAAAACTAGCTGGGTGAGGTGGCGGGCGCCTGAGGTCCCGGCTTCTTGGGAGGCTGAGGCAGGAGAAGAGCGTAAACCCGGGAGGCGGAGCTTGCAGTGAGCTGAGATCGGCCACTGCACTCCAGCCCGGGGGACAGAGCGAGACTCCATCTCAAAAAAAAAAAAGAAGAAGAAGAAGAAAGTGTTATCTGTGTTACTAATCTTTGACTTCAACAGGAAGAACGTTTTACCAGTTATTCTTCCTTCTCTGATCATCTCTGTGTTTTCTCTTTCTCTGTCTTGCCTGTCTACGTATGAGATTCTGGGATACTTGTAGTAGAGTAAGAAACAGATATTACACAAACATAAATGAAGTCACTTTTATATTTTAAATGTAAAAGTATTAAATTTATGCACTCACAAAAATCCTGTTTTATACTATTTTATTGTAGATATTGGCTGCTCATATACAGCACATTAATGGTTTATAATACAACTTAATGGTAATTTTCTCTGCCAAGAATTAGTATAGATTTATGACTCTTATAAGTCATTAGGGCAGTATGTTTTTAGGTTTTAGAAGTTTTTGGATTTGAGAAAAATGAGACAATGCATTTGCAACACATTGTGTAATATTCCCATTAAGACTTCAGGCAGTATCCTACAATCAAACATACTAATATTTCTATGATGAATAATGAATATTTCTTTCAAAGGTGGAAGAAGTAGCTTGCCAGGAGGAAGGGGTTGGTTAGGATTTTTTAAACTGAGTGGACAGTGCGAGCAGACTTAGTACTGACATAACTTTGCTTCTTAGACACAATGTGAGGTATTCAGTGTGACTTCATACAGTGAAGGATATGGAATAGCAGGACTGATTTGCAGGATTTTCTATTTATGCTATTTTGATTTTATAAAGTAGCCTGGACATTATCAGGAGGGCATGAATGAACCACTTGAGGATCACAAGAGTCTTAACTTAAAAACATCATACTGGCTGTAACGTAGAATGGCTTACAATAGACCAAGATAAGAAACTATTAAAAATTTTCTGTAGAAAAAGATTGTGGCTGCTTTGTATTAGGGAAACTGGCAGTGTGAAAGACAGGTATGAACGGATCCAGGAGCTTTTTATGAGTTAGAATCAGCAGGAGTTGGTAATTTGATATTTAAGGAAGTGGAGCAGGAATGAGATGTTAAGATGTGATCTGATGAACTGAGAAAATAGCAGTGCCATTTACTGATAGAGGAAAAAGGACTCGTATGAGCAGATTGCATTTTAAAAGCAGATGGGATACCTATATAAAGAAATCTGGTAGTGGGATACATATGTCCAGAATTTGGAATCATCTAAAATCATTTGGATATATCTATTACTATAGATACAGTTACAAAAAACAAGCCATGTAAGGGAATGTCCTAGAATGGAAATTTTTTCTAGAAGAATTTTTATGGCTCATTTAATTTAGTAAAATTTAAAAAATAATCTTTCTTTATTTTTATTTTTATTTTTATTTATTTTATTTTTTTGAAATGGAGTCTCGCTCTGTCGCCCAAGCTGGAGTGCATTGGCGCGATCTCTTCTCACTGCAACCTCCACCTCCTGGGTTCAAGCAGTTCTCCTGCCTCAGCCTCCCAAGTAGCTTGGATTACAGGCACCCACCACCATGCCCAGCTAATTTTTGTATTTATAGTAGAGATGGGGTTTCACCATGTTGAACAGGCTGGTCTCGAACGCCTGACCTCAGTTGATCCACCTGCTTTGGCCTCCCAAAGTGCTGGGATTACAGGTATAAGCCACCATTCCCAGCTAGGTTCTGTCTTACTTTCTTATGTTGAAAGTTATTCTTCAGCTAGGTCTTTCCAGCTTCTCTAGGACTTAGAAATTATATATTTCTCTTAGTACCTAGGCTAACTGGAATGCCATAGTCATGGTCATTATTTCACAGTTAACGATACTTTATCTTATTTAATTATATCAGTGTATTTTCTGTTCTATCAGCGTTCTGCTTGTATTGTTTATATTCTAAGCAAAGAGAAAGAGCTTTTATTAATATAACTTACAAAGAGCTATAATAATTTTAAATTATTGCAGTACTTAACCTGTTTTTTTTCTACGTATTTTTCTGTCCTTTTTAATAGGTGTAGCAGAAAAAACACAGCTTCTGAAATTGAATGTACCTGCTACCTTTATGCTTGTATCTTTAGACGAAGGACCAGGTCCTCCAATCAAATATCAGTATGCTGAATTAGGCAAGTTATATTCAGTAGTGTCTCAGCTGATTCGTTGTTGCAATGTATCATCAACAATGCAGTCTTCAATCAATGGTAAGGTAACATGTTCCATTTTTTTTTACAGCAGTTTAAAAATAATGGTAGTTTTACGTAGCACTTGATTAAAAGTAGCTCTGAAGATTTATAAAAATGAAATTAGTCTGAAGTCCCATTTAAGCTTTAGCTTTTTCATATGTTTAATAAGGAGTTTAATTTTTAAATGTAGGGTACTATGATATCTTATGAAATGCTTAGTGTAAGAATGATAAACTTTGTCTTTAGTGTCAGCATTTATATTTTTGCATTTTTTCATCTTGGTATATTGTTGACCATTTAGGTGAATTTTTAATTTAATTTAATTTAAAATCAGATTTTATTTTATTTTATTTTATTTTATTTATTTTTTTTTTTTTTGAGACGGAGTCTTGCTCTGTCTCCCAGGCTGGAGTGCAGTGGCCGGATCTCAGCTCACTGCAAGCTCCGCCTCCCGGGTTTACGCCATTCTCTCGCCTCAGCCTCCCAAGTAGCTGGGACTACAGGCGCCCGCCACATCGCCCGGCTAAGTTTTTGTATTTCTTTAGTAGAGACGGGGTTTCACCATGTTAGCCAGGATGGTCTCGATCTCCTGACCTCGTGATCCGCCCGTCTCGGCCTCCCAAAGTGCTGGGATTACAGGCTTGAGCCACCGCGCCCGGCCAGATTTTATTTTTTAAGATAAGAAATTTATTATTATAATTTTGTGAGGAATTCTATTAGTTTTTCATTGATAACAAATTTGTTCTAGGTAATCCCCCTCTCCCCAATCCTTTTGGTGACCCCAGTTTATCACAGCCTATAATGCCAATTCAGCAGAATGTGGCAGACATTTTATTTGTGAGAACAAGTTACGTGAAGAAAATTATTGAAGACTGCAGTAACTCAGAGGATACCATCAAATTACTTCGCTTTTGTTCTTGGGAGAATCCTCAGTTCTCATCTACTGTCCTCAGCGAACTTCTCTGGCAGGTGAAAGAAAAATAAACATTCTTGTATCTGTAATTTTACTCATTTCTTTAAAATATGTAATTCACTATCGCTTACCTATTGTAGGTTGCATATTCATATACCTATGAACTTCGGCCGTATTTAGATCTACTTTTGGAAATTTTACTGATTGAGGACTCCTGGCAGACTCACAGGTAAATACACTTTTGCCGTCAGGATAGTTAATTTCCCAGGTTCTTGAAATAACTGGAATTGTCAGTTGCCAAATACATTTTTTATCTTTTGGTGTTCTGCTTAATGTTCTGTCTTCAAAACCATATGAAGGAAAAATGCCACTTACTTGCATTCTTTTTTCTTTTTTTTAAATTATACTTTAAGTTCTAGGATACATGTGCACTACATGCAGGTTTGATACATAGGTTTACATGCACCATGTGGTTTGCTGTACCCATCAACTTGTCATTTACATTAGATATTTCCCCTAATGCTATCCGTACCTCTGCTCCCACCCCCCAGCAGGCCCCAGTGTATGATGTTCCCCGCCCTGTGTCCAGGTGATCTCATTGTTCACTTCCCACCTATGAGTGAGAACATGTGGTGTTTGATTTTCTCTCCTTGTGGCAGTTTCCTCAGAGTGATGGTTTCCGGCTTCATCCATGTCCCTGCAAAGGACATGAACTCATCCTTTTTTATGGCTGCATAATATTCCATGGTGTATATGTGCCACATTTTCTTTATCCAGTCTATTGTTGATGGACACTTGGGTTGGTTCCAAGTCTTTGCTATTGTGAATAGTGCTGCAATAAACATACGTGTGCATGTGTCTTTGTAGTAGCATGATTTATAATCCTTTGGGTACATACCCAGTAATGGGATCACTGAATCAAATGGTATTTCTAGTTCTAGATCCTTGAGGAATTGCCACACTGTCTTCCACAATGGTTAAACTAATTTACACTCCTCCCAACAGTGTAAAAGCGTTCCTATTTCTCCACATCCTCTCCAGCATCTGTTGTTTCCTGACTTTTTAATGATTGCCATTCTAACTGGTGTGAGATGGTATCTCATTGTGGTTTTGATTTGCATTTCTCTGATGGCCAGTGATGATGAGCATTTTTTCATGTGTCTGTCGGCTGTATGAATGTCTTCTTTTGAGAAGTGTTGTTCATATCCTTTCCCCACTTCTTGATGGGGTTTTTTTTTCTTGTAAATTTCTTTGAACTCTTTGTAGATTCTGGGTATTAGCCCTTTGTCGATAGGTAGATTGCAAAAATTTTCTCCCATTCTGTAGGTTGCCTTTTCACTATGATGGTAGTTTCTTTTGCTGTGCAGAAGCTCTTTACTTTAATTAGATCCCATTTGTCTATTTTGACTTTAGTTGCCGTTGCTTTTGGTGTTTTAGTCGTGAAGTCCTTCTCTTGCCTATCTCCTGAATGGTGTTACCTAGTTTTCTTCTAGGGTTTTTATGGTTTTAGGTCTAACATTTAAGTGTTTAATCCATCTTGAATTAATTTTTATGTAGGGTGTAAGGAAGGGATCCAGTTTTAGCTTTCTACATATGGCTAGCCAGTTTTCCCAGCACCATTTATTAAATAGGGAATCCTTTCCACGTTTCTTGTTTTTGTCAGGTTTGTTAAAGATCAGATAGTTGTAGTTGTATGGGGCTATTTGTGAGGTCTCTGTTCTGTTGCACTTGCCTATGTATCTGTTTTGGTACCAGTACCATGCTGTTTTGGTTACTGTAGCCTTGTAGTATAGTTTGAAGTCGGGTGACGTGATGCCTCCAGCTTTGTTCTTTTTGCTTAGGATTGTCTTGGCAATGCAGGCTCTTCTTTGGTTCCATATGAACTTTAAAGTAGTTTTTTCTGATTCTGTGAAGAAAGTCATTGGTAGCTTAATGGGATGGCATTGAATCTATAAATAACCTTGGTCAGTATGGCCATTTACATGATATTGATTCTTCCTATCCATGAACATTTTGTTGAGCAATGGTGTGTTCTCCTTGAAGAGGTCCTTCACATCCCTTTTAAGTTGGATTCCTAGATATTTTATTCTCTTTGTAGCAGTTGTGAATGGGAATTCACTCATGATTTGGCTCTCTGTCTGTTATTGGTGTATAGAATGCTTTTGATTTTTGCACATTGATTTTTGTATCCTGAGACTTCGCTCAAGTTGCTTGTCAGCTTAAGGAGGTTTGGGGCTAAGATAATGGGGTTTTCTAAACATAAAATCATGTCATCTGCAAACAGGGACAATTTGGCTTCCTCATTTCCTAACTGAATACTCTTTATTTCTTTGTCTTGCAACACTATATTGAATAGGAGTGGTGAGACAGGGCATCCTTGTCTTGTACCAGTTTTCAAAGGGAATGGTTCCAGTTTTTGCCCATTCAGTATGACATTGGCTGTGGGTTTGTCATAAATAGCTCTTACTATTTTGAGATATGTTCCATCAATACCTAGTTTATTGAGAGTTTTTAGCATGAAGGGCTGTTGAATTTTGTTGAAGGCCTTTTCTGCAACTATTGAGATTATCATGTGGTTTTTGTCATTGGTTCTGTTTATGTGATGGATTATGTTTATTGATTTGCATATGTTTTACCAGCCTTGCATCCCAGGGATGAAGCCACCCTGATCGTGGTGGATAAGCTTTTGGATGTGCTGCTGTATTTGGTTTGCCAGTATTTTCTTGAGTATTTCTTCATCAGTGTTCATCAGGGATACTGGTCTAAAAGTCTCTTTCTTTATTATGTCTCTGCCAGGCTTTTGTATCAGAATGATGTTGGCCTCATAAAATGAGTTAAGGAGGATTCCCTCTTTTACTGTTGATTGGAATAATTTCAGAAGGAACGGTATTGGCTCCTCTTTGTACCTCTGATAGAATCTGGCTGTGAATTTGTCTGGTCCCGGACTTTTTTTGGTTGGTAGGCTATTAATTATTCCATCAATTTCAGAGCCTGTTATTGGTCTATTCAGGGATTCAACTTCTTCCTGGTTTAGTCTTGGGAGAGTGTAGATGTCCAGGAATTTATTCATTTCTTCTAGATTTCCTAGTTTCTTTGTGTAGAGGTATTTATAGTATTCTCTGATGGTAGTTTGTATTTCTGTGGGATCAGTGGTGATATTCCCTTTATCATTTTTTATTGTGTCTATTTGATTCTTCTCTCTTCTTGTTAGTCTTGCTAGTGGTCTATCTGTTTTGTTGATCTTTTCAAAAAATTAGCTCCTGGACTCACTGATTTTTTTCAAAGGGCTTTTTGTGTCTCTATCCCTTTCAGTTCTGCTGTGATCTTACTTATTTCTTGCCTTCTGCTAGCTTTTGAGTATGTTTGCTCTTGCTTTTCTAGTTCTTTTAATTGTGATGTTAGGGTATCGATTTTAGAACTTTCTTGATTTCTCTTGTGGGCATTTAGTGCTATAAATTCCCCTCTACACACTGCTTTAAATGTGTCCCAGAGATTCTGGTATGTTGTATCTTTGTTCTCATTGGTTTCAAAAAACGTTTTTATTTCTGCCTTCATTTCGTTATTTATGCAGTGGTCATTCAGGAGCACGTTGTCCAGTTTCCGTCTAGTTTGGTTTTGATTGAGTTTCTTAATCCTGAGTTCTAATTTGATTGCACTGTGGTCTGAGAGACAGTTTGTTATAATTTCTGTTCTTGTACATTTGCTGAGGAGTGCTCTGCTTCCAACTATGTGGTCAATTTTAGAATAAGTGTGATGTGGTGCTGAGAAGAATGTCTATTTTGTTGATTTGGGGTGGAGAGTTCTCTAGATGTCTATTAGGTCCGCTTATTAAAGAGCTGATTTCATGTCCTGGATATCCTTGTTAACTTTCTGTCTCGTTGATCTGTCTAATGTTGACAGTGGGGTGTTGAAGTCTCCCATTATTATTGTATGGGAGTCTAAGTCTCTTTGTAGGTCTCTAAGGACTTGCTTTATGAATCTGGGTGCTCCTGTATTGGGTGCATGTATGTTTATAATAGTTAGTTCTTGTTGTTGAATTGATCCCATTACCATTATGTAATGGCCTTCTTTGTCTCTTTTGATCTTTGTTGGTTTAAAGTTTCTGTTTTATCAGAGACTAGGATTGCAACCCCTGCTTTTTTATTTCTTCTTCTTTTTTTTTTTTTTTTTTTGCTTTCCATTTGCTTGGTAGGTCTTCCTCCATCCCTTTATTTTGAGCCTGTGTGCATCTTTGCATGTGCAATGAGGTTTCTGAATGCAGCATACCAATGGGTCTTGACTCTTTATCCATTTTGCCAGTCTGTGTCTTTTACTTGGGGCATTTAGCCTATTTACATTTAAGGTTAATATTGTTAGGTGTGGATTTGATCCTGTCATTATCATGTTACCTGGTTATTCTGCCAATTAATTGATGCAGTTTCTTCATAGCCTTGATGGTCTTTACAATTTGGCATGTTTTTGCAGTGGCTGGTACCGGTTGTTTCTTCCCATGTTTAGTGCTTCCTTCAGGATCTCTTGTAGGGCAGGCCTGGTGGTGACAGAATCTCTCAGCATTTGCCTGTCTGTAAAGGATTTTATTTTACCTTCACTTATGAAGCTTAGTTTGTCTGGATATGAAATTCTGGGTTGAAAATTATTTTCTTTAAGAATGTTGAATATTGTCCCTACTGTCTTCCGGTTTGTAGAGTTTTTGCCAAGAGATCCGCTGTTAATCTGATGGGCTTCCCTTTGTGGTTAACTCGACCTTAAGTATTCCCCTAACATTTGTTCCTTCATTTTACCGTTGGTGAATCTGACAGTTACGTTCTCGGGGTTGGTCTTCTTGAGGAGTATCTTTGTGGTGTTCTCCGTATTTCCTGAATTTGAATGTTGTCCTGCCTTGCTAGGCTGGGGAAGTTCTCCTGGATAATATCCTGAAGAGTGTTTTCCAACTTGGTTCCGTTCTCTCCATCACTTTCAAGTGTACAGCAATCAAACGTAGATTTGGTATTTTCCCATAGTCCCATATTTCTTGGAGACTTTGTTCATTTCTGTTTACTCTTTTTTCTCTAATCTTTTCTTCTTGCTTTATTTCATTAATTTGATCTTCATTCATAGATACTCTTTCTTCCACTTGATCCAGTCAGCTGTTGAAGCTTGTGCATGGGTCATAAAGTTCTCGTGCCATGGTTTTCAGCTTCATCAGTTCATTTAAGGTTTTCACTGTTTGTTCTAGTTAGCCATTTGTCTAACCTTTTTTCAAGGTTTTTAGCTTTCTTGCAATGGTTTCGAACATGCTCCCTTAGCTCGCAGACGTTTGTTATTACCTACCTTCTGACTACCTACTCTGTGAACTTGTCAGAGTCATTCTCTGTTCAGCTTTGTTCTGTTGCTGGCAAGGAGCTGCGATCCTTTTGAGGAGAAGAGGCACTCTGATTTTCTGCTCTGGTTACTCCCCATCTTTGTGGTTTTATCTACCTTTGGTCTTTGGTGACCTACAGATAGAGTTTTGGTGTGGATGTCCTTTTTGTTCATGCTGATGCTCTTCCTTTCTTTTGTTAGTTTTCCTTCTAACAGGTTTCTCAGCTGCAGGTCAGTTGGACTTTGCTGGAGGTCCCTCCAGACCCTGTTTGCCTGGGTATCACCAGCGGAGTCTGCAGAACAGCAAATATTGCTGCCTGATCCTTCTTCTGGAAGCTTTGTCCCATAGGGGCACCCACCTATGTGAGGTGTCTGTTGGCCCCTGTTGGGAGGTGTCTCCCAGTTAGGCTACATGGCTGTCAGGGACTCACTTGAGAAGGCAGTCTGTCTGTTCTCAGAGCTTAAACACCATGTTGGGAGAACCACTGCTCTCTTCAGAGCTGTCAGACAGGGATGTTTAAGTCTGTAGAAGTTGTCTGCTGCCTTTTGTTCAGGTAAGCCCTGCCCACAGAGGTGGAGTCTAGAGGCAGTAGACCTTGCTGAGCTGTGGTGGGTGGAGCCAGTGTGTGGAAGCAGTTCAGGCTTCCTGACTGCTTTGTTTACCTACTCAAGCCTCAGCAATGGAGGATGCCCCTTCCCCAGCCAGGCTGCTGTCTTGCAGTTCGATCTCAGACTGCTGCGCTAGCCGTGAGCAAGGTTCTGTGGATGTGGGACCTACCGAGCCAGGCATGGGAGAGAATCTCCTTGTCTGCCAGTTGTTAAGACCTTGGGAAGAGCACACTATTTGGGTGGGAGTATCCCATTTTTCCAGGTACAGTCTGTCACGGCTTCCCTTGGCTAAGAAAGGGAAATCCCCAGACACCTTGAGCTTCCCAGGTGAGGTGACGCCCTGCCCTGCTTTGGCTCACTCTCCGTGGGCTGCACCCACTGTCCACTCAGTCCTAGTGAGATGAACCAGGTACTTCAGTTGGAAATTCAGAAATCACCCATCTTCTGCATCAGTTACGGTGGGAGCTACAGACCAGAGCTGTTGCTATTTCTCCATTGCATTCTTTTCTCTTAATGTTCCACTTTCATACTTAATGTTAGGTTTTGTCTTCCATTTACTGTTTTTATTTTTTTAAGGAACCCAGTAAGGCTTTTGATACCTCCTTAAGTTCTGTTAATATTTTAAGATTATGAGGTACTTTTTCTAGAATTATCTCCTCTAAGTAGTTTTATTAGTATATAAGAAATCAGAGTAGTAGTTTTTCAGAAATGAGATTGTGCTACTAACAGGTCTGTAAACATACCCCTAGAATCCTCAACTTGTGTTCTTTTCAGCAAAATCAGTCTTAAGAATTATACCATAGAATTAGTTGCCTAACTCTGCCTGAAAATTCTAACTCTTCTCCTCTTGAGAATTAGTAGAATAGCTTGTTTTAGGAACACACGCAGACAAACACGCAGACGCACACAAAAAACGCACACAAACACATCCATTAGACATAATAATAAGCAAAAGAACCTGAAAACACATTTATTACAAAGCTGCAGAACACAGTACTTAAAGGTAAATCATTGTAATGGTGAATTTTAGAGAACTGAAAATATTAGATTTCAACAATTAAAATTCTCAAATTGTGGTTCAGTCCACCATCAAGCAGATCAAGTAATGTAAAAGTGGCATTAGATCAGTAATGTTTTATATTAGATCCCATTTGTTTTAATGCGTTCTAATTTTTTATTTCTTAAAAAAGTTTTACTGTGTTTGGAAGAATTTATAGACAAATATTGTTTGCTATGTGATTTCTTTTTTAATTTTTCTTTTTCTTTTTCTTTTCTTTTTTTTTTCTTTTCCTTTTTTTTTTTTTTTTTTTTTTTTTTTTTGAGACTCTTTCTTGCTTTGTCACCAGGATAGAATGCAGTGGCACAATCTCAGCTCACTGCAACCTCCGTCTCCCAGGTTCAAGCAATTCTCCTGCCTCAGCTTCCCTAGTAGCTGGGACTACAGGCATGTGCCACCACACCCAGCTAATTTTTTGTATTTTAATAGAGACAGGGTTTCACAATATTGGCCAGGTCGGTCTTGATCTCCTGACCTCGTGCTCCGCCTGCCTGGGCCTCCCAAAGTGCTGAAATTACATGTGTGAGCTGGAATTACACATATACAAGGTGTACATAGTTGCACCCAGCCAACTATGTACATCTTGTAGTTGCTCTAAATTTAGCTAAATCACATTTTTAGCCTCCTTGTCTCATCCAAGGAAGTGATTATAGTAAAGGTACACATGTTGGATTAATGTTGAAAATAGCGGATTTTGTACAAAATTAATATTGTCCTTATGAACATAAGCTTGAAATGTTTTGTATAATGAATATTGAGTTTGTTCAATAAACAATATTCGATAGGTATATATCAACATCTGCTATGTGCCTATGCCAAGCACTGTTATTATCACTTCATTATAAACTGTAAGAGAATAAGAAAATGGAATATATATGTCATAAGTGTTGCAGGAAGTGTATCCATGTTATTTTTTTGTCTGAAATGATTAGATTTCCAAATTTTCCCTTTCCAAACAAAATTTGTATTATAAATGTGTCTGAAGCAAACAAAAAAACCTGACATCTGACATGGAATATAAAAATACTTTGTTAAGTAAGATACATGGCATAGAGGAAAAAGAAATTGAAGTTATTTTTCTGTGTAGGTAATGACACAAAAGAAAGCAAGCATATTTTTGTTTGTAACTTTTTTTTGAGACAGAGTTTTGCTCTTGTTGCCTAAGGCTGGATTGCAGTGGGGTGATCTCCACTCACTACAACCTCAGCCTCCCAAGTAGCTGAGATTACACATATGCGCCACCATGACCGGCTAGATTTGCATTTTTAGTAGAGACAGGGTTTCACCTTGTTGGTCAGGTTGGTCTCGAACTCCTGACTTCAAGTGATCCACCCACCTTGGCCTCCCAAAGTGCTGGGATTACAGGCATGAGTCACCACGCCCAACCTTTGTTTGCAAGTTTTTAAATTGACTATTAAGGAGAAACAGGGAACACTTGGCTGTGTAAATATATTGCAGTTAGGCAGTCCTGAAATAAAATAATTGATCATTAGCAAATCAGGCAGATTTTTTCATTGTCAGTGAAAATTGCTTTACGCATCATGTGTGTGTTTTTATGGTATCAGAATTCAAGTTAATTTTATACTGCCAATTTACGTGACTGTTCCATAATCAGTAAGTTTTTTTTCAACTAAAGTAGTCTTAAAAGACTATTTAATAGCTTTAGTAGAAATAATGTGGTGAAAAAAAAAAAAAAAAAGAACTAATGTGGTGAACTGGACACAGTGTTGTGTTTCTGTAATCCCAACTACTTGGGAGGCTGAAGTGAAAGTATTCGTTGTATTCTGGAGTTTGAGGCAACAGTGAGCCACAAACTATGATCATGCTACTGCAGGCCAGCCTGGGACATAGAGCAAGATTCTATCTCTTAAAAAAAAAAAAAAAAAAAAAAAAAGAAAGGAAAAAAACTATGAAATATTATGTAGCATCATTGTCCTTAATTTGTTCTTAGTAATTTTAGTGATAGCATTTTGGATTGGTAATTTGGCAAGATCTCAGACTTTTAAGTCAGATTGCTAACCAGCTGCTCAAGTTGCCAGATCTGTAATATTTGGCAAGCTATTTGTGCTCTCTGTATTTCTTTTCTCATTTGTTAAATGTTCCTAATTTTAATTTGTTCCTACCTACTTAGGAAAGTAACTCTAATGTAAATTAGATTATATGATTACATCAAAAACATGTACTAAATGGCATATAATTAGGCACTCAAATATTAGTTACTATTGGATATCACAAATTTTTACATCTGTTTCTGTTTTAGAATTCATAATGCACTTAAAGGAATTCCAGATGACCGAGATGGGCTGTTCGATACAATACAGCGCTCAAAGAATCACTATCAAAAACGAGCGTATCAGTGCATAAAATGTATGGTAGCTCTATTTAGCAGTTGTCCTGTTGCTTACCAAATCTTACAGGTGAGAGTTTTGTTTTATCTTATAAATTTGTAGAAACCTCTGTCACAAGTAAGGAAATAATCATGAAAATTTTTAATTCACATTTTAAGCTGATACTGAAAATCATTCTAAATTCTAAATAGTTTTATTTTCTTCTGAAGGGTAATGGCGATCTTAAAAGAAAATGGACCTGGGCAGTGGAATGGCTAGGAGATGAACTTGAAAGACGACCATATACTGGCAATCCTCAGTATACTTACCACAATTGGTCTCCTCCAGTACAAAGCAATGAAACATCAAATGGTTATTTCTTAGAAAGATCACATAGTGCTAGGATGACACTTGAAAAAGCTTGTGAACTCTGTCCAGAAGAGGTAAAAAAAAAAAAAAAAAAAAAAGCCACTAATGGGTAGCAGATAGAAATGGGAAAAAGAAAAGTATTTTTTTTAATGTGTAGGCCAATGTTTATTAATTTGTGCTTAAAAAAATCATGTTGCAGTTTTGTTTGCTTTAATGGTTAGCTTGATTTGTTTGATCTTAAGTTAGCAAAGGAGTTTCCTTTTGGAAAAAACTTCTGTGAAGGTGTCTAAAAAATCACATATCTGAGTGAATTCAGATATTCTTTTGTTTGTTTTTTGTCTTTGTTTTTTTTTTGAGACAGAGTCTCACCCTATTGCCTAGGCTGGCGGGGTGGCACAATATCAGCTCACTGCAACCTCCACTTCTCAGGTTCAAGCGATTCTCCTGCCTCAGCCTCCCGAGTACCTGGGATTACAGGCAGCCACCCCATGCGTGGCTAATTCTTCTATTTTTAATAGAGACAGGGTTTCACCAAGTTAGCCAGGCTGGTCTCAAACTCTTGACCTCAAGTGATCCGCATGCCTTGGCCTCCCAAAGTGCTGGGATTATACGCGTGAGCCACTGCACCTGGCCTGTTTTCTGATATTTTAAAATATCTGCACTAAATGCAAAGATGTTAAAGAGGCCAGCTTTGTGCATTTCTTAAAAGTTTATTCTAAATGAAGGAAATTAAATACAACTTGAAGTTACTTTTATAATCTAATGCTTAATCTCTTTAAATATTTAAAATTAGGAACCAGATGACCAGGATGCCCCAGATGAGCATGAGCCCTCTCCATCAGAAGATGCCCCATTATATCCTCATTCACCTGGCTTTCAGTATCAACAGGTAAAAAGGATTTTTCATTTTTGTCCCCCAAACCCAGTTTGATGCTTTACTTAAAAGGTCTTCAATTATTATTTTCTTAAATATTTTGAAAGTGCAGACTTTCTTTGTGTTGGCTAGTATTTAAAACTAGATAAACTGTTCCAAACCAACATGGACTGGAGACAGATCTACTGTGACTGTAAAGTAATAAATTATCTAGAATAGCTTTGACAAGATGATCAGTGGAGGGTTAGTTGGAGTGAGTTAATGTTTTATTTTGCCATCGTGGTATTTTCTTTGTAACCAGGTACTACCCCTTTTTACTATTTGCTATGGTTAATAAAATTGTGTGATGTTTCAGTAATAGTTGAAGAAATGTTAAAGCCTAAAGTTTCTGAGATTCAGTGGCAGTAAAAATTCAGTTTGACTGGCTTTAATAGATGGTTAACTGAAAAAATATAACTTAGGAAAAATACAGATAAACTTTATAATAACTTATTTTGCAAAACATGTATATTTGGGAAAAGATTCTGGGAAGATTAGCCACAAATGTGACTAATGCAGTCATTTTAAGGCCGTGGTTCTTTTTCTTAAATTTAATGTACATCATAATCATGTAAATGCAGTGATTGAGAACAGCAATTGCAGGGTCCAGAAATTGTCACTCTATAGGGCTATTGTGGGGCTCAAGAGTTGGCATTTCTTTTTTTTTTTTTTTTTTCCTTTTCTTTTTCTGAGAGAGTCTTGCCCTGTCACCAGTCTAGAGTAGAGTGGCAAAGTCACGGCTCACTGCAGCCTCCATCTCCAGGGTTCAAGCAGTTCTCCTGCCTCAGCCTCCCGAGTAGGTAGATGCATCATCACGCCCAGCTAATTTTTGTTGTTTTTAGTGGAGACAGAGTTTCACCATGTTGGCCAGGATGGACTCAATCTTTTGACCTTGTGATTTGCCCACCTTGGCCTCCCAAAATGCTGGGATTATAGGTGTGAGCGCCCGCACCTGTCCAAGAATTGGGATTTCTTACAGATTTCCAAGTGTTGCTGCTCTGGGGAAAACACATGGAAAACCTTTTTGCTTAGCACAGTAATTGGCCTTCCAAGAATTTTTTTTTTAGAGCTAGTCTGATTCTGTTGCCCAAGCTGGAGTGCAGTGGCATGATCTCAGCTCACTGCAACCTCCACATCCCGAGTGCAAGCCATTCTCCTGCCTTAGCCTCCCAAATAGCTAGGACTACAGGCATGTGCCACCATGCCCAGCTTAGGTTTGTATTTTTAGTAGAGACAGGGTTTCACTATGTTGGCCAGGCTAGTCTTGAACTCCTGACCTTGTGATCCACCCACCTTGGCTTCCCGAAGTGCTGAGATTACAGTTAAGAGCAACCATTCCTGGCCAAGACTCTTGAATACATTCTCTGTGGAGGTGAAATGAATTTTTATCAGAAGCTGATACATTTATTACATTTATGTGTGTGTACTTTCTCAAAACACTTTATTTATATACTTTTTTTCTTCAAACATAAAAATCAGATTGTAAATTCTTTTTTTTTTTTTCCTAAAGATCCAGGTTTAAAGATGTCTACTTTTTGACCAAACTTACCCCATGGTTTTAAATATTTAATGGTTAATATCTGAAAAGTGTTACAATGCTGGTCTCTTTCACCCTCTTAGAATAATCATGTGCATGGACAGCCATATACAGGACCAGCAGCACATCACTTGAACAACCCTCAGAAAACTGGCCAACGAACACAAGAAAATTATGAAGGCAATGAAGAAGTATCCTCACCTCAGATGAAAGAACAGGGAAAAGCACATAATTAACTGCTTCCTTTATGACCACGCACTAAGGCCTTACAGTCCAAACTTTCTCTGTGCCTGGCTAGTATTGAAAACTAGATAAACTATTCCAAACCAACATGGAGTAGAGAGAGCATATTCACTCTCGTTTGCAGTAATTTACAATTTGTCAGTGTATAAGACACATGCAGGGGGAAGTGTACAGTGTTTTGTAATAAATGACTGGTCCTAATCTATAAAGGACAAAGGTACATATACTATGTTAATGTCTGACTATTAATTCTTAAGCAAGAAATTTTTTTTGATGAAAACAAGTCAGATCTACACAATCATACAATTATTTTTTGTTATGTTCACTGCATTGTGCAATTGATATTGCCTGTTTTGTGCAGTTTGATCAACTTTACCCACTTCCCCCCAAAAAAGGGAACATAAAAGAGCCCATCTTTGTCAGTTTACACCAATAGTTTTTTGTTAATCCTTTTTTCCTGGATATATAAGACTGGTGGTCACTTTTGAATTATAAGGTTGCTGGGCGCGGTGGCTCAAGCCTGTAATCCCAGCACTTTGGGAGGCCGAGACGGGCGGATCACGAGGTCAGGAGATCGAGACCATCCTGGCTAACACGGTGAAACCCCGTCTCTACTAAAGAAATACAAAAACTTAGCCAGGCGATGTGGCAGGCGCCTGTAGTCCCAGCTACTTGGGAGGCTGAGGCGAGAGAATGGCGTAAACCCGGGAGGAGGAACTTGCAGTGAGCTGAGATCCGGCCACTGCACTCCAGCCTGGGAGACAGAGCAAGACTCCATCTCAAAAAAAAAAAAAAAAAAAAAAAAAGAATTATAAGGTTGATGTGGAAAATTGGCAGTGTAACATTTCTACATATTTTTCATTACCTTTTTATTCTGGTATGTAGGCTAACTACTTTAAAGCTATTCTTATGCTGTAACAATTAGCATGGCTTCACACTGTTTGTGTAGCCAAGAGGACAGAATTACGTGAATGACAGCAGTTGCCCAGAGTGACAGCTGTATTGCTAAGAGCTGTTATTTCTTACACCTAGAATAAATATAAAATCAGGGGAAAATGTGACAGGCAGTTTTTCATTGCACACATGTTCTTCACATTTAATGTTTGATAGTTCAATTTCTTGAGCTAACAGAATATCAAAGTATCGATAATAGGAATTGTAAAATATTAAAACCAATACACAAAATTTTCCTATGTCAGAATGTGTGGAGCATAATAGATTGCATTTGGTGTGCTTGGGATTTTTTTTTTTTACATAGAATTTATTAAGTGAAGTTCCTAAAACTTTGCTGCTTCTGATCCCAGTGAAGTGTACATCATAAGAATCCATAGTACTTTGAAGTACCATTGCACCAAGATGTCTGACTGAATTCTTAGTCACAATTTTACTTGAAAGAAAGAATTGTCATAGTTTTTTTCATTATTCTAAAACTCTTGTTGTTAGATAGAAGATTTAATTAAGATATAAGCTCATGCTTATTTAATATAATTCTGAGGTACCATTTTAGAATAAACATTTGTTTTTGAGATTCCAGAAATCTGTGAGTTAATACTGTATTTAAAAGAGAATTGGTAAATTTTGAATGTGTGTAATATTTTGGAACCTGTTTAAAAACCAAATATACCTACAAATAGATACAGCCTATCCTATACTATTTAAAGGTTTGGCTGTTTTGTTTTATAGAAATTATTTTGCTGAATTCACAAATAAAATTTAAGAATAATTTTGTCCTGTTGTATGTTTTTGTTTCTTTTACTCTCTTACAGTATTCTTAAGGTCTACACATTTAAATTAATTACTTGCATGGCATGCCTTGGCATGACACTGAATTCAGCATTTCAGACACATTGAGTTTTTATGCATAAAAAAAATTGGCCTTTGGCCTTTCACTAAGGACCTAGAAAAAGAAAAAGACATTAAGATATTGACCTTGTAAAAAAATTTTCTAGCTTAATCATTTTTATGCTTTTGACACATTTTTACATAGTTGATTCTTGTTATTCACAGTAGTACATGTTCTATAAAGTCACCATGAATACCAAATTAGCAAATGTTGGACTATTTTATACAATCAATATTTGAAATGCTCATACTCTCCCAAACTACCACTCTATAACCTATGTAATATGTTCATTTGATGTAGTATCTCCTTGCCCATTGTTGGACACAATAGACCCTGGAATGTGTTGCTATGAAGAAATGCAATTCGTTTGCCCAAATTTGTTATAATTTTTTTATATATAGTATTTTAAGAATTATCATTGACCTCTGCGAATACAGTAGTCAGGACCCGTTAATGCCCTGGCAGGGCCACTGCCATTGGTCCATTGTAATCCAGTTATGGTAAGTTCCTTCCTATTCGGGCCATAGTTATTTGCGGTCTGGTCTCTCTTCTCGGTTAGAAATATATCTTGGGATTTTGTTCCTCACAGAGTACAAGAGGAATATGTCTAGATTCACCCCATCTGCATTACTGCTGCATCTCCATAACGTGGCCACCTCAAGCAAATCCACCAGGATATCAACTTGCTGGTTCTAATCACCTCCCCATCATCCTGGAGAGGGTTCTTCAGGTGGATGTCAACATACCGTTCTTCAGCGTACCCCTTAAATTCCACCTTGTACTTTCCAAAGGGCTGTGTCACATGCTAGCATCTGCTTAATAGTTCAGTTTTCCATTGTCCTTGTGGCCAAGCCATCAGTCACTACTCATGAATTGGCAAGAATTCAAACAAATGCAGTGTTTAAAAAAAAAATTGTAAATTTTTTAACACTCATAAGAAAACAACATGCAGTTCAACCATTAATCTAATTTGTTTATTCCATCTTCAATCAGTCTTTTCATTTCTGGTCTCTATGAAGGGCTGCCAACAGGACATTGTTCACCCACCTTGAAACTGCCATCTGTAAACCAAGCAGGTTTTTCTTGGTCAGTAGGGAGCTATTCAAAGGGTATTGCCTGTGCAACAGTAGGATGCAGTAGTTCCTGAAGTGGTTCCAAACTTGATCATAGGAAAAAAGAGACTACCTGCTCTTTAACATGATGAGAACCTCCTTGCAATTTCCTGCTAACACGTTCCTCTGTAAACCCATTTTCCATGTTATTTTGGAACTCTTTTGAGCACTTCTTCATTAGAATATTTTCTTAATTCATACAACACATTATAGGTGTTTCAGGTTTTAGGATTACTTTATGGTCTTCAGTCTCAGAAACGGGCAAGACAAGCTAATAATTAGCTTTTCTAGGCAAGCTACACCAGTGCAAGGCAAGTTAGTAATTATAACTCAAATGGCACATGTTACGGCATCCAGGAATTTCCTGGTCCAAAATTCCCAGCTATTGCTGTGGAGTGGCATGTGCAGCTTTTGGTTTCTTTAACCATAGCTTCAGTGTGCCTAAGGACCTGCAAGCCCTTCCAAAATCAGAATGTGAATCATAAGACCCCAAAATATTGACAGCACTTTTTGAAATTCAGACATGGCCTGTCTTAGTGCAATTTCTTATTTAAATAGACCCCACTCTCTTTTTTTAAGTTGACACATTATAATTGTATGTATTTACAAGGTTCAAATGATATTTTGATACAAGTACACAATGAGTAAAGACCAAATCATTAACTGGTATATTGGTGTATCAGTAATTGGTATATTAGTCACTTCATACATGTATCATTTATTTGTGTTGAGCACATTCCAAATCTAATCTTGCAGTTATATGGAAATATAATTATTCATACCTATAGTCTTCCTCCTATACTGTCAAACATTAGAACCTATTCCTTCTTATGGTATTTGTACCCATTAACTAACTCATCTCTTCCCCTGCCCAGTGTTCTTCCCAGCCTATGGTAGTCTTTCTACTCTCTACCTTCATGAGATCAACTTTTTATTTCCTGTCTGTGAATGAAAACATGCAGTACTTGGTCTTTATGTTTCCTGGATTTTTTCAATTAACATAATGTCCCTTAAATGAAACTTCTTTTGGGTAGTGTTCTTGAAAGGAGCTAGAAATATGTTCAGATGTGTAATGTGAATCCCCAAAATCGTATTCAACCAAATGCTGGGCTTCCTGTTTGATTAGGAATATGTAATGACAGAAATTCATTCTAGGTCACCTGGGAAGTGTCACAATGTATCCTTCCAGGTTTTTCTAAGAATTTCACCATCTGGGTGCATCTATGGATCTTTGCTGGATTTATGATCTCTGTTGGTCATGTGAATCAACATATATAAAGTCTCTGTTAGATTGCTCTTCAGTTTCAGATTTTAACATGTCATCTTCACTATGTTGTAGTATTACATTCAAGAATTGCATCAAGCCCAGATCTCTCATAACCAACTTATGATAGTAACCTTATGGCAAAATATTAATAGTAAATGTCAGTTGGGATCTTTTCCACATGGAGCTGACTCTTGCAAGATTGAGACAAAGAAAAACATTTGCAAGATGAATGAATATCACTATCCTATAGTCTCTTTTTTGTACTGTGGAAAGGAATGTCAGACACTATTGATGGTACATGCAGCACTACGTTATTGCAGATTTGTTTCCATCAACTCTTCTAGGTCGCAAAAAGCTTACTCTAGATATCATTACTAGTCCTTTGGTTTCTAATTAAATTAATTAAAGAGTTTTTTGTTTGGGGTTTTATTGTTGTCCACAAAGTATCCTATGCTGTTTCAACAGTTTTTATGACATAGGTAGTTCTAGTTGTTTCTATTTTAATGTATTCAATCAAGACTGGCCTGAGGGCAAATTTCATGCCTTCTATTTTACTATAAGAAGTAGCACAGGCCGGGCGCGGTGGCTCAAGCCTGTAATCCCAGCACTTTGGGAGGCCGAGACGGGTGGATCACGAGGTCAGGAGATCGAGACCATCCTGGCTAACATGGTGAAACCCCATCTCTACTAAAAAATAAAAAAAAAAAAACTAGCCGGGCGAGGTGGCGGGCGCCTGTAGTCCCAGCTACTCGGGAGGCTGAGGCAGGAGAATGGCATAAACGCGGGACACGGAGCTTGCAGTGAGCTGAGATCTGGCCACTGCATTCCAGCCCGGGCAACAGAGCGAGACTCCGTCTCAAAAAAAAAAAAAAAAAAAAAAAAAAGAAGAAGTAGCACAGCCTGAGCTCAGTGGCTCATGCCTATAATTCCAGCACTTCAAGAGACTAAGACAGGTGGATTGCTTGAGCCCAGAAGTTGGAGACCAGTATGGGAAACATGGCAAAACCACATTTCTGCACACAATGAGCCAGATGTGGTGACAGTTGCCTGTCGTCCCAGCTACATAGGAGGCTGAAGTGAGAGAATCACCTGAACCCAGGCAGTAAAGGCCACAGTGACCCATGATCACGCCACTGCTGTCCAACTTGGATGATAGAGCCAGACTGGGGAAAAGTTGGAGAAGTTGGATAGGCCCATGCCATCACAGTCAGACAAACCACATCACAAAGTTTGTTCATCTCAGATTTTCTTGCAGATATTCACCTTAAATTAATCACTGTTGGATGCACTTACTCTCTTAAATGTAGTCCCCACCAGGTCGTGGAATCACAGTGCATGGTGTTCCCATGGCATTGAAACCCAGAAAAATATTTATCCTCTGCACATTTCAACTATATATGTGTTTTGGGTCCCCAGTCTTGGATCAAATCAGTATGTCCTGACCCTATGTCAATCTTCATCTTGATTCATCTGTCCGTCAGATAATTACCCAGACAATTCAAAGTCAAGTTTCTTATTGTTATCTTTTACTCCTGGCTTTTTAAATACGTGGAAACTGAGATAAATTGTGCAGATTTATTTAGGGCCCTTTTTCCTTTCCTTTTCTGTGAAAATCTCTTTTCTGTGAATCAGTCTCTGATTCACAGTCCCTCCTTTTCCTTTTTCCCTTTCTTATGAATCTTCTGAGTACCTGTAAGGCCCATAAAATGAATCCGAGACAAGATATCCAATATGACTTCTAGGACTATTTCTCAGTTTTGTTTCAGTAAGACTATAGGATATATCCATAAAAAAGGACTCCCCCCCAATAAGACATTAGCTAACTTTCTCTTGGAAATCACATACAGTGTTCCGTGTTGTTCAATACTGAACTGTGAATCTTACATCAATCAAAACACGGTCTTCTATTTAATAACATTCAAAACCAAATGCACTGCTCTTAGGAGCAGTCTGTTGCTGTTACAATCCATTCAGTCAAGATTCTTTAGAAAGCTAACAATGCCAATCCACAAAACAATAAAATCCTTTTTCACTCTATAGTTGCTTCTTGTAGCTTCTTGGTTCTACCCTTCTTTTACTTGGAGCGTTGCACTTGATCTTAGTCAAGAGGCAGAGAAGTGATTACCTATACAATTGGTTTGGTGATGTGTAGTCCTAGATGTGTTGGCTGTTGTGTTGATACAATTTTCCCCCTTTTTTTGAGATGAAGTCTCCCTGTTGCTCAGGCTGGAGTGTAGTGGCATGATCTCAGCTCACTGCAACCTCCACCTCCTGGGCTCAAATGATTCTCCTGCCTCAGCCTCCTGAGTAGTTGGGATTACAGGCACATGCCACCATGCCCAGCTAATTTTTTTTGTATTTTTAGTAGAGATGAAGTTTTACAATGTTGGTCAGGCTGGTCTTGAACTCCTGACCTCGTGATCTGCCTGCCTCCACCTCCCAAAGTGCTGGAATTACAGGCGTGAGCCACCAAGCCTGGCCCAATTTTCCCCTTTGATAGTAGTCCTCAGGCTATCAGTCAAAGCTGAGACTGAAATGTAAACATCGCTGAAATCTGAGCTTGGCCTAGTATTAGAATTTGCCCCCAACACTCTTACTTTTCTTTTTAGCTATTACAGACAATATTAACCAAGGGATTGTATATTTAGCTTACTTGTCATTTTGTATTTCCTTATGTACCCAGTAAGCCACACCTGTTTTTAGTCCATTTAAAATAATGAGGGTTGACAAAGTGACTCCCATATAATCCCAGCATCAAAAGAGGCCAAGGTGGGCAGATCACCTGAGCCCAAGCATTTGAGAGCAGCCTTGACAACATAACAACACCCTATCTCTACAAAAAATAAAACATTAGCCAGGTAGGGTAGCACATGTCTGTTGTACCAGCTACTCTTTTGGGAGACTGAGTTAGAAGGTTGATTTGAGCCCTAGATGTCATGACTGCAGTGAGCCATAATTGCACTATTGCATATGCCTCAACAGTAAAGTGAGAGCCTGTCTCCAAAAAATTAATAAAATAAAAGAAAATTCATTAATTAATTAAAAATAAAATAATGAGAAGTACAATCATCATGTTTTATTGTCTATTCATCATTCTACTAATGCTAAGATTAGCAATGCTATGGATCCCAGACAAAATATGAAATACTTTTCTAACTCCGTGTTCAAGAACATCATTTTTTCAAATGAAATACATTTTAGAATTAAAGCCAAGCAGCTTTAGTTTGGCTTCTATTAGTCTTTTTATGGCAAGAAGTACTTTCTTGCTGAAAGCTCCAAATAAAAGGTAGTAAGTTTGGAAACTGTTCCAAAACTATGTTATTTCATGTTGTGTACCTTCATCTTTTAACCATATCATTATAAACATTCTGAGTATTTGGCATCATACTAAATCAAACTTTACTGCACCTGTTTTCTGGTCCCTCTGTACTAGAAGCAAGACCATAGGGTAACTAAATTAGTTAATAGTGCTTTTCCAGTGTATGCAGAACTACCATAGATTTCCCTTGACTTTCTTTCTTACCCTTATCTGAAATCAATATGACTAAGGACAATTAAGAAAACCCACAATTTATGGCCATTATTCTAAAGCTAGCATATAAGTTTTAAGAGCAATAGGAGCTTTATTATTAGCAATAGGAGCTCTGTTGGACTCAGCAGCTAGTGGATCATTTCTGTGCTTCATTTTTCTCCTGTAAAATTAGGATAAATATATGAGGATTAAAGTATGCAAAGAGCTAAAAACAGTACTTGTCGTATGATAAACACATATATCTTCATATTATTCTTACTGTTTAGACATTTTTTGTACTTCAAGGATAAATTGAAGACCCTACACATACTGCACTTTGTTTCAACATAGCCCAGAGCAATTAGTAACAGTATTTTCCATTATTATAGGAAACGCTTCATTTATTCCTGCAAACAGGTATAAATATGCAAGAGAGGTAACCATGTTGAAATATTATTTTTTAAAAAGCCATCCCAGCCACTTCCTATGCCTAGGTGCTTTAATGCTAATTCCCTTTTTTTTAAATGGGGCTTTAAAATTTCCCTAATCTTTTTTCATAGCTATATTTAATTGTAATTAGCCTTTTTAATAATCACTTTAGGAAGTGGCTTCCATTAAGCCAAATTGTCTTCACGCCTGCCATTTGTCTTCATTATTAATGTTATCGTCCACCTGTACTTAATTGTGGGAAAAGTGATAATAGGTTTTGGTAATAACTTTTGAGCTATGTGTGATATTAACTCTTTAGCTACATGTGAGCTACCTCCATATTAAAACAATTTATTTCACAAATAAAAGAGCTATGAATGAAAGAGTCCAGTGTTTAGACTACTTTAACAACTTTAAAATGTTGTATATAAATACACTAATCTAGATGAAAAAAAAAAGAGCCAGCATTCTTTGACTATTATATGTTAATATGCTATAAACATTTTGCATACATCATTCTCAAATGGATATGAGTTCCTATTCCCGCTTTGCAAGAAAAGTTAGACATGGAGTGGGTGGAGATCCCATACCCATAAGCGATATACTGTAGATTTAAACTTAAGAAGCCTGAATTAAAGGCAAACTCTAGAATTCTGGAGTAAGAACAGATCTCCAAAAGTAAGAACAGATCTCCAAAGAACAGAACTAAAAAAGTATCTGACACATTTCTCCATCAGTTTAGCAGTTGATTTTGCCTAGATTGAGTACATATTTGGGAAAAAGAAACACAGGCCACAGTAGGATATGTAGCTAATACTTTTTCGAAAGAGGGTTTTGAGGGCTTCAATATTTAAAGAGAAAACAAGTGGGCAAGAGGCAAGGGAGGGAGAAAAAAATGGGGCAGGCAGACAAATGAGACAATTGGTTGTATTCTCTTGAGGTTTTGTTTAGCACTCATTGATTCCACACGTTGCATGTGAAAGGGAATGGGTAGAAAAACACAATTCTGTATTGATCTCATACTCGGTAAATCTGTACTTTACACAATGTAAAGTCAACATGAAGTAGAGAAAAAAGTCAAACATGCATTCCATGATTTCTAGGCTCCTTTTCCCCCAGACTTGGGAAGATAAGTTGTTCATTTGCATTGTTGAGAAGACAGAGGCCACCTGGGGAGATTATATGGCCTACTGCCTTGAAGCTCTCTATTTAGAAAAGAGTGTCTGTGTGACCCATTTTCCAAGCTTAACTATTCCCTTTGGCACAGTGGGTTTGGAAATACAGTTCTTTACTTCACGGTTTTGGTCATTGGGGGCTGATTTTAATGAACTGATGCTTGCAAATCCACAATAACTGAAATGTAGATGTCTGTCTTTTTACATGTAAGCATTTATTTTTCTGGTCCTTTTGTAAAAAGCCTCCAAAAAGATCAACTGCAGGCCGGGCGCGGTGGCTCAAGCCTGTAATCCCAGCACTCTGGGAGGCTGAGACGGGCGGATCACGAGGTCAGGAGATCGACACCATCCTGGCTAACACGGTGAAACCCCGTCTCTACTAAAAATACAAAAACTAGCCGGGCGAGGTGGCGGGCGCCTGTATTCCCAGCTACTCTGGAGGCTGAGGCGGGAGAATGGCGTGAACCCGGGAGGCGGAGCTCGCAGTGAGCTGAGATCCAGCCACTGCACTCCAGCCCGGGCGACAGAGCAAGACTCCGGTTCAAAAAAACAAAACAAAAAATCAACCCCAAAGTTCACTCCAGATTAAATATTTATGAGGAAGCGTTTAGTGTGTGGTACCTGACACTTTCGCAACATTCAATTTTTAGGAGATGTGATTATTAATTTTATGTCAATTTGATGGGGCCATGAGATCTCTGGCCAATTATTCTGGGTATGTCTGTGAGAGTGTTTTTGGATGAAATTCACATGTAAATGGGTAGACTAAGTAAAACAGATCAGTTGGCGTAAGACAGAGGCCTTGCGCAATCAATTGAAGGCCTAAGTTAAGCAAAAAATTATAACTCTCCTTTAAGTTAACAGGAATTTCTCCTGTCTGACTGCTTTCAAACTGGGATATCTTTTTTTTTTTTTTCTGACATATTCTAACTGTTGCCCAGGATGAGGTACAGTGGCTCAAACCTGGTAGGCGGAGGTTGCAGTGAGCCAAGATTGCGACACTGCAACCCCTACCTGCCAGGTTCAAGTAATCCTCCCACCTCTGCCTCCCCAGTAGCTCAGATTACAGGACTGCAGCACCACGCCCACATAATTTTTTGTATTTTTAGTACAGGTGGGAGTCTCACCACATTGCCCAGGCTGGCCTGGAACTCCTGATTTCAGGCAGTCTGCCCACCTTAGTGTCCAAAGTGCTAGGATTTGTTGTTGTTGTTGTTGTTGTTGTTTTGTTTTGTTTTGAGACGGAGTCTGGCTCTGTCACCCAGGCTGGAATGCAGTGGCCGGATCTCAGCTCACTGCAAGCTCCGCCTCCCGGGTTCCCGCCATTCTCCTGCCTCAGCCTCCCGAGTAGCTGGGACTACAGGCGCCCGCCACCTCGCCCGGCTAGTTTTTTGTATTTTTTAGTAGAGACGGGGTTTCACCGTGTTAGCCAGGATGGTCTCGATCTCCTGACCTCGTGATCCGCCCGTCTCGGCCTCCCAAAGTGCGGGGATTACAGGCTTGAGCCACCACCCCTGGCCAAAGTGCTAGGATTATAGGCATGAGTCATGGCATGTAGGCCAAACTGGGATATCTTTTTCCTCTACGTTTGTACTCAGCCCGAAACATGAGCTCTTCTGAAGCTTGAGCCAGTTGGTCATTCTGTTGGAACTTACACCTCCTCTCCTGCTTGCTGGCTACAGATCTCGCAAATTCTCTGCTTTCATAATTTCGTGAGCCTATTTTTCATAATAAGTCTCACACACACACAGACGCACACACACACACACACCCTATGGTCTTATTGATTCCATTTTTCTGGAGAACCCTGACGAATACAGAAAGCAAGCATTAAATCCAATCCCCATTGAAGGAGAGGGAAATTTATTTGAAGGGAGAGTTATCAAAAGTGTTACCTTAAAAATAATTTAAAGATTAAACAGAAGTGGCTAGGTGAGGTGGCTTATGCCTGTAATCCCAGCACTTTGGGAGGCCAAGGCAGGTGGATTATGAGGTCAGGAGTTTGAGACCAGCCTGGCCAATATGGTGAGACCCTGTCTCTGCTGAAAATACAAAAATTAGCTGGGCGTGGTGGTGGTGCCTGTAATCCCAGCTACTCAGGAGGCTGAGGTAGGAGAGTCACTTGAACCTGAGAGGCGTAAATTGCAGTGAGCAAAGATTATAATCCCAACCTTCAAAAGCACTGGGATTATAGGCATGCGCCACCACACGCAGCCAGTATTTTATTTTCTAACATTGTTGTTGTGTAACTTTATTTGAAACACCATGATTTTGAGATTATCCACTAGCCTCTTTTGAATATAAAATGCTGTCCAAATAACTATGAAGTATTAGGAAAGTCACTGAGGCAGAAGTATAAAATATGTGCTGTTCCTATGATGTTAGGGGTACTTATGTTTCAAGCTACTTCTGTGAAACTCACCTATAGCTAATGGCTACGTTTTCCCAGAAATGCTGCAAATTGTGACCAAAAGCAAGAGAAAGTATTCATTTACAATACCTCATAACCTGGTTGAAGAAGCATGAGTAGTAGATATCATTGGTCCCACAATCACTACTACTTCCACCATAGGATGTATGCTGAATATATGACTGACTAGTATTTTCCCCTTTAAGGCTGTCCATTTCCTTTGTTAGCTGTAGCACCCCTCACAGAAGTGAAATTAAAAGGGCAGAATATATTGGCCACTTACCACATTTCAGGTGCCTTTATAATATGTATCAACCTATCTAATTCTCACATAGCTCTTATGAAGTAGTACTATTATTCTTCTTCATTTAATAAATAATGAAACTGAAGCATAGAGAAGCTATTACACACTCAAGCTACCACAACTAGGCAGAGGTTGTGCTAGAATTTAACATGGAAAGCTGTCTACACGTGCAGGTTAATGAGTACAAAAGGGCTGTTACTAAGCAATAAGGGGCTATGCAAAGGGGTGTTGCCCTTTAGGAAACCTGCAAATATCCCAGAGGTACAAACATTGTGTAAATGTTGGTTACTGTTATTTTATGCATTCTAGCAGGTACTGCGGAAAAAGATAGCCTCATTTAGATTGTGAGTGCTGTTTAAGGGTAATGATAATTTCCTATACTATACATGGTTGTAAGCGCTCCATGAATATTTTTCATCGACTGACAATAAAGTAATAGACAAAAAATTATACTTAAATTTAATCTAGTTTCAACAGTAATTGCTACCTACTTTTGGAATACAGTGATAAATCCTTTTTATGGACTGAAAGTGTTCCCCTTACCACAAATGCATAGGTTGAAGTCCTAGCCCCCAAAATAATAGCATTTGAGAATACCTATGGGCAGTAATTAGGTTTAGATGAGGTACAGGTGGGGCCTGCATAATAGAGTTAATGTCTTGTCTTCAATAGGAAGAGGAGACTGAACTTGGATTTCTCTACACCATGAGTAAATATAGCAAGAAAATGGCAGACTGTAAACCATGAAGAGAGCCCTCACCAGAAAAAGTTAACCAAACTTCATCTTAACACCTTGATCTTGGATTTCCCAGCCTCAGAACTGTGAGAAATAAATTCTTTGTTGTTTAAGTCACCCAGTCCAAGGTATCTTATGAAGCCTAAGACAACACTTCACTCACTTTATCTGAAAACAATACTGCAAGGTAGGTGCTGTGCTCATTTTAGAGGTATTAGCAAACTTGCTCATAATCACACAGAAAAAAGAGGCTGGGTACGGTATCTAATGCCTGTAATCCCAGCACTATGGGAGACTGAAGTGCATGGATCATGAGGTCAGGAGTTTGAAACCAGCCCAGGCAACATAGTGAAATCCCATCTCTACTAAAAATACAAAATTAGCTGGGCATGGTGGCATATGCCTATAGTCCCAGCTACTTGGGAGGCTAAGGCAGGAGAATTGCTTGATCTCAACACCTTAGTCTTGGATCAGAGTGTTGCAATGAGCCAAAATTGTGCCATTGCACTCTAGCCTGGGTGACAGAGCAAGACTCTGCCTCAAAAAAAAAAAAAAAAAAAAAAAAAAACATTCTAGTCTCTAAGTATATTGACTGTGGATCTACCAGGACACTTCTCCATTTTAAGGTCCTTAATCTAATCACACACTCAAAATTCTTTTAACACCATAAGGTTACATAATAACACATTCCAAGGATTAGAACATAGACATCTTTGGGGAATCATCATTTTATTTACCATATTAAAATCATCACCATATTAAAAATAAGCAAATTATTAATCTTATTTAATGGAGCGAGATGATGCATAAGAAAAATTTAAGGGAAAAAAGCCACAGATTTGGAAAAGAAGGAGATAACAGGGTTAAAGTGGAGGAAGAAGTATATTTGACAGCACTTATTGATTTTTTTTTTTTATTTTTTTGAGACAGAGTCTCATTCTGTCACCCAGGCTGGAGTACAGAGGTACAATCTTGGCTCACTGCAACCTCCACCTGCCTTCCGGGTTCAAATGATTCTGCTGCCTCAGGAGACTACAGGTGTGCACCAACATGCCCAGCCAATTTTTGTATTTTTAGTTGAGATAGGGATTCACTATGTTGGCCAGGCTAGTGTCAATCTCTTGACTTCGTGATCTGACGTGTCGGCTTCCCAAAGTGCTGGGATTACAGGCATGACCCACCACGCCTGGCCAGCACTTATTGTTTACCATATGCATTCTGCACCACCCAAAAAATTGCTTTTTTGCTACAAAGGTGGGAAGGAGTGGGACAAATGTTAAATTGACTGCAAGGAACTTGGTCCTGTTTTTTTCTGGGCCCCAGGCCAGACTATTACAGATTGCTGGGCAGACAGACACTTGAGTGGGCAAGTCTAATCACAGAGAAACAAGGTATACCAGCAGGAACTTTACCAGCCAAGAAACTATTTTCTAATAAAACTACAAATGGAAGAATAACTGGGTAGTGCTGATATATATTGTTATCTTGTAGACTCCTCATAAATCTCTTTGTAGAATAGAGTTAAGCTTCTCTTTGAAGTCTCAGTTGAAAAAAATTGACTAGCATGGTTCCCTATGCTAGCGGGGCTACAGGGAAAAGAGCAGTCAAAACTCTCTTTGCAACTAATACTTTCTTATTCTCAGGAATACACATACTGTATTAGTTTGTTCTCACACTGCTATAAAGTATAACTGCAACTCGGTAATTCATAAAGAAAGGAAGCTTAATTGGTCCACAATTCCATAGGATGTACAGGAAGCATAGTGGGTTCTGCCTCAGGAAACTTAAAATCATGGCAGAAGGCAAAGAGAAATAGGTGCATCTTACATGGCTGGACCAGGACCAAGAGAGTGGGGAGTTGCCACACGCTTTTCAAAAGCGTATCTCATGGCCAGGTACCATGGCTCACGCCCGTAATCCCATCACTTTGGGAGGCTGAGCCACCGAGGTCAGGAGTTCGAGACCAGCCTGGCCAACATGGTGAAAACCTGTCTCTACTGAAAATACAAAAATTAGCCAGGCATGGTGGTGTATGCCTGTAGTTCCAGCTAGTTGGGAGGGTGAGGCAGGAGAATTGCTTGAACCCAGGAGGTGGAGTTTGCAGTGAGCTGAGATTGCACCACTGCATTCCAGGTTGGGCGACAGAGTGAAACTTCACCTCATAAAAAAAAAAAAAAAAGAAAAAGAAAGAAAGAAACAAACAAAACAAAAACAAAAAAACAGATCTCATAAGAGAAACTGCCCTCATGATCCAATCACCTCCCGCCACGTCCCACCTCCAACATTGGGGATTACGTTTCGACATGAGATTTGGGGAACAGACACAGATCTAATCTCTCTCTCTCTCTCTCTGTCTCTCTCTCTCTCTCTCTCTCTCTCCACACACACACACACACACACACCCTATAGAAACTTCAATTACAGAACAAGGTTCAGTGGTTAATGCTAGTAATCCCAGCACTTTAAAAGGCTCACTTGAGCCCCAGGAGTTTGAGACCAGCTTGGGCAACACACTGAGATTCTATATCTATTTTTTTTAAAGGAAAGAAAACAAAGAAAGAAAATAAATTTTATAAATTTGAAAAAGAATAATTATGCTGTTATAGGTCAAATGCTAGTGATCCCTGGTATTAAAAACTGGAAGAGTAGCCTCAGGGGACCTTTTGGAGTTCTGGTTGTGTCACATTTCTTGTTCATGGGTGCTGGTTTCAAAGAGGTGTTTACTCTGAAAATTTATAGAGCTATATACTTGTGATTTGTTCACTTTTCTGCATCAATAGTATTGTCTATGAAATTTATGTTAAAATAAAAATGCATACATACAGAATAATGGCTGTTATGGAAGTACATATGAAAATAAAATACATATAAATGATTGCTTACCTATATGGGAGAAGGAAGTGGAAGTGGAAAATGGAGATAAAACAAACCCACAAGGTGCCAGCTGTGCACCAGTCATAATAATATTTCATTAACAAGAGAGTGTTATTAAGAATCTCTGCACCTGATAGCAAAAGAAAAAGAAATAGAGTGAGGAGGAAAGGAAGGAAGAAAGACAAAAGCTAAAACTCTCCTTTTTCCTCCCAGAGAGACTCACTGTAGAACTTTATTTATTTGTGTGCTTTTTTTTTTTTTCTTAAGATTGAATTTACTAAGAGGTTAGTGATTCCCCCACCTACACATCCCAGGAAGAAACCTAGTGATTGCTTAGAAGTGCACAAGAACATGAGGGAGTCTGGCATGTCTAATATTGGCTACTCCAGTCAATAGCTTTGTCTGCCTCAAAAACTTCATATTGTGGGGAAAGCTGCAATCTAATAAAAATCTAGGGAAACAGCATTTGATGAGTTAAAACTAAACTAATACGTACTTTAAAGAGCCTTCAAATTTTTTTACCACAGTAGTTGTCACACTTTACCTACATGAGGATCGCCTGAAAAGTCTGATAAACCACGAAGTGCTGCCTGCTCTCCTCCCATATTTCCTATGATATTGTAGTCGAGGAAGTAAAATAAGAATTCGCATTTCTAAATTCCCAGTGATGCTATATAGTGCCACACTTTGAGAACCATCACTGTATTGCCTTCAAAAATTAAAAGAGGAGAGATGAAGCAAAATTGTTGGTCATTTCTGATTAGTAATTCTTGTTCTTTAGAACCTGCCCCAAGTTCCAGCAGGCTGAGGCCCCTCAACCAAGTAATATGGGCTGAGAAACAGAACCAATCCCTTGGTTATAGTAGGAATAGTGCAAAGGAAAATTAGTAAATTTTGAATTGTGAGGCTGGCAATAGCCCATGTATTACTCTGGAGATCCATTTCACTCTTCATTCTGCTCAAGAAGTGATGGTTTGAGCTTTCAGGTAAGAAATTGGAACTGCAGCCCAGTTCATTTTCAGTGGAGTCTCAGGGAAACATGAGAATCAAAGAAAGCAGTTCCCTCAGTAATTATATTCTGATCCTATTCAAAGAAAGAATATAACATAGAAGATCAGCAGAGTCTAGATCATCACTCCACAAACGTTTTCACATTGCAGCACACTCAGGAAATGGCAATATTTGTATCTCTCACTGGAGTAAACTGCAAAGGATATGTCAGGGTCTATGAAGGACTGGCTAAAATAAAGTGAATGATACAGTTTTATTTTTGTTATGTAGTTATGCTATTAAAATGTTGGAAAAGATATTAAGTACCAAACTCATATAAAACTTGCAAAAGAGGCCGGGCGCGGTGGCTCAAGCCTGTAATCCCAGCACTTTGGGAGGCCGAGACGGGCGGATCATGAGGTCAGGAGATCGAGACCATCCTGGCTAATACGGTGAAACCCCGTCTCTACTAAAAAATACAAAAAACTAGCCGGGCGACGAGGCGGGCGCCTGTAGTCCCAGCTACTCGGGAGGCTGAGACAGGAGAATGGCGTGAACCCGGGAGGCGGAGCTTGCAGTGAGCTGAGAGCCGGCCACTGTACTCCAGCCTGGGCAGCAGAGGAAGACTCCGTCTCAAAAAAAAAAAAAAAAAAAAAAAAAACTTGCAAAAGAAGCTATTATAAAACATACAATTGTCAGCTTTTCAAAAGCTGCTCAACATAACTCATCACTATAGAAATGCAAATAGCCAGGTGGCTCAAGCTTGTAATCACAGCACTTTGCGGGGCTGAGGCAGCTGGATCACCTGAGATCAGGAGTTTGAGACCAGCGTGGACAACATGGTGAAACCCTATCTCTACTAAAAATACAAAAATTAGGACAGGCGTGGTGACTCATCCAGCACTTTGAGAGGCTGAGGTGGGCGGACCATGAGGTGAGGAGATTGAGACCATCCGGGCTAACACGGTGAAACCCAGTCTTGGCTAAAAATACAAAAAAAAAAAAAAAAGCTAGATATGGTGGCATGCGTCTATAGTGCTAGCTACATGGGAAGCTGAGGCAGGAGAATCACTTGAACCTGGGAGGTGGAGGTTGCAGTGAGCCGAGATGGTACCATTGCACTGCAGCCTGGGTGACAGAGCAAGACTCTGTCTTAAAAAAAAAAAAAAAAAAAAAAGGCCGCGCGCGGTGGCTCAAGCCTGTAATCCCAGCACTTTGGGAGGCCGAGACGGGTGGATCACGAGGTCAGGAGATCGAGACCATCCTGGCTAACCCGGTGAAACCCCGTCTCTACTAAAAAATACAAAAAACTAGCCGGGCGAGGTGGCGGCGCCTGTAGTCCCACCTACTGGGGAGACTGAGGCAGGAGAATGGCGTGAACCCGGGAGGCGGAGCTTGTAGTGAGCTGAGATCCGGCCACTGCACTCCAGCCTGGGTGACAGAGCGAGACTCTGTCTCAAAAAAAAAAAAAAAAAAAAAAAAAAAAAGACAGGTGTAGTGGCACGCAGCTGTAATTCCAAAGAAGCTGAGGCAGAATTGCTTTAACCCAGGAAATGGAGATTGCAGTGAGCTGGGATCGCACTGCTGCACTCCAGCCTGGGTAACAAGAAAAAAACTCTATCTCAAAAAAAAAAAAAAAAAAAAGAGAAATGCTAATAAAACCACAATAATGTATCAGTTTACATCTCCATTAAGACAGCTATTATCAGCCGGGCGCGGTGGCTCAAGCCTGTAATCCCAGCACTTTGGGAGGCCGAGACGGGCGGATCACGAGACGGGCGGATCACGAGGTCAGGAGATCGAGACCATCCTGGCTAACACGGTGAAACCCCGTCTCTACTAAAAAAAAATACAAAAAACTAGCCGGGCGAGGTGGTGGGCGCCTGTAGTCCCAGCTACTCGGGAGGCTGAGGCAGGAGAATGGCGTAAACCCGGGAGGCGGAGCTTGCAGTGAGCTGAGAGCCGGCCACTGCAATCCAGCCTGGGCGGCAGAGCGAGACTCCGTCTCAAAAAAAAAAAAAAAAAAAAAAAAAAAAAAGACAGCTATTATCAAAACAATGAAAAATAAGTGGTGGGAAGGATATAGAGAAATAAGAAAGGGTCATGTACAATTGGTAAAAAATGTAAACTGGTGTAGCTGGTATGGAAAATGGCATGATAATCTCTCAAAAAATTAAAAATACAATTACCATATGATCCAACAATTTCACTTCTGGATATATAGCCCAAAGAATTGAAAGTAGGTACTTGAAAAGATACTTTATAGTGCATTATGTCACAGTAGCCTAAATGTCGAAATAATCCAAGTGTCCATGTCAGAAGAGAAATGGATAAACAAAATATGGTATAGCATACATTAGAACATTATTCAGCCTTAACAAGGAAGGAAAATCTGACACATACTGCATCATGGAATAGCCTTGGTAACATTAGGCTAAGTAAAACAAACCAGTCACAAAAAGACAAATACCTCCCCTAGCTCAGGTGATTCTCCCATCTGAGGATTTTGTACTTCTTGTAGAGAGGACACTTTTACCACATTGCCTGGGCTGGTCTCAAAATCCTGGGCTCAAGCGATCCTCCTTCCTCAGCCTCCCTAAGTACTGGGATTACAGGTGTGAGCTACTGCACCCAACGTATTTATTATTATTATTATTATTATTATTATTATTATTGAACTAAGCGCTGTGACTAGGACTAAGTGACTTAAGAGGGCATCCTTGCCTTGATTCACATATTAGAGGAAACGCTTTCACACCTTCACTATTGAATATAATGTTTGCTGTGGGTTTTTCACATATGGCTTTTATTATGTTAAGGTGGTTTTCTTCCCTTCCTCAGTAGTTGAGTGTTTTTATCATGAAAGGGAAATGAATTCTTTACAGTGCTTTTTGTGCATCCATTGAAATGATCATGGTTGTCTCCACCTTGTTCCGTTAATCTGGTGAATCACCTTAAATTCCTTTTGACTTTTCAACTTTCATTTTAGGTTCAAGGGGGTGCATGTGGATGTTTGTTGCATGGGTAAATTGCCTGTCATTGGGGTTTGTTGTATAGATTATTTTGTCACTCAGTTAATAAGCATAGTAGCTGATATGTAGTTTATTGATCCTGACTCTCCACTCACCTTCCACCCTCAAGTAGGTCTTGGTGTCTGTTGTTCCATCTTTGGTGTCCACTATGCACTCAAAGTTTAGCTTTCACTTGTGAGAGAGAACTTGTGGCTTCTGGCTTTCTGTTTTTGCACTAATTCACTTATGATTATGGCCTCCAGCTCCATCCATTTGCTGCAAAGAACAATTTCAGTCTTTCTGATGGTTGCATAGTATTCTATGCTGTAAATGTATCACATTTTCTTTATCCAATTCACTGTGGGTGGGCACCTAGGTTGATTCCATGTCTTTGACATTGTGAATAGTGCTGTGATGAACATACAACTACATGTGTCTTTTTGGTAGAATGATTTGTTTTCACTGGGATATATACCAGTAATGGGATTGCTAACCTAGTTTTCACATGTTGAAACATCCTTGCATTCTAAAAATGAATCCCTTTTGGTTATGGATACAGTGTACAACTCTTTTAAAATGCTGATTTTGATTTGCTAGTATTCTATTGAGGATTTTTGCATCAATGTTTATAAAATATTAATGTGTAGTTTTCCTTTCTGGTAGTGTCTTTATAATCTGGTTTTGATATCAGTGTAGTGTCTAATACATATATATTATATATTATATATATTATATCATATATTATATTATAATGTATATGTATAATATATGTATACATATGATATGTATTTATAATACAATATATGCAAATATATACTATATTTTATGTTATATAATAATATATATAAATTTATTATTAAATTTATAATAAATTCAAATTTATAATATAATTTAAATTTAAATTATAATAAATTTTATAATAAAAATTTATAATTTTATATATTTATATAATTATATATATATTTAATATACATTGTATGTTATATACATATTATATTTATATAACATAATATAATAATATATTGTATATAATATTATATATTATATATAATGTATATAATATATATTTATATTTATATATTTATATTTATATATAAAATTTTAAAATAAAATTTTATTTTAAAACATAATAAATTAAATTTAAATTATAATAAATTTAAATTATAACTTTGGAATATTACCATACTTTAGGATGTTAACCACAAAGAAAATAGTTAAGGAATATGTACAATAATAAATTAGAATGGAATTAAACATTTTATTATTAAAAATAACAACACAAAAGTAGACAATAATGTAGAAAATTAGGGCCAAAAAAAGCTATAATGCATATAGAAAACAAGTAGCAAAATGACAGAGGTAAGTCCTTCTTCTTAGTAATTACTTTAAACCTAAACAGATTAAAATCTGCAATTAAAAGGCAGAGACTGCGGAATGGACAAAATATGGTTTGACCAGGTGCTATGTACAGAAACTCACTTTAGATCCAAAAACACAAATAGATTGAAATATATTAAAAGGAAGAAAAATATTCCAAGGAAATAGTAACCTTCATCCCTGGGAAGTCTGAGAAGAAATCAGAGCAGAGATGCAGTTAGACTAGAAAGCAATGTACTAATATCAGACAAAACAGATTTTAAAATAAAAAGGCTGTAAAAGATAAAGAAAGACATCATATTTTAAGGAAAAGTTCAATAGAGGAGGAAGAGATAACAATTATAAATGTTAACTTTTTTTTTACCTAATGACATATCTTCAAAATACATGAGGCAGAAACAGAAAATTGAAGGAGAAATAGATAATTCTGCAATAATAGTTGGGGACTTTAAAACCACACTCTCAATAAATTATAGCACCAGGCAAAAGATAAATAAGAAAATAGAAGACTTAACACAATAAACAAGTGGATCCAAAAGATATACAGAATACTCCACCCAACAACAACCGCATGTATATTCTCCTTAAGTATGCTTAGGACATTTTTCCAGGATATGTTAGGCCACAAATAAAGTCTCAATAGGATTTAGAAGATACAAGTCATATAAAGTGTCTTCTTCAACTACAAAAGGAAAAAGAAATCACTAACAGAAATAAAACTGGAAATTTATGAAAATTCAATAGGATACTTTAAAACAACCAATGGATCAAAAAAATCACAAGGGAAAGAATATACTTAGAGATGAATGAAAATGAGAACATGCATAAACTTTTGGGCACAGTAGAAACGGTGGTAAGAAGAAATCTATAGCTATTACAGTATATATCAAAAAACAAGGAAGACTACAAAGCAACCACCTCACTTTGAAACTTAAGAAATGAGAAGACGGCCGGGCGTGGTGGCTCAAGCCTGTAATCCCAGCACTTTGGGAGGCCGAGACGGGCGGATCACGAGGTCAGGAGATCGAGACCATCCTGGCTAACACGGTGAAACCCGTCTCTACTAAAAAATACAAAAACTAGCCGGGCGAGGTGGCGGGCGCCTGTAGTCCCAGCTACTCGGGAGGCTGAGACAGGAGAATGGCGTAAACCCGGGCGGCGGAGCTTGCAGTGAGCTGAGATCCGGCCACTGCACTCCAGCCCGGGCGGCAGAGCCAGACTCCGTCTCAAAAAAAAAAAAAAAAAAAAAGAAAGAAAGAAAAAGAAATGAGAAGACAACTAAACCCAAACCAGCAGCAGAAGTAAGTAATAAAGATTAGAGTGGAGGTCAGGCGCGGTGGCTCAATCCTATAATCCCAGCACTTCGGGAGGCCAAGGAGGGCGGATCACAAGCTCAGGAGATAGAGACCATAGAGACTATCCTGGCTAACACGGTGAAACCCCATCTCTACTGAAAATACAAAAAGAAATTAGCCGGGCGTGATGGTGGGCGGCTGTAGTCCCAGCTACTTGGGAGGCTGAGGCAGGAGAATGATGGCGTGAACCTGGGAGCTGGGGCTTGCAGTGAGTCGAGATCGCGCCACTGCACCCCAGCCTGGGCGACTGAGCGAGACTCCATCTCAAAAACAAAAACAAACAAACAAAAAAGCTTAGAGCAGAGATAAACAAAGGAAAAAAACAGAAAAACAATAGAGGAAAATCAAGGAAACCAATAGCAGGTTCTCTGAAAAGATTAAAGAAATCGACAAATCTTTAGATAATGAGACTAACTAAAAAAGAGAAAAGTTTCAAATGTCTAAAATTAGAAATCAAAATAAGGACTTTAATACTGATTTTACAGAAATTAAAATGATTGTGAGTATTATAAACAACCTTTGCCAACAAATTGGATAACCTAAATCAAATAAAAAATTTCTACAAACAAAATCTCCCAAAACTAAATCACAAAGAAATAGAAAGTCTGGATAGATCTATAATGAGGTAAGAAGATCAAATCAGTTATCAAAAATATTTTGACAAAGAAAAAATCCAGACCTGATGGCTTCCTGCATAAATTCTAGGAAACATTGAAAGAGTAATACCAAAACTGAAGGGAAAGAAACTTTCTAGTTCATTCTATGAGGTTGACACTACCCTAGTATCAAAATCAGATTATAAAGACACTACCAGAAAGGAAAACTACACATTAATATTTTATAAACATTGATGCAAAAATCCTCAATAGAATACTAGCAAATCAAAATCAGCATTTTAAAAGAGTTGTACACTATATCCATAACCAAAAGGGATTCATTTTTAGAATGCAATATATATTATATATAAAATATATAATAAATAATAAAATAATAAATAAATTTAATAATAAATTTATAATATAAATTTAAATATAATATAAATTGAAATATATACCAGCTTCACAGGAAAAACATACAAAAACTGCCTCTTTACAATGTGTCCTACCCTTTTTCAATGATGTCATAAAATCACATCTTTATATGCTTTGTGCTTCAAAATCTAAACCTACCAATTTAAAAAATTTATTAGTGTCTTTAATTATGTAGAAAACAAAACATAAAGTTATTAGCAAAAGTTACAATAATCCTAGCACTTACAATAGCTTTTTTAAAAATGTAAAATATAACTCCATGGTTGTTGCAATAACACTAGCTGTTATAATTGGGCATATATTTACCTTTAATGAGCTCTTTATTTCTTCATAAGGCTTCAAGTTGTTGTCTAGCATCCTTTCTTTTACTCTGCCTGACTCCCATGTCACCCAGACTGTTTGTGCAATGGCACAACCATGTCTCATTGCAACTTTGACATCCCAGGCTCAAGTAATCCTCCCACTTCAGCCTCCTGAGTAGCTGGAACTACAGGGGCAGGCCACTATGCCTGGCTAATATTTCATTTTATTTTATGTTGTAGAGACAGGATCTCACTGTGTTGCCAGAGCTAATCTCAAACTCCTGGACTCAAATGATCCACCTGCCTCATATTTCCAAAGTGGCAGCACTACATGTGTGAGCCACAATGGTCAACCTCCTTCTCACTTTTAGAGGACATGGGCTTCTTCGTTGACGTTGTCTTTCTTTTAGCACTTTGAATATTTTAATCCACTGCCTTCTGGCCTCCAAAATTTCTGATAAGAAATCTGCTAATAATCTTATTGAAGATCACTTCTGCATGATGAATCACTTCTCTCTTGCTGCCTCCAAGTTTCTTTTTTTTTGTCTTTGAGTTTCAAAATTTGATTGTAATGTGTTTTGGTGAAGTTATCTTTAAATTAATATGCTAAGTTCCTTGGATATTTATATTCGTGTTTTTCATGAAATTTGGGAAGTTTTCAATCATTATTTCTTCAAACATTCATTCAGTTCCCTTTTCTATCTCTTCTTTCTTTTGGATACTGTCACAATGTTTATGTTTTTATGCTTAGTTTGCATCCCACAGGCTCCTTAGGCCCGGTTCACTTTTCTTAACTCTTTTTTCTTTACTACAGTAAAATATTGGAAAAAACTAACAGCAAGAAATGGAATTATCATTATAACAGATACTTGAGGCTTGCAACCTGATAATCCTTTTTTTTTTTTGTCTCCCACCAAATGAGTAACCCATTTCCCATTTTGTCAGTTTTGTGTGATGTGGTTGCTTATATTCTCATCCTTCTTCTACCTATTGGATTTTCACCTGAGACATCAAACATCCAGCTAAGTCCTAGCCTTAGCTTCTCTCTGCCCTAATTAACCCTGTATACAACACTGATAGATATCTAAATGCTGCATTTCCTCCTGTCAGTCCTTTGCTCAGAATTCTTCACGTATTTCTCACTGCTTACAATATTAAATTCTTACACACTATACTACATTATAAGCATGAGTTGAACATACCAGGTTTTGTTTTCCAGTAGTTTTTCAGACATTCTTCCAAGTAAAACATTGAAAGTGTCTTCATTAGGTCAAGGACTCAAATGTCTTGTCTATCACATTATATTTCTAGCTCCCAGGAATGTGTTGTGGATTCTCCATTTCTTCCCTCCCTCCCTCCTTCTCTCCCTTCCTTCCTTCCCTTCTTGTCTCCCTCCCTCCCTCCCTCCCTTTTTCCCTCTCTCCTTCCCTTTTTCCCTCCCTTTCTTTCTCCCTCCTTCTGCACATCTCAGTGTCTTCTTCCTCTCCATTGCCACCATTTTAAAACTAATCTTTCTCATTCTCCTTAAAAACCTGAATCCTCCTGGTGTTTTTAGGTTTGACTAAAATCTTAAAAACTATACAGACTTTCCTAATTGCCCAGTGGATTGATATATCCTCCTCCTTTAAAGAGCTGTAATTTCTACCATACATTTCTTACATTTACAAAGGTAAATAAGATGCAGGTTTCAATATAAAACTGTTTTCAGTCTAGATGACATTTGCCACATATGTCCTCATAGTATTGTAAAATTATTTATGCTTATATATCTTGTTTTCTCAGTTTTATGATGGAAAAGCAATGTTTTAAACTTACTGGTTTCTCCTCTACCATAATGTTTATAAAAATATTTTTGTTGCTTGCAACAGTAATCTGAATTGATTTTTCTACCACGAACATAAGCACATTTCTCATTATGTCATGAAATACTTCTCATTATCCTTATTGTATAGAGGGGGAAGCTGAAGAAGGAATGGTGCAATAAATTGTTACAGACAATTAGTGAATCATTGATGCTTTTCTTCATCCAAATATACTTTATTTTTAATTTTATTTAAAATGTAGATTGAATGGTTTTGGAAATAAAGACAGATATAATTTCTTTTTCTTTTTTTAAATTATATTTTAAGTTCTGGGATACAGGTGCAGAACACACAGGTTTGTTAGACAGGTATACACGTACTATGGCATTTTGCTGCACCCATCAACCTGTCATCTACATTAGGTATTTCTCCTAATGCCCTCCCTCTCCTAGCCCCCCACACTCTGACAGTTCCCAGTGTGTGATGTTCCCCTCCATGTTTCCATGTGTTCTCATTGTTCAACTCTCACTTATGAGTGAGAACATGCAGTGTTTGGTTTCATGTTCCTGTGTGAGTTTGCTGAGAATGATGATTTCCAGCTTCATACATGAAAGATAGACATAATTTCATGGTGCCATGTTTACATAGCACTTTTAGGTGCTATGATAAAATTATGTCTTATTATTACTTACATTCAGATTTTATCAAAATTACTAAAAAGTTACATTTGTAAAAACACTTCCTCTTATATTATAGATTAAATTGTGTGAAAATAGACGATTTGAAATATTTTAAGAAGAATGGAGTACCAATTTGTGAATGGCAACATTTTCCCTTTTCTAACACAATTATTACAAAAAACAAAGCTCTGCTTACTTTTTCTATTTATATCATAAAGTAACACATAAGTGAACATTATTTAAATTAAGGTTTATAGAAATAAACTTTCATTTAATCTACAAGTATTACAATCTGTCCAACCTAATACAGAAGAGAATGCAAACGAATGGGCTGTTGAATAAATTGAACCAACAAGTTGGGTTAAAGATTTTTTAATTTAAACTTTTAATAATACAAAATAATAGTTATAACGTACATGCAAACAACAGCAAGGCAAAAATGTTTATGTATCAGTAACAGAACTTATAAAGAGAATATTACCACAGAGATAAAAACGTAAAAATACTTTCTCCTCTCAGTCAATATGTAACTGGCAAAAACAGAGTTGTGTACTATTACACATAATGTGAGACAGGTTAGTCTGTGTGCTATAAAGGACATATAAAATGGATTTCAAGAATTTACTGTTTCACCTCCAGCATGTAAAAAGCTTGGAAGTTGTCATTCCATCCTTCCAACAAGAAAAAGGCCCCCAAAACCTGAAAATAAATGACTGTTCTCAATTTAGAAAATGAAGGTTGCATGGCAAACTGTGACCCTAAAGTCTGGATCTACAGGCAAATGCAGGAAAATATGACTGAGTTCAGTTTACTTGAAGCAGGAGCTACTGGAACTATAAAACTGTAGAAACAATTAAATAAAAATTTTAATGTATCATTGGAGGCTATGTCTAGACGAGCTTAAGGGTGAGAAATCTCTTGGAACTGCTGTCTTACAGTGAATGGAGTGGGGGAAAGTGGCTTTAATTTCATGGATTTTGGCCACAGAAATCCCATCAACTTTTAAAATTCAATAGCCCAGAGAAACGACCTCCTGGTTTTGTCAAGAAAAATGGAAAAATATCTAGGACATTTTCCATCACAGAGATCTACAGTCATGTGAAAAGACTAACAGAAACTTATTCTACTTAGGCAGAGGGCAATTACCAAAATCCAGTAGCCTTTCATTTTCCTGTCTTGGTTTTTGAGTCATGGAATTGCTCTGTCACCCAGGCCGGAGTACAGTGACATGATCATATAACTCACTGCGGCCTTGACCTCCTGATCTCAAGTGACCCTCCTGCCTCAGCCCCCTGAGTAGCTGGGACTACAGGTGCATGACACCATGCCTGGTGGCGGTCTTATTTGTTTTGTTTTTGGTTTTTTGGGTTTACTTTTTTTTTCCCTGAGAGACAGGGTCAGCTAGGAAGGCTAGTCTCAAAATTCCTCAGCTTCCCAAAGTGACAGAGATTACAGGCCTGAGCCACCATGCTCAATCTTCCTTTAGCTGTTGTGTTTTATCTAAGGATGGAGAAAGAAAGAAAAGGAAGAAGCAGCACTTGTATACTCTAAGAAGGAGCTACTGGGGAAACACAAATATAAAAGAGCATAGAAAAACAGAATACTAGAGGAAGCTCCTGATATCTAGAGCTACAACAAACATTAAACATAGCTCAATCCTTACCCAGTTTAACATAAAACCTTACACATGGCGCAGGTTTGGGTCTCAGCACTTTCAGAGGCTGAGGCAGGCAGATTGCTTGAGGCCGAGAGTTTGAGACCAGCATGGCCAACATGGCGAAATCCCATCTCTACTAAAAATACAAACTTTAGTCAGGCGTGGTGGCATGTTCCTGTAGTCCTAGCTACTTGGGAGGCTAAGGCAGGAGAATTGCTTGATCTCAACATCTTGATCTTGGATCAGAGTGTTGCAGTGAGCTGAGATTTTGCCATTGCACTCTAGCCTGGGCGACAGAGCAAGACTCTGCCTCAAAAGAAAAAAAAATTATTGTTTTTAAGAGCATTGACTATGGATCTACCAGGATACCTCTCCATTTTAAGATCCTTAATCTAATCACACACGCCAAATTCTTTTAACACTGTAAGTAAGGTTAAACTCTCCCAGCTGGCCGGGCGCGGTGGCTCAAGCCTGTAATCCCAGGACTTTGGGAGGCTGAGACGGGCGGATCACGAGGTCAGGAGATCGAGACCATCCTGGCTAACATGGTGAAACCCTGTCTCTATTAAAAAATACAAAAAACTAGCCGGGCGAGGTGGCGGGCGCCTGTAGTCCCAGCTACTCGGGAGGCTGAGGCAGGAGAATGGCGTAAACCTGGGAGGCGGAGCTTGCAGTGAGCTGAGATCCGGCCACTGCACTCCAGCCCAGGCGACAGAGCGAGACTCCGTCTCAAAAAAAACAAAAACAAAAACAAAAACAAACAAACAAAAAACTCTCCCAGCTACTTGGGAGACTGAGGGAGGAAAATTGCTTGAACCTGGGAGGTGGTGGTGGCAGTGAGCTGAGGTTGCATGACTGTACTCCAGCCTGGGCAACAGATCAAGACTCTGTCTCAAAAACAAACCACACAAAATCTTTGTTAAAGGTCTAATTAATTCAGAACTTATTATCACATATGTCATGTTTGGCTTTCAACCAAAAATTATAAAGCATTGCAAGAAGCAAGAAAAAGCAGTCTGAGAAGACCAAGTAAGCATTAAAACTAGACTTAGATAAAACTCAAGATTTTTGGAACTATGAGACCTGGAATTTAAAATAAGAATAATTAACATGTTACAAGCAGAATCTTCCCTTCATTAGGGGGCCTGGCCCAAGCACAACTATTACATGTTTTTTTTCCATGATCCCTCTACCTGGGGGACCTGGGGACCACACCATTCATGCAAAATTAGGTAATTAAAGGGGAAGCACCAGTATGTGACTAGGGTGTTGTACAGATAACCATACACCAGTATGTGACTAGCGTGTTGTACAGATAACCATAACTATTCCTATTGACTAACTTCTCCAAATCCATGAGTGAAGGTCATGCAGGCATCCATGGGTGGCACCTGTAATGGTCACCAGGACCCAGAGGATGGGGGGAAAGGGGTGAAAGGGGATGCCCTTTTGGCCTTTTTCTCTCCACCCTGGGTCACTGCAAAAAGAAGGAGGAAACTAATGAATGCCTTCTCCTTTTCTTTTCTAAATGTGTAGAAACAAATCCTCTTCAGCCTGCACTCCTCTCACATGCATCCGGAGACACTGGGACTCCTTTGACCCTCAGACCCTGAAGAAAAAGTAACGCACATTCTTTTGTATAAGGGCATGGCCTTCTTATCAGTGCCAGGGTGGAACAGCCTAGCCTCTTTAGGAAAGTATTAATTTCAATACTATCCAACAATTAGACCTGCTGTTTACCCATGCATTTTAAATTATGCCTGAAAGTCCTACTCCTTGGCTAGGCAGGGATATTTTTGCTCGTATGGGAGCCACCATCCTAATGACTCCAGAACAAACTCTTTACCTTCCCTTAGTAGAAACCAATATTAACCCAGATGTCAGGGCAATTCAGGGAAAGGCTGGCCAGGCTACAACAGTTATACCAGTCCAAATTCACCTTAAGGATCCCACTTCTTTTCCTAGCCAGAAGTAATGTACCCTAAAGCCAGAAGCTAGAAAATTGCTGGAAGCCGTCACTGATCATCTAAAAGCGCAAGGCCTCCTTATGCCCTGCAACAGCCCTTATAACACCCCAGTGTGAGGGGTATAGAAACCCAGTAGGGAATGAAGGCTTGTTCAGGACCTCTGTCCCATTAACCAATTCATCCAGTGGTTCCTAATCCTTACATATTGCTAACTCAAATTCTTGAGGGAACAAAATTTTTCACAGTTCTAAACTTGAAAGATGCCTTTTTCTGTATACCATTGTACCCTGAATCTCATACTTGTTTGCCTTCAAGGACCACCCCCCAACAGACCACCCAGTTAACCTTGATGGTACTGCCTCAGAGATTCTGAGGTAGCCCTCGCTTGTTTGATTGTGCATTGTCATGAGACATCTCTGAGTTCTCTCATCCTTAAGTTAAAATTAAAATAAAATATGTGATGACATTCTCCTTTTGCTTCATCTGAGGGGGCCTTCTCAGGAAGGCACTTAACCTCTTCTTAATTTTCTAGCTGACAGAGGGTATAAAGTTTCAAAATTGAACGCCCAGTTTTTTCAAATCTCAGTGAAGTACTTAGGCTTTCTCCAGTCAGAGGGAATAAGGGTGAAGAAAGGATTAAGCTGGGTGAAGAGAGGATTAAGCCCATTCCTTCTTTCCCCCTTCCCAAAACTCTCCAACAGCTAAGGGAAATTTTGGGTAATACAGGATATTCCAGATTGTGGATACCTGGGTCTGGTGAAACAGATCACCATTTATATCACCGTATAAAAAAACTCAAGCAGTTAAACTCATTCTTTGACCTGGGAACCTGAAGCCCAAAAAGACTTTAACCAGCTAAAGCAAGCTTTACTTAAAGCACCTGTCCTATGTCTTCCCACAGGACACTCATTCAAACTTTATGTCTCAGAAGGAAAAAGACTAGTCTTGGAAGTTTTAACTCAGGCCTGAGGTCCAGCCCAGCAGCCAGTTGGTTACCAAGCAAAGAGCTTGAGCTGGTGGCTAAAGGATGGGCAGCCTGCCTCTGAGCAGTTGCTGCAGTGGCTTTGTGCCAGAGGCCCCCAAATTGACCATGGGGAATAACTTGACTGTTTACATGCCACATAATATAGCAGGACTGCTATCTTTTAAAGGGAGTCTCTGGCTAATAGACAAACTGCCTCCTCAAATATCAAGCTTTGCTGCTAGAAGGATCTGCCATCCAGTTAAACACCTGACCTTGCCTAAACCCTGCCACTTTCCTCCCAGAGGAAACTGAAGGACCTGAACAAGGTTGTAAACAGATAGTGGTGCATGCCTATGCAGTCAGGGAGAACCTTGGAGAAATTCCCCTAGAAAACTCAGACTGGACTCTCTTTACAGACTGAAGTTCCTTTGCAGAACATGGCAGTATATGCAGTAGTCACCTAGGATGACATTGTTGAGAGCATGCCCCTCTCACTGAGCACCAGTTCTCAACTAGCTGAGTTAGTCAGTCTCACAGAATACTTGAATTAAGCCCTTGAGGAAAGGCAGTTAACATTTATACTGATTCTAAGTATGCTTTCCTGGGTCTTCATGCCCATGGTGCTATCTAGAAGAAAAAGCACTTCCTCATGGCTAATGGATCTCCCATTCAATACCGTAAGGAAATAGGTAGACTGTTATCTACAGTTTTCTTTCCATGGGGAGTGACAGTAACCCATGAAGAGAACACCAGAAGGGGATTGATGACATGGCCACCAGACACAGACTATCAGATCAAGGCAGCCAAATCAGCAGCAAAAAGATCCAAGAGGTCTGACACACTTGACACCCCTCTAATCTGGGAGAGCTCTATAAGAAAAATAAGATCTCAGTATTCTCCTGCAAAGATAGAATGGGCCACCTCTCAGGGATACACTTTTTAGCCCTTGGGATGGTTACAATTAGAGGATAGCAAACTACATTTGCCAGCCTTCTGTCAGTGTAAAGTTGTTAAACTCAACCACCAAACCTTTCACCGAGGTAGTGACAAAGCTTATCAATGTGCCCCAATATCGTTTCTATTAAAGACTGAAGAGGTTGCTAATGCTTGTGAAAGTTGCCTAAAAATAATATCCTCGTCCGGGCGCGGTGACTCATGCCTGTAATCCCAGCTGGTTGGGAGGCCGAGGCAGGTGGATCACGAGGTCAGGAGATCGAGACCATCCTGGCTAACACGGTGAAACCCCGTCTCTACTAAAAACACAAAAAATTAGCCAGGCGTGGTGGAGGGCGCCTGTAGTCCCAGCTACGAGGAAGGCTGAGGAAGGAGAATGGCATGAACCTGGGAGGCAGAGCTTGCAGTAAGCGGAGGTCGCGCCACTGCACTCCAGCCTGGGCCACAGAGCCAGACTCTGTCCAAAAAAAAATCACTCAATAGGCAGCTCCTCCCTCAAACCCTGAATTCAATGGATAGGGAGTTATTGCGGGAAAACTGGCAGATAGACTTCACTCGTATACCAAAGTAAAAGTTTGGGTAGATACTTTTACTAACAGGGTGGAGGCATTTCCATGCCAAACAGAAAAGTCATCTGAGGTGATAAGCGTGCTAATTAATAAGATAACTCAATTTGGACTCCCCAAGTAACTCTAAAGTGACAATGGCCCCTCATTCAAGGAGGTTGTTACTCAGAGGTTCTGAGTAACAAAACCACTGGGCATACAATATCATCTACATTGCGCCTGGAGACCATAGACTTCAGGAAAAGCAGAAAAAACAAATAATGTCCTTAAGAGGAACCTCAGAAAGCTGCCTCAAGAAACTCACCTCCCTTGGGTTACTCTCCTTCTCAGAGGCTTACTATGGTGAGGAACATACCTTCTAATTGGGTTTAAGCTCTTTTTAAATAATGTATGGATGGCCTTTCCTTACCAATAATTTTCTATTAAACCATTAAACTTCTAAATTGGGTAAACATATAACCTCTGTGGCCCACTTCCAACAAGAATTAAAACAACTTTCAGAAGCCCAACCCCAGGAAATAGGACTATCTTTACTCAACCCAGAAGACTTGGTAGTGGTGAAGGCTCTCCCCTATTTTTCCTCCCCTCTCTACTCCAGGGACCTTACATCATTTTCCTCTCTACCCGCTTGGTGGTGAAGGTTGTGGGACTCCACTCTTGGATTTATCATGCTCAAGTCAAGTCCTGGAATGCAGAAGGAGCAACCTCTGATGGTCCAGAAGAACATTCTCGATATCAGGGTAAAGAACCTGGGAACTTCAAACTGAGAATTACAAAAGATAAGGAAATGATTGAGGACCACCTGTCCTCAATCTCACCTTTACCACCTTTAACAGATTCTTTCAGCTATTTCCATTTTTCATTTTAAGAGCTGCCATCAGGTATTGCAGCTTCTTTTTGATGCATATTTGCAGAGAAACTTTAATTATCTGTGGGACCAAATTTGTGACCTCATAGATGCCCACAGGGAAATCCAATATTTTGAGAAATAGAAGTTCAGGTGGAAATCATCTACTACTTCATAATTGTAGGAATTATCTAGTTTACTTTGCTTTTTGTGCTGGGGTTATACACTGTTGTACTTCCTGAGTGGAATATCAAACAGAAAGTCTCACTGCTGTAATATTTTATTTAGTTATTCTTCTTATTGCAGGGATAGTAGTAACAGGTAAGAGGCAAATGTGAAGACTTTATTGCTATCAGGCTGTTAGAAGCAGCAATGCTTCTCATCCCTTGAACCCTACAATGTCAGCCATTGCCCATGTATACAACAAAACTAATTGCCTGGCTTATCCTAAACAATTTGCTCATTTTAATAACACTAAAACTAGGGGGCTTCATGAGGATCCTGAACTCACCATCCTGGGGTCCCCTTTGATAGGTTTGCCCCTAAACATCAAGAACTTGTCAGATATAACTGGAACCTGATATGGGAGCACCCCATACCAGTTAAAACGCCACCTGGGGGCCGGGTGCGGTGGCTCAAGCCTATAATTCCAGCACTTTGGGAGGCCGAGATGGGCGGATCACGAGGTCAGGAGATCGAGACCATCCTGGTTAACATGGTGAAACCCTGTCTCTGCTAAAAAAAAAAAATACAAAAAACTAGGCAGGGGAGGTGGCGGGCGCCTGTAGTCCCAGCTACTTGGGAGGCTGAGGCAGGAGAATGGTGTAAACCTGGGAGGCGGAGCTTGCAGTGAGCTGAGATCCAGCCACTGCACTCCAGCCTGGGCGACAGAGCAAGACTCCGTCTCAAAAAAAAAAAAAAAAAAAAAACTCCACCTGGGAAGACATATCTAAGACTCACATCTTTGTGAATCTTAGACCAGACACACTTGATAGAATAGTAACAAACACCTCCCTCTGCTTTAAAGCAGAGGAAAAGGACTATACTTGGGGTATCTCAAATATTGCAACATTACATTTACAATCTCAGAAAATGAGGAGGTCTGGAGGGTAAAAAAGGAGAAAGCAAACCTAACACACAAGGTAAACTTCTGGAAAACCTTTAAAATCCTGTCCATACCTCCTGACTGCAATTTCAAATTTGAATGGAAGCCCCTGAATAACTCCTCTTACCACTATTAAGTCACAATAACAAATAACACACGGTCCTTCTCAAACACGCCACCTCAGGGAATCCTGGACCTTTGTATGATATTTGATACTAATAATGACCTATACATTTGTAAGTGGACAGGAAATGTCTGGACTGAGAGCCACTGCAGGAAGAATCAGCTGAGACACTGGCCAGGACATATTACGTCCATAATCTTCCAAAACTCCATCTGTCAGAAGGATCCTTCCCACCTAATGTGTATACTCCTAAATGACACCATACATGACTATACTTTATATGATTATCCTTATACCAAAGATGTTCCCATTAAAGGTATGGGAAACCTCTGTATGAGACCTGGGCAAAGACAAGCTGCACCTATTACACATTATAAACTAGAACCCTCACTTCAAGGAACACAGCTTTATTTTCTTCTTGGTTCCTGGTTATTCCTAATCCTTCCTAGGTACAAGATGAGAATATGCACTATAGTGGCAGTGGTCCCTGGCCTATTATTTTTAAACTCCTCTAACATGGCAACATCATCTGGCGGAATTCCTAATCTAGGCTCCATTTTAGAAAGTGACCTATCTTGGGCACAGCAAACAAAGAGGTCTATCATTTCAATGTCATTGTACAGAGATCTGAGAGAGGACTGGGGAGGACACACGCAGTACAATCCTAAATTGAGAAGACCAGGGATGAGACATGCTAGAGCTAAAGGCCATTTTCAATTGCCAACATTCCTCTCCTTGAGAAATCAGTGCTTCATAGCTCTATTATGATGCAGTGAGGGTGGAAGGCAACAGTAGGAGCCATAGAGGCACAACAACAATCTATAAACTCTCTAGCCTCAGTGGTAATGGAAAATAGAAGAGCCCTAGATGTCCTTACAGCTGAAGTAGGGGGCACTATTCACTCTTAAATAAAACATGTTGTTTTTGGATCAACACTTCTAGTCAAGTGGAAGAAAATTTACAGGTGCTTAAGAATCAAATCAGAATCATTCCATATTAAGAGAGAAGGAGTGTGCTCTAGTCTGAGTTGGCTATGATCCCTCCTTGGAGGATCTCAATCTTCTTTTTGAACATGATTAGCTCCTTTACTGGGACTTTTTTTTAAAAAATTTTTTAAATGTCTTGCATTAATATTTGGAGCCTGTATAGACAATGCTGTAACCCAAATTGTTTCTTCTTCCCTGAGGCTATTAAACTCCAAATGGTGGTGCAAATGGAACCCCACATGGACATGCATTGTTCCAAGGACCCTTGGACCAGCCCCAGGAAAATTTCTAGCTTTTATTCCCCACACAATGCCCCTTTCCAGCAGAAAGTAGCTAGAAAGACCATTGCCCAACTTCCCTAACAGCAGTTAGGGTTTCCACTTCTGAGGGGGAAAATGAAGGAGAAGAAAAAGAAGAATCAACTGGGCAAACACTAACACTAGTCATCGGAGAATCTTCCTGCCTGAAAAATCATAGGTGCATGCAAAAATAGAGCAGCCTGGGGTAAACTCAGGCTACATCTGCACAGAGATAAGCAGACAAGGCAGGCAAGGTTCAGCATGGAACCCTTTTTGTTCTTTGAGTGATTAGTGGGTTCCTAAGAAGAAGTTTCCTTTTCTTTTCAGGCATATACATGGAGAGGTCTATGGGAACTTGCACTGGGAGGAGAAGGACTTCCCTAAAACAAACCCACAATTATATAAACAAGAAAAGCTGTTCTTTGTGCTTACCTAAAGACATCTCACAACTGAATAAACAGGGAGTTGTGCAGATGGCTTTATAGATAAGAAAAGTTATTCAAGCAGCTACAGAGGTGACAGGAGTTTCTTATAAAAGCTTTTGCACTCAGCAGTAAAACTGCAACCCACTTGGGATCACCTCTGCACTGTGGAGAGCTTTCTACTTTTGCTTACTAAACTTTCACTCCAATCTCACCCTTTGCATCCATGCTCCTTAATTTTCTAAGTTGTGAAACAACAACCTAGGGTAACATGCTAAACAATGATACCAGTAACTGGTTTCAGTTAAATAAATAATGATAAAGGGGATAATTTTCTAAGAATTACTCAAGAACAGTTAATATTACAGGTGTAATCCCAGCACTCTGGGAGACCAAGGTTGGCGAATCACTTGAGCCCAGAGGTTCAAGACCACTCTGGCCAATATGGTGAAACCCCATCTCTACTAAAAATACAAAAACTAGTTAGGCATGGTGGCAGGTGTGTGCAATCCAAGCTATTCAGGAGGCTGAGGTAGGAAAATCACTTGAACCTGGGAGGCAGAGGTTGCAGTGAGCCAAGATTGCTCCACTGCACTTCAGCCTGGGTAACAGAGTGAGACTCTGTCTCAAAATACTACTACTACTAACAACAACAACAACAACAACAACAACAACAACAACAACAATTCCACACAATAGTGAAGAACAAAATTGGATGACTCACACTTTCTGGCTTCAAAGTATGCTACAAAGCTATAGGAATCGTATTGTTTTGCTTAGCATACTAAGGAATAGCCACACAAATGAATGGAATAGAGGAGAGACAGCTCAGAAATAGACCTACACAAGTATATTCAATCCATCTTTGACGCAGAAGCAAAGATAAAAAGAAAAAGATTCTGTTTTTAACAAATGATAGTGAAACAATTGTCCATTAGAAAAAAAAACAAGACAGATTTTACATCTTTTACAGAATTAACTTAAAATGAATCATAGACCTAATTATAAACCCAGTAACTATAAAACTTACTAAAAAAGACATAGGAGACCGGGAGCAGTAGCTCAGGCTTGTAATCACAGCACTTTGGGGAGGCTGAGGTGGGAGGATTGCTTGAGCACTGGAGTTCAAGACCAGCCTGGGCAACATGGTGAAACCCTATCTCTACAAAAAATACAAAAATTAGCCAGGTGTGTTGGTGCATGCTTGTAGCCCCAACCACCTGGAGGCTGAGGTGGGAGGATCATCTGAGCCTAGGAGATCAGGGCTGCAATGAACCATAGCTGTGCCTCATTCAAGCCTGGGCAACAGCATGAGGTCCTGTCTCAAAAAGAAAAAAAAAAAACTGATAAAGGAGAAAATCTAGGCGATCTTAGGTCTGCAATCAACTTTTATAAAACAGCAATACTGAGATATATTCAAATACAATTATATTTATTTGAAGTATACATACAATTCACCTATTTAAAATTTTAAATTTAATAACTTTTGGTATACTATATATTAAATATTAATATAGTATAAACAATATATAATTAATATAGTATATCAAAATTTGTTAAATTACTAATTTAAATTGTAGTACACATATAAAACATAAATCTGCCATTGTAATACCTTTTTTTTTTGAGACAGAGTCTTGCTCTGTTGCCCAGGCTGAAGTGCAGTGAGACCATATCCACCCATGCAGCCTCCATCTCTTGGGTTCAAGCAATTCTCCTGCCTCAGCCTCCCCAGTAGCTGGGATTACAAGTGCCCATCACCACGCCCAGCAATTTTTTTTTTTTTTTTTTTTTCTGATACGGAGTCTTGCTCTGTCTCGCAGAGTGGAGTGCAGTGGCCCGATCTCCGCTCACTGCAAGCTCCGTCTCCTGGGTTCACGCCATTCTCCTGCCTCAGCCTCCAGAGTAGCTGGGAATACATGCGCCCGCCTGTAATTTTTTTTTTTTTTTTTTTTTTTTTTTTTTTTTTTTTTTTTTTTTTTTTTTTTAGTACAGAGAGGGTTTCACTAGGATAGTCTCGATCCTCTGACCTCATAATTTGCCCTCCTCAGTCTCCCAAAGTGCTGGGATTACAGGCGTGAGCCAGCGCGCCCAGCCCATGCCTGACTAATTTTTTTAGTATTTTTAGTGAAGATAGGGTTTCATAGTGGTTAGGCTGGTCTCGAATTCCTGACCTCAGGTGATCTGCCCACCTCAGCCTCCCAAAGTGCTGGGATTACAGGAGTGAGCCACCGCACCTGGCCATTGTAATAACTTTTTTTTTTTTTTTTTTTTTTTTTTTTTTTTTGAGACGGAGTCTCGCTCTGTCGCCCGGGCTGGAGTGCAGTGGCCGGATCTCAGCTCACTGCAAGCTCCGCCTCCCGGGTTCACGCCATTCTCCTGCCTCAGCCTCCCGAGTAGCTGGGACTACAGGCGCCCGCCACCTCGCCCGGCTAGTTTTTTGTATTTTTTAGTAGAGACGGGGTTTCACCGTGTTAGCCAGGATGGTCTCGATCTCCTGACCTTGTGATCCGCCCGTCTCGGCCTCCCAAAGTGCTGGGATTACAGGCTTGAGCCACCGCGCCCGGCCAATAACTTTTAAGTGTGCTATTCAGTGGCATTAATTACAGACATAATGTTGTATAACTGTCACCACTATCAATTTTTAAAACTTTTTCTATCACCCTAATCAGAAACTCTGTAACTAGTAAACAATAACTCTCTATTACCTTCTCCTCTCAGACCCTGGCAAATCTCTAATCTACTTTATGTCTTTATTAATTTGCATATTCTAGATATTTTATGTAAGTGAGAATCAAATACTATTGCTCCTTTTGTCATGTGGCTCAGGCTGATCTCAAACTCATCAAGCACCTAAGCTTCCCACAGTGCTAAGATTACTGTTATAAGCCACTGTGCCCCACCAAAAATTACCTTTTTTCGGCATGATTTTGTTTACCTAACCACATTATTCATTTTCATCATTTCAGTTTATCCTAGTAATATCTATAACAATGATGACCATTATTTCAGCTTCTTACATATCTCAATATTACATAGATAGTAAGAGACTTGGAACCACAGAGTAGTGAAAAAAGACAAATACAACATAGGAAAATATAGACTGGGAATGACTGTTTAATAAAAGTCATTTGAGGTGCTATGAAAGTTTGTTCATTTACCTACCTAAGTATGTAACTTTATCTTTTTTAACCTGTATACATTCTAAGACAAAAGTTTATCTTTTTTCTTCCTAATTTAATACTCATGTAATAATATACTAATTAACAAGCCACACTAGTTGTTTGGATTTATTTCTAGAATAACTGAAAATAGGAAACTGCTATATATATGTGTATGTATAATATATATAACTTTTTTTTAGGTACTCCTATTGCAGTATGTGCATTTCAGAAGTACTCAAAAGTAAAATAACTCCTGGAGTTAGGTTAGTCATTATGTCCTATTTATTGCTAATTTTCTTTTTTATTGAAACGGAGTCTTGTTCTATCGCCCGGGCTGGAGTGCAGTGGCCGGATCTCAGCTCACTGCAAGCTCCGCCTCCCGGGTTTACGCCCTTCTCCTGCCTCAGCCTCCCGAGTAGCTGGGACTACGGGCGCCCGCCACCTCCCCCGGCTAGTTTTTTTTTTTTTTTTTGTATTTTTTAGTAGAGACGGGGTTTCACCGTGTTAGTCAGGATGGTCTCGATCTCCTGACCTCGTGATCCGCCCGTCTCGGCCTCCCAAAGTGCTGGGATTATAGGCTTCAGCCACCGCGCCCGGCCTGCTAATTTTCATATACAAATGAGAGGTGTCAGAATTCACAGCTTCTGAATATCAGAAGCTCATGTTTACCCTGGTCTATACAAAAAGGAAATAAGTGAGGCCAAAAATGTACTTTAACAGTTCTCCATAATACGAATCTCATAAATGAGCTGGAATAGACCCTGAGGTCTTCAAGCCTAGTTTCTCAAGATCATATTTTGTAAACTGATGCTAGCAGTTTTGAATGTCAGAATGATTGGCAAGGGCTGCTGACATTTTAGCAGGCAGGGCTCAGGGTGTTAGATGTCCTGTAATTCAGGGACAGTCACAGTAGAAAATACTTTTATTAAGATTTCAACCTACAAAATTGCTTTACACATAAACCCCCCAAAAAAGTATTTTTAGGCCGGTTGCAGTGGCTTGTGTCTGTAATCCTAGCACTTCGGGAGGCCAAAGCAGGCAGATCCCTCGAGCCCAAGAGTTTGAACCCAACTTGGGCAACATAATAAAACCCCTTCTCAATTATTTAAAAAAAAAAAAAAAATTAGCCTGGCATGGTGGGCCTGCCATGGTGGGTGGTGTGCAACTGCCGTCACAGCTACTGGGAGGCTGAGGTGAATCACCTGAGCATGGGAGGTGGATGCTGCAGTGAGCCAAGATCCCACCACTGCACTCCAGCCTGGATGAGGAAGTGAGATCCTATCATAAAAACAAAAACAAACAAACAAACCAAAAGGATTTTTGAATAGTTTAAACATACAGGGGTTGTTGTTTTTTCCCCCCAAAAGGCAAAGACTGTATAAATTTATATTGTTATCCATTTTAGAAATATTACCATTTGCAACCCTGTTCATAATACAGTGAGTTGTGAATACATTCTGTTTGTATTTGCAGTCAAATTAGGCAACCACTTGTCTTGTGTATTTGTCAGTGTAGCAGTGGCGGTCATTTACATGCTAAAATACATATATTATTATAAATATTCTTTTAATTCTATAACAGTTAGGGTTGTTAGGGGCCAGAGGGGTGTCATTGTGAATCACTTACTTCTTTGGGAGGCAAGGAAAGAGAAAAGGAAGGTCAAAAATGGACAAGGCCAATAAATTTATTTTATATCACGTATGAATTTACTTGAGAATGGTAAAGGTGTCGACACAAAACATGCTATGAAAAAGGAAATCTAGTTGAAACTTTAACTTACCAAAGCAGTAAAGCAACTTCACTCTGGGAACACTGAATAGAATATGTATGTTCCAATCCCTTTGAATGTTTTTAAATTAGGAAAAGTAGAAATATTTGTGATAATGTTTTGACAATGCAGGTATTTGAATTTCAGCACTAGGAAACCCTTTGAAGACGGTGTAAAACCTGTATATTTAATCTGGTTTCACTGAGAGTTCAGACGGAAGAAGTGTTTGTAAAACCACGCATATGGCTATATGTTAGTTAAAGCCAGGGATCTCGTACTACAGTTCCCCGCCCCCCCATCTGTCCGCTGAATCTGGATTAGAGAGAGGACTGAGAATCTGGCCAAGAAAAGTAACTCCTTCTAGGGCAAAAGACTATTTCCCACCCACCGCAGCCGCCTGTAAGTTGTTACGAAGGTAGGACAGCTTCCGTATAGATCCCCCTCAACCCCAATTCCTTTGGGCAACCGAAAGAGTCTTTCACAATCCCATGGCTAGGCTTTGGGGACTCAGTATAGCATTGGTTAACCTAGGTTGCAGAGCGCCCGGAAAAACAAGGGAGCTATGCCAGTGTGCGTTAAGGGCCTAGGTCCCCCGGTAGGTGTGTTATCACCAGCGTCATTCAGTATATAATTGTTTCATTGTTTCCTCATCCTGTGATGCTAAAGCCCTATGCTCATAAAGCGCAGGCACACTGCTAGAAAAACTAGAGGGGTCTTGGGTTCCTAGCTGAACCCCAGCAGCGTAACCCAGTCAAGCCTGTCGAGCTTGTGGCTGGTCACACGTGCTGCGGAATCCACTCAACTTTCCTCAGGTGCAGTCAGGTCCATCCTGCAGAGGGAACGACTGCGGACCTGTTCTTTCGCCTCCGTAACCTGAGGACTGTATTGAAACCACCGTGGATCGCTCACGTAAAATGGTCACTGCGCCTGACACTTGGGATCCCGTAACCCTGATCTGTCTTGGCTTCAGAGAGTTTTTTGACTAGTTCCAGCTTCGCTGAAGCTTGTCAAAGGTAGGCGACGGCTAGCTAGAACGGAAAAATTTTACAAAACCTCCAATTCTCGAAAGTAAAAGGAAAGAGAGAGTGCTTAAGGAAGAAGGGAAGTTGAGGGTGGGTAAGGAGGAGGGAGAGGGAGTTAGCGGTAGATTGTCACTGTGTTTAAGAGTTCCCCAAGTGGAAAAAGGCGAAATACGCTTTCTTGCCAGATCCCTAGAATTCGGAGACACTGAGAGGGGGCGGGGATAGCAAAGATCTCGCGAATTTTGAGAGTTGTTAGGACTACTTAATGCCGCGATCTTATGACTAAACGAACGCGATTTAGGCAGAAGTAATGGTAGGATAAAGGGATTGGGTGGTGGTGGTGGAGGGGTGGAGCCAAGTAGGTCGCACGTCGTGCGTGCTGACGTATAGTGTGGGAGGGGCCATATTACTGCGTAGGCTAACCAGTGTACCTAACAGCTGAAGTTCCCTTGTGAGAGCTCAGCTATTCGGTCTCGTACTTACAGTGGACTATACTATTTTTCGCTTCTCTTCAGGGATGAGTCATGTGGGGGTGAAAAATGACCCTGAACTGGACCAGCAGGTGAGTCAAAGTAAGCCTACCGAGGCTCCTTTTACTTGGCTTAATGGTTTGTGGCGCACTGCTAATTGATATTTGTTTGGCCTCTTGTGGGTTCGTGTGTTATGTGACTGGGACTCTAGAGAAATGGGAGAGAAACTGCATGAGACCATGATTAGACCACGTACGGTGGAGACCGGACGATGGCAGTAACGTTAATGGTTGTGGTTACGTGGTATTCTGGTGTAGTACTGGGCCGCACGCAATGGCGGCTTTTGTGTTTGCCTGAGCGGTAGCGTGGAGACGCGCATGTGCGACCACGGACCCATTAGAGAGGGCGGGAGAGGGAGGCGGTTCGCAAAAGGGGACCATTTTTTATGTCTAGAGGTTAGGCCCTCACCAGGCGCCCCGACGTATTCGCAGAAGTGTCATTGTTAAAAACAAAGTGTATTCAGGCCACCTAGTGTGTGTAGAGAGAGGAAAGAGTATGGTCTTTGCTCGGGCAAATGGCCAGAGTCTTTGTATACGATTGTATGACTGGGCAGCGCTGTGGTCCTTCAGCAGAGGGACCAGGTCTGTGGAATTCTTGAGGAGGAGTGCATGTAAAACACAATGAAACAAGTATCTTATATCTTGTTTCTGGCGGGGTCCCCTAGCGACGGAATAACCGTTGCCTAGGTGCTGAGCGTGCCGAAACCGGGCTTCCGGTGTGGAAAGTTTTGTGACGCAGAAGTACCGGAAAGGGATGGTGGGAAGGGGAGGGAAGGATGGTTGCCGCGTGCTTTTCTTGACTCGTGTAGAAATAATGGAAATTGAACGCCAGCGGAAAGACACCTGGAGGGTTAGGAATCCAGCATTGCACTACACTCCTTTTTTAATTCAGTTAATTCAGTCACTGGATAGCTGCCTAGTCGAGAGCTGTGCGGTTTTTGTATGGTATTGTACCTTTACGTTAGGCGATACATGCAGAAGTCGTCCGGTAGAAAATTAACCCCGCATGTTGATTGGCGGGACAGGTTATTTGTGGTTTACTTTCTTGTTACCGCTGAAGGAGTGTTGATACAGGTGTAACTTTGTCTCCATTAAGGACTGATCCTTTACTTTGGAAGTCTGGGCGATGAGGCAGAGGCGTGAGCCTGGGCGTGTTATTGCAGGTTCGTTTTCTGTGTCAGGAACCTACCGCGCTTTTGCATTTGGCACTCCAGTCGTTTGCAAGATTATCCCTGCATTTGTGCCTCCCAGTCTAGGGGAGAGAATTGAATAAAAGAGCAATATATATATATATATATTTTTTTTAGCCAAAAAATACTGCCCGAACTTTTTACTTGTGATTAAAGCTTAGTGATGCTAAATGATTTTAAATTTTGCTGTTAGGTGTCGTTTGAGGGATTTAGCGGTCTGCCTTTGAAAGTTGTTTTTCCACTGGCGACATACTAATGCCTTCTGTTTACTGACAATATGTTAAATGTTAAATAGACCACAGAAATAGAAAATTAAGAGCCTGGGCAATACGAATTCATGTTTCTATGTAATTGGCATCCGTTTAACTCCTGATAAACCGTGCTCTCTAGTTCGCTAGAATTAAGTAGTAACCAAATTCAGATGGCAGAATTTTGAAGACAGTGTGTTAATTGCTGATTCATGTAATGTTATAGTATCTTGGCTTTTAATATGTATGTAAGCATGTTACGGCATAGAAAGTTTGTGCAAAGAGGTGACAAAGTTGCTCTTGGCATTGGTCTTAACGTGTTTCTTGAAAAAAATCTATTTTGACGTACGTGTTTTTTTTCCCCCACCGCATTATGCTGAAGCCCTTAAAGTGAAATAACCTTTTTTCTACAGTTTTAAAATCCATCAATATAAGGAGGCAGGAATTGAGATTGCATATGTCATTTTAGGAACGTTAAGTACGAGATGTGTCTGTCGTTTTTTAACTTTGTAACCGAAGACCTCCGAGTTTGATAGGGAGAAATAAGTGCTACTATCTTCATCATAGAGTATCAAACATTAAATAACAGCTGTGTAAAGCCGCATAGTACTGAAAACATAGTGAGGTCGGTTTTTATTTTAACTTTTGATGTTTAGGAATTTATCTGCATTAAAAATAGTTTTACAGTCTTTAGGGCAAAGAGAAATTAAGGAAATCTTCAAATGCTTCTAATGTCCATTTATTTCTAGGGTTCGAACATCAAGAAAACCACTGTCTTTGGGAACATTTCACTATTAAGACTGTAGCTAGATTGGATGTTTAAGTTATTGAGAAATTGGTGGTAAATTTTTTTAGTTAGGAAAGCTTTTACTATGGAAAATTGTTAAAGAAAATTTGTTTTGAATTAATGAATTTGAACTCATTACTGTGAAACTGCTGGTATTCAGGTGATGCCATTTGCATTTGTCATGGCTGGTAGACTTAAGCATCTTTAAAACCTAATGCCAGACCGACATGGTAGCTAAGTGTGTGGTACAGGTTAAGATTGGAATCTAGGTCTCATTCGTCTTTTGTGATGTTATCTGTTCTTGTGTGTCAGCGTGTGAGCTATTGATATCTCTTCTAGCTTGCTAATCTGGACCTGAACTCCTCTGAAAAACAGAGTGGAGGAGCAAGTACAGCGAGCAGTAAGTAAAACTTTTTTAAAGAATGGAATATTTATCTGAGCTTAATGTTAATATTTTATTGGACTTGTTAATTTTAAATTTACTTTTTTTTTTCTGTTCAATTTGACTGTGTAACAATATGAGATACTTTGGTACGTTAGGGTAATAGAATACACTGTTTCGTTATTTTTCAGTTAAAGCAATTTAAGAAAAATCTTAGTGGGTGGGATGCGGTGGCTCAGGCCTGTAATTGCAGCATTTTGGGAGGTCAAGGCTGGTGGATCGGTTGAGCCCAGTAGTTCGAGACCAGTTTGAGCATGGCAAAACCTGTATCTCTACTGAAAATACGAAAAATAAGCCTGGCGTGGTGGTACCTTCGTGTAGTCCCGGCTACTCATATGGGAGAGTTTGCTTGATTGAGCCTGGGAGACTGGAGGCTTCAGTGAGCTGCGATCAGGCCACTGCACTCCAGCATGGGCGACAGAGACCTTGACTCAAAAAAAAAAAAAAAAAAAAACCAGAAACCAAGGACCTTAATGTAATACACACTATTTTTAGAAAAGCAGTGCCATTCATTTCTGGCCCAGCATGGGTTATAAGCCCATCCTTGTGAATTGACCTGCATTGTGTTAAACCTAATAAAGTAAACCTGTATATTTATGTGCTACATCTACTGCTGTTGCCCATGAAGGACCTAACATTCAGTGATAAAACCAAGCTCATCTGATTTTAAGGTGATGTGGTTAGCTATATTTCTTTGAAAGGAAATTAGTTACAAATACTTTTTGAAACACTTGGTCTCATTTGTTTTTGGAAGTTTGCGTGAGATTAGTATTTGGATAGGAGGGTAAGGTTGGTGATTATTTGGTAGTATTCCTGATTTGAGTCCATGTTTCTTCCTGTTGTTCAACAAGGAAAGCAATTGGTATGCTCTGAAAAAACAAAACGAAACACTTTGTTTTATAAATTTATTTCAGGCTTTGTCATAATATGAGCATTACAGAGATTTAACTGGTAGAGGCAGTTTTGGATATTTAGTTAAATCTAAAAGTAAGAGATTTATTTCAAATTCGGATTGTTTGGATTTTTGAGTAAGAAAATCAGGTGGTCAGTTAAGTAGACTTCCATCTACTTAGTAAGTTATTTTACTTCTTAATCATAGACTGGGCTGTTGATTTCACTTAAAACCCTTGATTTGTTTTCCAGATCATTTTCACTTTCCAACTTTTCATGTGTTTTTATGGTATCACTTTACCAGTACAGATTTTCTTTTTTTTTTTTTCTTTTGAGACATAGTCTCGCTCTGTCGCCCAGGCTGGAGTGCAGTGGCGTGATCTCCACTCTCTGCAAGCTATGCCTTCCCAGTTCATGCCATTCTCCTGCCTCAGCTTCCTGAGTATTTGGGAATACAGGCGCCCACCACCATGCCTGGCTAAGTTTTTGAATTTTTTTTTAGTAGGGATGGGGTTTCATCGGGTTAACCAGGATGGTCCTGATTTCCTGACTTCGTGATCCGCCCACCTTGGCCTCCCAAAGTGCTGGGATTATAGGCGTGAGCCACTGTGCCCAGCCCAGTACAGATTTTTTAAAAGCCTCTTACAGGTTAGTTAATTTAGTATAGTCCATAGTCTTTTTTTTTTTTTTTTCCTAGTAGGCTGTTATATTGGAGTAATGATCATGTTTAACGATGAATGTTGATTCATGTAGCAGTTACTGGAAATAGAGCCTTTTAAAACGTGATTGTTAAATAACAACTGTTAGCTACTGAAATATATGTGGTTTGCAATGTATTTTAGAGTAGGCATTTTTTCCCCTCATCTTGCGAAGTAGTTTATTGTATAAAATACAGGTTTTAAAAGTTTGTTTTCCAGGACCTATTTTTTAATAGACATTTTCTAAAAAAGCAGTATCTTGGTGATGTCATGGGCTTTCTAATTTCACATTTTCTCTTTTAGAAGGGCGCTATGTACCTCCTCACTTAAGGAACAGAGAAGCATCTAAAGGTACGTCTTTAAGGCAACTTTGTAGACCTAACCTTTAGCAGTTGATAAAAGCCTAGGGAAAAAAGTAACTTTAGGAAGTCTATAAACGTTTTTTGTCTCCTCGTGTGCCTCTTTTGGATTGTCCTTAAGAACTAGCATTTTCTGTTTTTGGAAAAGTTCATATAGTGTTGAATGATGCATAGTTCTTGCTTCCTTTGGCAAACTGAGCCCAAAAAATCTGGGTTTTATATAAGTTAACTATAGTGCTTTATCTGTTTGTAAACATTTATGTTTTGAAATTTGAAACCAGTGTATTTGTGGGAATGCCTTACGTAATATAAACTGTGTAGTGATAAGGTCCTGCTTGATGCTGTCTCGAAAAGTTGGCACAGTGAAAATGGTTTTTGTTTTTTTTTTTCAAACTAGTTAACAGTTAGTTGTTAAGATTACCACTTTTGGCTACATCCAGTAAGTAAGCTGGTGAGATTGTCTAGTTTCAGCCTAAATGACTTCATTTGAAAGGTGTTATGTGAAATGCATTTGAAACACCTAGGATTGTTTACTATTAAATTTGTAATTTAGAAAAGTTTAATTGGGGTGATGTTTTGAGTGCTGCATATACATCAAAAAAAATTCTAGGAGAAGGAAAGGTCAGGAAAAGTATTTAAAACCAAAAGGAAAGAAGGTAATAAAGGGGTGTGGAGTGGGTTTGTACTTCTCTATTTAGTCTGTGGCCTCTGTATACGTATGTTTATCAGAAGACCACTTAGCTGATGATTATATTCTTTTTTCAGAATAACTGCAGAATTTTCTTTTATCACAGGTATTCTTAGTATTGTATCTGGCTGGAATTGCATCCAAGGTTTATTAAGTGCCTTAAGGAGAGTTAGCAATATTTTAGTATTTGGGGGGATGGAAGAGACCTTAAACATCTGACTTCCTAAATCTGGGAAGTACAGTCGATTTAGTACAATAGATCTAGATTTAGGAAGTACAATTATTCATTTGTCTAATACTGGATATTTAAAAGCAGGGGAAAATAACTTTATTAACTTGCAACTTTAAGCATTTATTGAAATGTTTGAGTTTAGGTAAGCCCTCAGCTTAAGCAAGTGTGTGGTTGTGGAGCAAGTTTATTCTTCTAATTTTTCTTTTTATCAGTGTGTAGACCTGGAAAGTAGGCAACAAAGAGGTTTTTTTTTTTCTTTTTTAAAATCAAATATACTTTATTCTCACTGATCATATTAAGATTACACAATTACTTTTGGACTCTTAGAATTTGAGGCTATCTTAGAGGTTTGGTGGAGCAAGGTAGACAACATGGAAATTCGTTGTTTTGTATTGACTGTTTCCATTTAGTTGATCTGTTTCTTTTTGATGTTACTAGACAAAGCTAGATTTTAAAAAAATGCATTCAGATGCTCAGCTAACTAGTCCTGTTGATAGTGATGTTGATAGGTAGCAAGTTGCCTTCTCCAGGTTCTTTGTTGATGAGTTCTTGTTTACCATGATGCTTGCTACATACAGTTGCTACATACTACTACATATGAGTAGTTTTTGGTCATAAAGTGCATAGAGTTGGAGTTTTTTTTGAGATGGAGTCTTGTTGTGTCGTCCAGGCTGGAGTACAGTGGTGCCATCTCAGCTCACTGCAAGCTCTACCTCCTGGGTTCATGCCATTCTCCTGCCTCAGTCTTCTGAGTAACTGGGATTACAGGTGCCCACCACCACGCCTGGCTGATTTTTTTTGTATTTTTAGTAGAGACAGTGTTTCACCGTGTTAGCCAGGATGGCCTCGATCTTCTGACCTCGTGATCCGCTTGCCTTATCCTCTCAAAGTGCTGGGATTACAGGTGTGAAGGATGTCTGTTTTAATACATCTGACATATTTATTCTGATTATGTAGATCTCTTCTCTTAGTTTGAGCTTTTCTTTAGGTAACCCACAGTCCCTGAGGTAATCTTTTGTTTAGCTGGGCTTTCCCAAAGTGTGTATTATATATAGCATATGTTAAGTGTTTAGGTTTAACACCTTCTGTATTATTCAGAATAAAAATTCTGCTTATGGAACCTGTTGACCTTTGGTCCCATAAGATAAAGGAAGACTACATGTGAAGGACTTCATATTTGGAAAGATGCAAATTATGTAAAAGTCTTGTCACCTTCTAATTTTTACTTTTTTATTGAAGGATTCCATGATAAAGACAGTTCAGGTTGGAGTTGCAGCAAAGATAAGGATGCATATAGCAGTTTTGGGTCTCGAGATTCTAGAGGAAAGTCTGGTTATTTCAGTGAACGTGGAAGTGGATCAAGGGGAAGGTAAATCTCAGCTTGTATGTGTGTACAGTAGCAATTTAGGAATCTTAATTTGGTAAGTTCTCATTCTTCATACTTTGGTCAAGCATGTCTTTGACGGGCTACTAACGGATTTAAAGCAGAATGTTGGTTTACTCATTGTTTTGTTAGCAGTAAGAGGTCTTTACTAAAATTAACTTTTTGAATTAGATGAATATGGTATATGACACAGTGAAATCTGTTTCAACTTAAATGATACAGGTTGTCTGTGACAGCTTTAAACACTTCATTTTTGATGTATAAGTCGATCTTAAAAAGCTAATCGCTGTATTTAATCCTGTCTTCTGTTTTTCACAAATAGGAATAAAACTCTAAAAATGTTTTCTTCTCACATGTCTACTTCTATATAAAGGAAAAACTCAAGTGTTATTCCTGCTTTCCTACCAGTAAATATATTTAGATGATACTATTTTAAATGAAGATATAAAGTATGTACTAGTTATAAGTATCTAAAAACCTAATTCTTAGCATGTGAGATCTAAGCTGTGAATTTTATAAAAATTTTTATAATTTTCTTAAAAATGAAGACATAAATTACACATCAGTACTGGTTAGTTAGGGGACCTTACTTCACATAAGAAACAAATACTGAATTGCTGGTATCTTTGAAGGATGGTTTTGCTCAGTTAGTGAGCAAATGTACTGATACCCGAGTACATTTCTAGAGAGATGATAATTTAACATTGGCTAAATCGTGTACTTTCGATTGCTTGTGCCATTCAGATATGATGATCGTGGACGGAGTGACTATGATGGTATTGGCAATCGTGACAGAACTGGCTTTGGCCGATTTGAACGGAGTGGACACAGTCGGTGGTGTGACAAATCAGATGAAGATGATTGGTCAAAACCACTTCCACCAAGTGAACGCTTGGAGCAGTAAGTTTTTGAAATGTATGTTAATTGTTATGAAATTTATTGCTTAATATAACATTTATGTAATAATTTTTTAATTTCAGAGAACTGTTTTCTGGAGGAAACACGGGGATTAACTTTGAGAAATATGACGATATACCAGTAGAGGCAACCGGCAGTAACTGTCCTCCACATATTGAAAATGTAAGTGTTTTGTTTGACCTTTAAAGTTATTAATGCATACCCATTGGATTATGAAAAAAATTAATGTCATTATTAAGAATAATCCTAGAATTAAAAGCATCCAATTTTTTTTTTTTTTTTTGAGACAGTCTTGCTCTGTCACGCAGGCTGGAGTGCACTCGTGGCATGATCTCAGCTTGCTGCATCCTCCACTTTCTGGGTTCAAGCCATTCTCCCACCTCAACCTGTTAAGTAGCTGGGACTGCAGGTGCACATTACCACACCCAGCCCATTTTTGTATTTATAGTAGAGACGGTTTCACCATGTTGGCCAGGCTGGCCTCAAATTCCTGATCTCAAGTGATCTTCATGCCTTAGCCTCCCAAAGTCCTAGGACTACAGGCATCCGCCACCGTGCCCGGCCTCCAAATACTTCTTTCAGTGTAGAACAGACCCAGGCATTTTCTTAAGAAATGCCGTGAATCTTTTACTGAAATCATAGCATCTGTAAACCAAATCAGACAGTTGGTTACTACCATTAATATGTTAGTATAAAACAGAAATTGCAACAGATACAGCGTTTTATGCCTGCTATGTGTACTTCTATATTTACTTGTATTTGATTAACCTGGCTAAATTTCTTGGCAGTTTAATGATATTGACATGGGAGAAATTATCATGGGGAACATCGAACTTACTCGCTATACTCGTCCTACTCCAGTGCAAAAACATGCCATTCCTATTATTAAGGGAAAAAGAGACTTAATGGCTTGTGCCCAAACAGGTAAGCTTACTTGATACAAAGTAAAAGTTAAGAATACCTGATTGGACTTACTTTAAAAGTAGTATGTTCTGTGAAGGGATGTCTGAATCCTATGTTTTTATTTTGAGATAGGTAAAGATTAGCTCGGGATGTGTCTTTTTGTCTCTACCTTTGGATCCTTGGGATGAAACTAGTGTTTTCATCTGGATATCTTGAGGAAGCTTATGGCGAATTCTTATTTAAGAAATAGAATTGCGTATTTTGCATTTAACTCCACAGGAGTTAGCAAACTGCATTCTTCAGGTCAAACCTAGCACTTACTTATTTTTCAGTAGCTGTGTTCAAATATAGCCATACTCGTTTGTTACATTTGTAGCTGTAGAGATTAGCCAGAGATGTGGCACAGAGACTGGCCTGCAAGAGCCGTGTAACCCTTTACAGAAAGTTTACTGACCCCTGCTTTACATTCCAATAGTATATAGTGATGACAAAGAAATATTGAACTGAAAGTTGATGCTACTTTTCAGAAAAAATGTTTGTGTTTTGTTCAAATTAAAATGCGTTGTTTAAAGATAAAGCACAGTAGTCACTTTACAATCTTAGGTTTGCCATATAAATTTACTGTAACTTCCTAGAAAATTGGAAATAAAGTAAGAAAACTTTTCTCGCATTTCAAGGGCATTTAGAACACTTTGTCATCTATTAATATTCAGAAATGATAAGTCATTGTTTTGTTTTCAGGATCTGGGAAAACTGCAGCATTTCTTTTACCTATACTGAGTCAGATATATACAGATGGTCCAGGAGAAGCTTTGAAGGCTGTGAAGGTAAAGGTTTTGTTATAAAATAAGACATTTTTGTTTTATAAAGCTTTGTAAAGCCCTGTTGACTTCTCTAACCAATGCCAGATATACCTTATTTTCATTTTTTTTACCCTGTTCACCCACTGAAAATAAGTTTATAGATGTAATCTGTAAATTATAAAGAGAAAGTGAATTTTTACAAATAAAATATTGAGTTTTAAAATTTTAAATTATATTTATTTTTTAGGAAAATGGAAGGTATGGGCGCCGCAAACAATACCCAATATCCTTGGTTTTAGCCCCAACAAGAGAATTGGCTGTACAGATCTATGAGGAAGCCAGAAAAGTAAAATACTCATTTTACTGATTATTGCTTTTCTGATTTATCAAATGATGTTTTTATAGCCACTGACATGTTCTTTGCTTATAGTTTTCCTACCGATCTAGAGTTCGTCCTTGTGTAGTTTATGGTGGTGCTGATATTGGTCAGCAGATTCGGGACTTAGAACGTGGATGCCACTTGTTAGTAGCCACTCCAGGACGTCTAGTGGATATGATGGAAAGAGGAAAGATTGGATTAGACTTCTGCAAGTATGTCAGTTTTTATATTTCATTTTATACAAAATGTATATACATTTTATACAAAAATGAACTATTTTTGTATTTAAAGTTGATTACTCTTGTTGTATTTTACTAGTACTGGTTTAATGATTTAATTTTCTATATAGTTTTGAAAATTACAGTTAATGTTTTTGTTAAAGAGTAAGTGAAATTTTATTTGAGGCTGAGCTTCATTTTAACAATCAGCCTGGGTAATTTGGTTGTCACCTTGAGCTTTTTATCTCATGATTTTGTGTGTGTGTGTGTGTTTGTATGTATATGTGCATTTGTTGAATATGTGTCAAATTGTGACACTGCGATATTACTGTTTGACTATATGAGTGTAATTAATTACACAACTATATATAGTAGTTTCTCAGATCTAATGATCCAGTATCAACTGAGGGATTTTTTAATAGGTACTTAGTGTTGGATGAAGCTGATAGGATGCTGGATATGGGATTTGAACCTCAGATACGTCGTATAGTTGAACAAGATACTATGCCACCAAAGGGCATTCGTCACACCATGATGTTTAGTGCTACTTTTCCTAAGGAAATACAGGTACTATTTGATGTTTGAACTTTTATTCAGAACATTTGTGTTTATTCATTATATTCAGATAATTTATGTATTAAAATAGATAATTGAGTATTTTTCTCACGTTTCAGATGCTTGCTCGTGACTTTTTGGATGAATATATCTTTTTGGCTGTAGGCAGAGTAGGCTCTACCTCTGAGAACATCACACAGAAAGTAGTTTGGGTGGAAGACTTAGATAAACGGTCATTTTTGCTGGATCTGTTAGGTGCAACAGGTAAAATTATGAATAAGAATAGTCAGTTACATGTAAAGAGAATCTCTTTACATATTTTCTGGCCTTTCCCCCTGTCTTTTCTCCTCTTTCTAAACATGGCTAAGACAATGCTTACATTAACTGGCTCTGTTTGCATGCTTCCAAGATTTATTCTAGCAGGAGGACTAGAATTAAGCCAGTTAATAATTTAGATTAAGTAGTAATGCTAATTCCCTATGAGTAAACAAAGCCTTACAATTTTTCAGGAAGGGATTCGCTGACTTTAGTGTTTGTGGAGACCAAAAAGGGAGCAGATTCCCTGGAGGATTTCTTATACCATGAAGGATATGCCTGTACCAGTATTCATGGAGACCGGTCACAGAGAGATCGAGAGGAGGCCCTTCACCAGTTTCGCTCAGGGAAAAGCCCAATTCTAGTGGCTACAGCTGTATGTATATTTTGTTTTCTAATTAATCATGTGTATAGTGCTTGTTTTTTTTTTTTTTTTAAATAAAAGTTATTTTTCAGGTGGCAGCACGAGGACTAGACATTTCAAATGTGAGACATGTTATCAATTTTGATTTGCCAAGTGATATTGAAGAATATGTTCATCGTATTGGCCGTACAGGACGTGTAGGAAACCTGGGTAAGGAGTTTGTTAAAGACAGTTTTTTTTTTTTTGAGACGGAGTCTCGCTCTGTCGCCCAGGCTGTAGTGCAGTGGCTGGATCTCAGCTCATTGCAAGCTCCGCCTCCCAGTTTCACGCCTTTCTCCTGCCTCAGCCTCCCGAGTAGATGGGACTACAGGCGCCCGCCACCACGCCCAGCTAATTTTTTGTGTCTTTAGTAGAGACGGGGTTTCACCGTGTTAGGCCAGGATAGTCTCGATCTCCTGACCTCATGATCTGCCTGCCTTGGGCCTTCCAAAGTGCTGGGATTACAGGCGTGAGCCACCACGCCCAGCCGACAGTTTCATTTTTTTAAATTATGGTGTATACAGCTGAGATTTGACACAGAATCTTAAAAATAGAACCTTTACTTCTGAGGAAAAATTTTATATTAATCAGCCAAGTAAAAGTTTTTCTTCCAGTTTCTTTGATGTGGTTATATTACAAATTGTATCATATTTTAGTTTCTTACTATATTTTATGTAGGTATATAAGAATACCCCACTATTTTATGGAAACTTCATGAGCTTTTTTTGAACACTTTAGGCCTTGCCACCTCATTCTTTAATGAAAAAAATATGAATATTACAAAGGATTTGTTGGATCTTCTTGTAGAAGCTAAACAAGAAGTGCCTTCTTGGTTGGAAAATATGGCTTATGAACACCACTACAAGGGTGGCAATCGTGGACGTTCTAAAAGGTACACACTGTTTTGAGCCTTCACTCTTGTTTTTACTTACTAGGGGCAAGAAGCTTTCACAGTTAACTTAAAAGTGTTAAACAGTTACTTTTAACAATAATACACAAACATTTTGGGCAAGGGATGATTATTAGAAAGGGTGACAAGGAATTAAGTGTCAGTTCGTCACTGCTGAGTCCTTTAGAAACACTGTTAGAACACGTTGGGACGTTAATGGCATGGTTCCCATTGGAACACGATGAAATTGAACTGAGAAATCAAATTGGGAATTGCAAAGTTGAAGCAGGAATTTTCAATTTAATTGAACTTTATACTTACACTGCCATGGCATATTTTTGCTTACAATAATAGATTCAGTGGAGGATTTGGTGCCAGAGACTATCGACAGAGTAGTGGTTCCAGCAGTTCTGGCTTTAGTAGTAGTCGTGGAAGCAGCAGCCGCAGTGGTGGAGGTGGTTACGGCAACAGCAGAGGATTTGGTGGAGGTAATTAATGTTAATTTTTCTTTTAGGAAGGGCTTTTTGTTTTTCTCCTTTTTTTTTTCTTTTTTTTTTGAGATGGAGTGCCACGCTGTCACTTAAGCTGGAGTGCAGTGACCTGATATCAGCTCACTGGAAGTGACTGTCCTGCCTCAGCCTCTTAAGTAGCTGGGATTACAGTTGCATGGCAACATGCCCAGCTCATTTTTTGTATTTTTAGTAGAGATGGGGTTTCACCATGTTGGCCAGGCTGGTCTCTACCTCGTGACCCCATGATCCACCCCACCTTGGCCTCCCAAAGGGGTGGTATTACAGGCATGAGCCACCGTGCCTGGCCTGGGCTCTTTGTTTTTCTTACGAGTTCTCTTTTTCAAAGCATAATTTATTGGGGAAATTTGATTTCTGAGGGACACAAAAATCCAACACTACATTTCTTTTACTGGTTTTATGTTAAAGTACTTGAGAAAAAAGGTATTAATGGATGACTTAATTTCTTTCTAAACATTTTTCTTGATAGGTGGCTATGGAGGCTTCTACAATAGTGATGGATATGGAGGAAATTATAACTCCCAGGGGGTTGACTGGTGGGGCAACTGAATCTGCTTTGCAGCAAAGTCACCCTTACAAACAAGCTAATATGGAAACCACATGTAACTTAGCCAGACTATATCGTGTAGCTTCAAGAACTTGCAGTACATTACCAGCTATGATTCTCCTGATAATTCAAGGGAGCTCAAAGTCACAAGAAGAAAAATGAATAAATAGCAGCCCTATTCAGAAATTGGTTTGAAGATGTGATTGCTATAGTTTGGATTTAACTCTTCCCCTCCTGTTTATTCCCACCCCAAACTGCATTTATAATTTTGTGACTGAGGATCGTTCGTTTGTTAACGTACTGTGACTTTAACTTTAGACAACTTATTACTTTGATATCCTGTTGGCTCAGTAATGCTCACGATACCAATTGTTTTGACAAAAACAAATTTACTAAACTTGGCCTAAAATCAAACCTTGGCACACAGGTATGATACAACTTTAACAGGAATCATCAATTCATCCAAAACTATCAAAAGGAAAAAAAACTTGGGCAGTAGCCTGCGTTAGGACTGTTTGATTTTTGCAGACTTGGGGGTTGGGAGAACATCTTAAAGCATTAAAGCGTAGTTTTTTATTTGGCCAAGCTGTACTAAAATTCTGACTTGCTCACTCTATCCTGGATAGGCACTTAGAAACTTACACTCTTTAAGCCATTCCAGTCATGACGAGGTGGAATGTATCAATATACCCATTAATATTTTTGAAAGAGCTGTTTTAGGTTAATTTAAGTAAATACAGCAATTTCTCATTTAATGTTTAGGGAGTTTATTCTAAGCTAGGCAACTGTGGGCATACTATCACAGGAAAGATTTAAAGCTTTGATACAATGGGGGAGATTTCATTGTTTTTTTTAATGCCTGCTATAAAAATTTGAAATGTTAGAATGGCTGACCATGGCAGTGACCAGGCCTCACTATAGGCCTGGTTGGATTCTGGTCTTTTATGCATGCTAGTGTTGATGTTTTTTGGTCAAGAAGGGTTTAAACAGGAAGGATTATGCAGCAGGCTTTAATTTAATGTAGATTCATATTGCGCTGTTAAAGCTGCATTGAAGTGTTAAAATGGCTTACACTTGTAGACTTTGTAAAGCTAAGACTAACAAATTCTTGAAATCACACAGGTTGCAAATATGTACTAAACTGCACAAGGTGTGTGTGCTATATGTGCAGTTTTAGTGTATTTTAGTTGCATAGGTTTCGATGGTATTTATAGTCTCTTGTGCTAAATTTGGCCAAAGATGATTGTCCACCACTAAAAATGCCTCTCCCACTTGGAATTCTGTACTGATTTTGTGGCCAGAATGCAATGATCTTTAAAAACAAATCTTTTAAGTGGCATAAGAAGTTGGCAAAAATTTCTTAAAGTGCAATAGATTTTCAAGTGTATTGTGCCTTGTTCTAAAACTTAACAAGTAGGTGCACTTGACAGTATTGAGGTCATTTGTTAAGGTGCTATTTCAATTAGTATAGGTTTAGACTCTTGTACATTTCTCCCGTAACTTTTTACAAAGTACTTATTTTATTGCACATTCAGAGAATTTTATATATATATATATATATGTCTTGTGTGCGTGTCCTTGACCTTCCAATCTTATTTTGTCTCTTGGAGATTGTTGAATGCAGCCAGTGAAGCAGTAGATCCTAAAATTTTATTGGGGACCATGGAATGGTAGTTGAGAAGAAAACTATTTGCACACAACAGATTTTAGATACTTTTTGCTGCTAGTTGTGTAATATTTATTGAACATTTTGACAAATATTTATTTTTGTAAGCCTAAAAATGATTCTTTGAAAGTTTAAAGAAACTTGACCAAAAGACAGTACAAAAAAACACTGGCACTTGAATGTTGAATGTCACCATATGTGAAATAATATATTTCGGGGTAGTGTGAGCTTTTAATGTTAAGTCCTATTAAACTTGAGTCAAATTAAGCAGACCCGGCATTGGCAATGTAGCTGTAATTTTCTGACAAAATTTAAGACAAAATTGTCAACTTGAAACTAAAACATGCCAAGGTTTTGATATACTTGTCTCAAGATATTAATGAAACACTTCTGAACGCGGATAGGAATTGTCCACATCCACAACAGTTTTCTGAGTTTTGTTATGTGTTTTGTTTTGTTTTGTTTGATCTTCGGTGATTGTCTGGCATATTTACAGTCCTTCAAACATGTGGTTATTTTTTCAGTGACTTACATTCAGTTTTATCAGCCAGCAGTATTTTCAGTAAAGAATGGAATTGCTGAATGTAACCGTTGAACCTCGAGTCACTGTAAAATTTTAGTAATTGCTTATTGTATTAGTTTTAGATGCTGGCATGTGCTGTTTATTCCGATTTTACTAAAATAAAAAGTTCAAAAATCTTCTTTGCTGTCACTTGTAGCTTAATGTTGAGTTGAAGATGAACTTCTTCTCTTAACCTGAAGATTGGAAATCTGATTTCTTGACTACCAAAGCTGTTTGCAGAATACGTCCTGAGGCTGGAAGTACTTTGCCTTACATGTTTGAATAAATGATGAAGGTGGTAGAAGGTTGGAGTACAGAGGCAGTATTTGTATTCTGACGGAAAACTAAAAGGTCTATACATGCAGCATGTATTGCATTTTGGTCTAAGCAACTTAATATGAGTGTGGTGGTGGTTTTAAACATTTTTGATGTGAAAGATGGCTGAACTAAGAATGAATTGGGTAAAAAGTTGCCCAACAAATTACTTTTTGATTGTAAAAGGTCAAGAGTTAATTGGAGTAGGTTAATGATAGCTGAGAATCACATACACACCTTTTGTCCAACTTCTTTTTTCTGGTGGCTGACAATCCCATCAACGCATTGCAGCAGTTAGTGCCGGTTAACAAACATGATAGGCAAACTGATCTAATGTTGCATGTTTGAAATAGGTCTTTTTATTTTTTTTTTGAGACGGAGTCTTGCTCTGTTGCCCAGCCTGGAGTGCAGTGGCTGGATCTCAGCTCACTACAAGCTCTGCCTCCCAGGTTCATGCCATTCTCCTGCTTCAGCCTCCCGAGTGGCTGGGACTACAGGCGCCCGCCACCTCGCCCAGCTAGTTTTTTTTTGTATTTTTTAGTAGAGACAGGGTGTCACCATGTTAGTCAGGATGGTCTCGATCTCCTGACCTCGTGATCCACCCTTCTCGGCCTCCCAAAGTGCTAGGATTACAGGCTTGAGCCACCGCGCCCGGCCTGAAATAGGTCTTTTTAAGGAAGTCAAGAACCTCAGTGTCCCTTTGTGTCCCCTTTTGGCAACCAGCCTCAAACTGCAAAGGATAAGCACTATTCTTTTAACAGCACACATAAGCTCTAGTCTGATAATCTTGGTGTAAAGGAAATCTACAGTTTATTTTGTTGTTACTTCTTGCACTTTTTAAGTGTTATGTTTGTGAGATGAAATTACATTGTTACTTAGAATTGTAGCAGCAGCAACAAACTTTTTTTTTAAAGATGGAGTGTTGCTCTTTGCCCCAGGCTGGAGTGCATGGGCATGATCTCAGCTCACTACAAGCTCCGCCTCCCAGGTTCACGCCTTTCTCCTGTCTCCGCCTCCTGAGTAGGTGGGACCAGAGGCACCCGCCACGCGCCCGGCTAACGGCTAATTTTTTGTATTTTGGTAGAGATGGGGTTTCACTGTCCAGGGTGGTCTTGATCTCCCGACCTCGTGATCGCCCGCCTTGGCCTCCCAAAGTGCGGGGATTACAAGTGGGGGCTACCACGCCCAGCGGCAACAAATTTCTCATGATTTTGGTAAATGCCAGTGCTCTTGTCTTACGTGTTTTCAGTAGATACTACTGGTTTTCAGAAGTTCTTACGCCATTTTGCAGTTTGTCTCAGTTCATTTCTGGTTGCTCTACATTCTCACCATTACTTGGTTTCTTGCACACCTTATATATTTAGGTATGTTATTATCTTAACTGTTTTAATTTGTATTTATCATCGGGATGACTAAAGATTAACACTTGAGCTGTGTTGAGGTTCATGCAGTTAAAAAGAATTTGTCATCAGTTACAGGCACACTTAGTAATGATGTGATTTTTGGGAAATGCTATCTCTGGATAAAAGATAAAATGTAGGTAAAATTGGATTTGCAATTATCAAGTTGTTCAGGTTGGTTGACGGTAGCACAGTTTAGTTAACAATTTACTATTGATGTTTGAAGATCAGTAAATATTTGTAGAACACATACTATGGAAATTCTGCAGTGAATCAGCCAAATAGTGACCAAATTACGGTAACTTTTTCTACTGATGGAAATGGTCTCCCATTTCCTTCCCTCTTGCTCAGGCCATTTTTAGGTGTGATTTTGCACTAAATAATTGTATCTGTCTTTTCTGGGACCTAGGGCTGAGAAATTGAGTGTGTGTGTTTGCACCCAAGTATGTGTATTTGTCCTTTGAAGACCACAGTAGTCTAATGCCCATTTTTAGACGTATGAGTTCTTTAGATTCAGAGAATAATTGATCAGTTGGGAACTGAGGTCCATGGCAGGAAGTATAGCTGGAATGATCTCATTTCTATTGGACAAATGAAATGGGTACATCTCTACAGCAGTCAGGAGAAAAGTTAAGTCTGGCCTGCAAGAAAATGTGAACTTGAAATGGTATTGATGTGTACTATGTAGCAGTTCTCTGTATGAAAAATGAGCTCTTTTAGAACTTCAAAGACAATCGTTGAATATGTTTACAAAGATGAGCATATTCACAATAGGTGCAAGGAAGGGATAAATAGATTGCTATAATGAGATACTATGTATTTGAAATAGGAAAAGTTCCTGTATCCCCCTCACAGGGTGTGTGACTGGGGAGTGGCTCAGTTCTTAAGTGTCCCGCAGCTCCAAATCTTAGGAGGAGCATGCAGACAGCAGATCTTGGTGAGTGTAGACTGTGACCCGTTGTGTACAGCTCTTAAAGCCCAGTGGGCGTGTGTTAACAGTGTGCTCTCTAGGTTTTGCCATCTGCAGGCAGCTTGTGCTGATCAGCTCAGACCGTCTACCTTATTGCAAGGACAGAGGGCTTTCTGTGTCCTGGATTCTTGCCCTGGTGTACCGGAAAAATCAGATCACATGCAGGCTTGGAGAATGAATGCAAGGTTTTATTGAGTGGTGGAGGTAGCTCTCAGTTAAGTGGATAGGGAGCCAGAAGGGGAATGGAGTGGAAACATAGTCTTCCTTGGAGTCAGGCTGCTCAGTGCCTGGGCTCTCCTTTGACCCCCATCTACCGAATTTACCTCAGCATCCATGTCATTCTGCTGTCAGTGGTTTGTTGCCATCTGTGTGTTCTGCCAGCGTATTTCTCTTGATGTCCAGCTGTTTGTGTGTGTGCCCAGTATGGTCTTGGGGGTTTTTATAGGCACAGGATGGGGGTGTATGGGAGGCCAGGATGGTCTTGGAAAAATGCAACATTTCCCAACATTTTTGGGAAAAGAGCAGTCATTTCCTCCCAGACGTTGGTCTGAAGCTTCACATTGTCTGAGGCTCTGGTTGCCTGCCTGTTTGGAGTTTGATGGCATCTATGTGTGAGAGAGAGAAAAAATTTTTTGTAAGGTTAAGTATGCATGGGTTACATGTGTATTATACAAGGAAAAATTTAGTGCCAAAAATTACAGAGATGGGCCGGACGCAGTGGCTCAAGCCTGTAATCCAGCACTTTGGGAGGCCGAGATAGGCGGATCACAAGGTCAGGAGATCAAGACCATCCGGCTAACATGGTGAAATCCCGTCTCTAGTAAAAATTACAAAAAACTAGCCGGGAGAGTTGGCAGGCACCTGTAGTTCCAGCTACTGAGGAGGCTGAGGCAGCAGAATGGTGTAAAACTGGGAGGCGGAGCTTGCAGTGAGCTGAAATCCAGCTACTGCACTCCAGCCTGGGCAACAGAGCAAGACTCCGTCTCAAAAAAAAAAAGAAATATACTAACAACATTGTATCCTAAGCTATTTTACCCTGGTGAAAGAAATTAAATCTTGAATAGGGTCAGTTAAACTTTATAAGAGAGGTAGCTATTGCAGCCATATCTTTAGCAATTAACAAGTGTACCCTGCCTGGAAATCACGAGGTCAGGAGGACCTCTAATGTACTACCTGGCTGCAGGGACTGTTTCTCTAACTTCCTTCTAGTATCAGGGGCTGCCTGAGTTACAAATTTATCCTTAGGATTAGCTGTCCCTTGATTGAATCAGGAGATAGGTGTGCTTTACCAAGGCCTCTCTCAGCCTTTCCAAGAAGGCAGTGGGATTTTCATCAAATCCCTGGTCAGTCATGGACAACTTAGCATAACTGAGAGGCTTGGTCTTCATCCTGTGTAAGACTTCCATTATGCATACTGGAAAGTATCTCCTCTTCCAGTCTCCCATCTCATCACTGGGATCCTATTTAGGGTCATTCACTGATACTGCTTTTCTTAGAGTTGGATATTTGCTTCCTTCCCTGACGCTATATGTGAGGCAAAGGTCATCCCCAAATCTCTGCTGCTTGCAGAGCAGCCTGCTTCTCAGTGTCCATCAGGATCTGATTCCAAAGTAACATAACGTCTGTCCAGGAGAGTTCAAATATTTGGGTGAAATTCTGAAAACTGGCTTTAAGTTTTATAGGGAGAAGGGACCTGGACCTTAATGGTGCCAAATTCACTAGACATTTGTTGGAGAGGCAGGAGTGGGACTGAGGCTTGTTTAGTGGAAGGATTTCTAGGAGGGGGCAAGTGAGAGGCTGAAGTTGGGTAGGGAGGTTGGTGTATACCCAAAGGAGCAGAACTGGAGGGAGGTGGCTTCTCCGCAGAGGGTGCTTCTGGGACTCAGATCTTTAATTCCTTGGGCTGGTCCCTTCCAGCCTTCCCTGAGATGGCGATCAATCCTACACTGTTGGCAAAGTTTGGATTGGCTCGCAAGGTATAGAAAGCCTGCATATGTGGGGCCCCAGACTATATGTCCTCACGTGTACAAAAAAGTTCCAACTGTTGGATAGTAGAGGTGAGTAGTTCCTTCTTGGGGCCAACCCAGTCCTTTATGATTTGTCCAAACCTTTGTGCAAAGGGATATGAGGCATTTTTCCTCCAGATTCTGGGGGTCAAAGCAGTCTCAATGGTTCAGGACACACTGCAGAGGAATAGAAGCTGGGTTGGTGAAGAGAACTGGTTGCCCATTCTGAAAGACAGGAAATAGAGGCATTTCTTACTTCCTTTCGTTGGTTTTGCTGAAGCAAAAACTCGGTGTGATGGAGAAAGAAAGCTAGCGCCTTCCCTTTCCTTTCACCTCTCATCCCTGAATCTCAGAGACCTTGGCAATTGCTGGCCATAGGTACCAATGTGGTGTGTACCCATGAATCAGGGAAACCTGGAGAATAGGAATTAATCACCCTCACCTTTGCCTGCCTTTCTCCCTGCTGTTAGGAAACTTTGAGTTCCCTGGGCCTGTTTATGCCATGGAGTATGACCTCCTTCCATGGGTTGAGGGTTTAGTCTACAGGAATTGGTCCTCCCTATTTACATTGTGCCTGTTGCCTGGCTTTGGATCCCTCCAACCTGGTCTTTCTAAGTTCTCAGCCTGAAGCTCAGAATCAGGATTGGGGCTGAAAAGGTATTTCAGAGACTTTCTGTTTAGTGTTTCAAATGAGTGCTGCCGAATTTGCAGTTATTAGCCAGCAAGGGATGTTCCTTTGTTAACTTCCCTATCAGAAATAGTGTTGGGAAGAGGGAGTCCTCTCACTTAGAAAAGGAAAAAATGGAAAAACAGTTTAAGGGTCAAAAGGGGGATGTCCTGGGGAAAGAACTCCTTGCTCAGTGCAAGTTGTTCCCTTTAATCCTTGTGTCCTTTCCCAGATTCAGGCTGTGTTGACTTCCTTGGCCAGGGGAAGAAAGGTTCTGTTGGCATGACAGGCCAGAACTGCCCACCTACCAGCTCTGTGAGGTCCCGGCTACCACTGTGGTTTTCTCTCACCTACCTCAGCTGGTGGCTCTTAAGCACAGCCTTTGCAGGCTGTGAACAAGTCCGGTGCCTGAGCTGGGAGGCGAAAGGGGAGGTTCCCTGAGCTGCGTGTGTCTGCACCTGTCAGGGTGGAGGCAGAGATGGCACCTCTAAGAACAATTTGTCTGATTTGCACTTTTGGCAGCTAAGCACTGCCGCGGCCTGTAGCAAAACTCTTTAACATTATAAACGAAGAGATAATAGCCATTTCAAACCATGAGAGAGAGAAGAGACAAAGTTGGGGTTTTGACCAGCCTGGTTAGGGAAGTTAAATCTTGAAACATCGTTTTATCTGCAGGAAAGAGAGGTCACAGCGTTTTGGAAAAGAGGCAGATCTGACAGTTTCACATTTGCTCTCACCTTCTGGGATCCCAGATGAGCCCCCAGTTGAAACAGGAAAAGTTCCCTTATCCCCGTCAGGGTGTTACACTCGGGGAGTGGTCCTCTTCAGTGTCACGCAGCTCAAACCCATAGTGGGAGAATGGAGACGGGCAGATTGTGGGGAGTGTGGGGTCCAACCCCATGGCAGTGTCTAGGACTGAGTGTTTACAGCTTCTGAAGCTCCAGTGGGCATGTGTTACAGTATGCAGGCAGCTTGTGTTAATCAGCTCAATAAGACCCTCTGCCTTATCGCAAGGGCAGAGGGCTTTCTATATCATGGGGTTCTTTCCCTAGCCCACAGGAAAAATCAGTTCACACGTGTGCTTGGAGAATGAGTGCAAGGTTTTATTGAGTGGTGGAAGTAGCTCTCAGTAGATGGATGGGGAGCCAGAAGGGGGATGGAGTGGGAAGGTGGTCTTCCACTAGAGTCGGGCCACTCATTGGTCTGGCTCTCCTTGTACTAACTACCCTTGGCTGAATTTCCCTCAGTGTCTGCATTGTTCCACTGTTGATGGCCTGTTGATGTTTGTTCTTCTGCCAGTGTGTTCTTCTTGACATCCAGCCACTTGTGTGTATCCCCACTATGGTCTCAGAGTTTTTGTGGGCACAGTATGAGGGGTGTGGTGGGCCAGGGTGGTCTTGGAAAATGCAACATTTGAGCATGAAAACAGTGCCGGTCCTCACCTCGTTTCACGGGCACAGGCCTGAGGGTGGAGCCCTCACCAGGGACACCGACTTTCTCTACCCAGAACTTCCCTGCCACCCCTCCTGCATCATATTCATGAGGATTGATATGTGGTTAGTCTCAGACTAATGAGCTGAGGAAGTCAGATACAAAATGGTACATACTGTATGATTCCATGTATAGAAAGTTTAAATGGTAAAACTATGATTAGAGATGCCTTTGAAGGGATGTTTACAAAGAGGGTTTTTATGGTGTCAGTAAGTGATGTTCTTTTTGTAGGTATACTTCAGAGATAGATGTTCGCCTTCTAATACATTGAGCTGTACATTTACTATGCATGCATGTTTCTGTTTACCAGATGTATTTTGTAGATGACTTTTCCCCAAAAGTAATATTTTATAAAACCTTTCATAAACAGCTCCATGAATTTTGAATTATAAACTCACACTTAGATCAATATATGGAATATTTCTAGCATTCCGAAGAACTTTGTATTTCATCTTAAACTTAGGAAATTAGTGCTGTTAGTGGCTCCATGTCACCATTGAGGAACATTGGCACAGGAGGTTAAGAACCTGTCTGCTGGTACTACCAGCTCTTCTCTGGATAATTTTTGCCTGCCCATTGTGTCAGAGATGGCAAAGAGGACAGTGATATTAGCTGCCTTTCTTTGTGAGGTGAAATTGTCAACCAATATGTTGTCCTGGAAAATAATATTCTCTTTCCACATGACTAGGCCAAGAGCAATCTGGGTAGTGGAACATCAGGCACTCTTCTGAATCATTTCTCAATCATTGTCATCCTTGATGATGCTATGGAGTCTTAAGAATTGCCAATGCCGGCCGGGCGTGGTGGCTCAAGCCTGTAATCCCAGCACTTTGGGAGGCCGAGATGGGCGGATCATGAGGTCAGGAGATCGAGACCACCCTGGAAAACATGGTGAAACCCCGTCTCTACTAAAAAGTACAAAAAACTAGCTGGGCGAGGTGGCAGGCGCCTGTAGAGGCTGAGGCAGGAGAATGGCGAAAGCCCAGGAGGTGGAGCTTGCAGTGAGCTGAGATCTGGCCATTGCACTCCAGCCTGGGCGACACAGCCAGACTCCGTCTCAAAAAAAAAAAAAAAATTGCCAATGCCAGGTGCAGGGGTGTTAATAGCAGGCTAGAAACTGCTCCTGGAGGATGTGATCATCATCTATCAAGCTGGATTGTTTTTGTTTTTTACTGGCAAACCAAAGAAGTGAGGCTGAAGCCCTAGGAATTTCATTGTACATACATTTAAGGTCTGATGCTTTTATTGGACCTAGATAAAGTAAGTGTTGACTGAAGCAAATACATGCCACATCATGGGATTTCATGTGAATTCTCTAATTCAAATAAATTTCTCAGTGGCCTCATGTAGTGCCACCTTTGTCTTAGAATGACCCAATGCTCTCATCTCAACATTTTGTTCACTATTACAAGAGATTTCTAGCTTCCCTTAGGAATTAAGAGCCCTCACCTAGACTGCAGCTCTCTAGTCATACTTTGACTAGCTGAAAGTGACATGAGAGGTCCAGGGAAGTTATGTGTCTGTCTCTGAAAAGCATAGGATTAGAAATTAAAATAGGTTTATTAATGATATCTGGCAGAGAAAGTGATGAGAGATGCTTATCAAAATGTAGCCAAGCTTTGAGGCAGCCTATGAGAAATTCATTTATTTTTTTGGCCACATCTCAGGGCAATGAAAGTTCCAGGATGTAAGAAAGAAAGCCTGCAGTAGTTGAGAATTATGAAATTACTCATATTGGCCCTATCTCAACTGTCTTGTGGGATTATTTGGCAACAAGTACAAGGAAAAAGAAAAGTTTTCCCTGACACACTTCATGAGGAAGGTGGGGCACCAAGGAAGGGAATACATGGCCAGACCTTAACAAGTTTATAGGTTGATGACACAGGGATATGAAGGGAGTAAAATATTTTACCCAGACCCTCTTCAAGATGGAGTCACTCTGGTTTGAATACCTCTGACAGCAAGAGGATAGTTAAAATCATGACACAGTTTCTAAATGAATATGAAATGATTGTTCTCTTGTATCAAGGATAAAGCAAGAGGGAACAGAAGCCACTCTGGAAGTGTCCCAAACTGCTATTTCAGATTATTTTGTTGTCCTGCCAGCTGTTATTCATTCATTGGTCTTCTGTTAGTTAAAGGATCACCAACAAATTCTAAAATATAAAAGATTATTGGCTGGTAAAACTAGATGTATCTATAATAAAATGAAGAACTCAATTACGTTTAATTATTGAACACATGAGGAAGTATATATATTTTAAAACTCCTCAAACTATCCTCCTACCTTAATTTTAAGTTTGCATTTTTTGATACATGAATTATTTGGAGTAATTCAGTTGAGAGCTAATGCCTAAACTGATTTGTGTTAAAATACAAAAAATCTGAGCTGAATTCAGTAGCTCATGCTTACCTGTCGTAGTTACTTGGGAGGCTGAAGAGGGAGGATTGCTTAAGCCCAAGGGTTTGAGGGTGCAGTGAAAAAAATCAATTAAAAATCTGCATTTCTTTGCTTAATTAAAATATTACTTTCAAATAATAACTTCCAAAATTGTAAAATCTGGAAAGGTACAGTAGCTCATGCCTGTAATCCCAGCACTTTTGGGAGGCTGAGGCGGGTGGATCACTGAAGTCAGGACTTTGAGTCCAGCCTGGCCAACATGGTGAAACCCCGACTGTACTAAAAATACAAAAGTTGGCCGGGTGCGGTGGCTCAAGCCTGTAATCCCAGCACTTTGGGAGGCCGAGACGAGCAGATCACGAGGTCAGGAGATCGAGACCATCCTGGCTAACGCAGTGAAACCCCGTCTCTACCAAAAAATACAAAAAACTAGCCGGGCGAGGTGGCGGGCGCCTGTAGTCCCAGCCACTCGGGAGGCTGAGGCAGGAGAATGGCGTAAACCTGGGAGGTGGAGCTTGCAGTGAGCCGAGATCCGGCCACTGCACTCCAGCCTGAGCGACAGAGCGACACCCTGTGTCAAAAAAAATAAATAAATAAATAAATAAACAAACAAAAGTTAGCTGGTCATGGTGGTATGGCCTGAAATCCCAACTACTTGGGAGGCTGAGGCAGGAGAATTGCTTGAACCCAACAGGCGGAGGTTGCAGTGGGCTGAGATTGTGCAGCTGCCCTCTAGCCTGAGTGTGTCTAAAAAAAAAAAAATAAAAATAAAATCTTACAAAAATGAAATTGAGACAAAATTACAAATATATTTCACTATATAATTATTAGTACTAAAAATAAGTTAGAAAAAGGTTTCCCCCAGTTTAAGAGATGTATATGGGTTTATAGCTTAGTTATAGAACATTTTATTTCCACTGAGTATGCAATAGATAGAATATTCTTTGATAAAAGACTATACATTTTGTTGATAGAATAAGGATAGAAAGTATTTTTTTTAAAAAAACTACAGATTTTCTTCTTTGGTACAGGCACAGTGATCTGACATGTGTTACTCAAGACTCAACTTCGTATCTTTAAAAGATTTTCAGAGTATTGTAAAGAGACTATATTATCACATCTGGAAGTTACATGAAAGAAAGTAAAAAAAAAAGGAAAAAGTTTTTAAGACATTGTAACTTTATCACTGAAATAAATTAAGAAAACCTTTTAATCAATAAAATCAGACTAAAAAGTGCAGTGTTCTCAGTTCAAGACTTTCTTATTAATAAAAGATAATTATTATTATTAATAATATGGATTATAGAAAGCAGCAGCTATTTTGTGCAGTTATTGGAGCCTTGACAATAAAAAGCTATGATTTCCAATTATCTCTAATCATTCCAAATAACTGAATAATTTGTACACTGAAATATACATTTAATTAAAGTTTAGGAGAATTAGTTTTAAAATATATGGTCTCCTTAAATTACTTTTTTTTCCTTCTTTTTTTTGAGCATGACAATAATTGTAAATTTAGGTAACACTGTAACTAACGAGTCTCTAGTTAGACCTGGTGAAACAGGACTGATAATGACAAGGTAAGAGATGATTTCTAGTTATACTAAAATCCTTCAGATATCTAGTCTCTAGGAGATTGGGACTAATGGAGCGTCTGTGCATATGCACTCAACAGCTTCTTCCAGATGTCTAATCATTTTTGTCAGTTTTATTGTTGAAAATTACTAGATCAAAGTAGTATGCATATATTCCCTTTAAGATCTCGGACTCCCTTTGCAGGTGATGAAGAGGTTAATTCCACAGGATGAGGGATTGAAGGTGAAATGAGCATAGGGGAAAGAAGAAGCATGTGGAAGTCATTTGAATTTGTTATCTTTCTGTATTTGTTTTTGTATCATTGCCAGAATTAGCCAAAGTCAAACTTCAGTGTATTATGTATAAGTATGAGACAAAATGTATTTCATGACAAAGGAGACATTGTTCCCTATGATGGTAAATTTGTACAACAAACACTGGTCATAGAAACTACTCAATGTGCATTACTAGTCGTCTCCAGGATATGGGAAGTTTACTATGGAGGATGTGGACAAAGTAGAAAAAGAATGTACATTCTTCAACAAACTCATTTCCAACGCCCAGGCCTATCTGTGTCTGTTCCAGAACTAATCAGGATAAGTCCATGAGAGGTGCTGGTTACCAGTAGCTTTTATAATCTAAGCTACTCATTGGTATTTCTATAGTCAGGCTAACGAAGACCCAGAACCTGCTTTAACTTCAGTCTCCTAACAGAGGTCTTTCGTGACTCTTTGCTTGATACCTTATATTCAAAAAATTCTTTGGAACCAAATTCTGGAGCCCAGTTTTACTTGTACCAATACATATCTGACTTTTGCATTACAAATTAATTTTTTCTCGTTTCCTGTTTAAAGGTTCAACATGTTTTATAAATTCAGTTATATACAATGAACCTCAAGCAGGGGATGCATTTTGGAAGTTTAAAAAGCTATTTTGCTGGTTCTGAAGTATAGAAATAGAGATGTATAGGTACAATGATTAAATATTTACTTATTTGGTCAACATTTGCTCCTTGACTAGAATGTGAACTTGCCTTATTACTATAGTCCATCCACTGGTATAGTACCTTATGTATAGAAAATGCTTGAAAAACATTTGAATTGTAATTTGTCTTATTGATACTGGTCATTATAAGATTTGATGAATATTAAATCTACAGTGAAGAAATAGAACAATGGGGAAACAAAAAATGGTGTCCCTGGTCGACAGAGACAGATTCTTGGGGAAAAAATAAAAGGTTTGATGCCTTCAGATACTTTGCAGCAGTACTTCTTAACACTGTCTTAGGATTCTTTTTTTTTTTTTTTTTTTTTTTTTTTTTTTGCAGATAAGGGCTTGTTTTATTTTAATGGCTGATCTATGTAATCACAGAGGCCAGTATGTACAGACAAAGGGGGAGCTTTTATTTCTTGGTCTCTTCCTCCTTGGACAAAGTCTTGATGATCTCCTCCTTCTTGGCCTGGAGGCGCTCTTCACGGCGCTTGCGTGCTTCCTTGGTCTTAGACCTGCGGGCCTCAGCCTGGTCAGCCAGGAGCTTCTTGCGGGCCTTGTCTGCCTTCAGCTTGTGGATGTGTTCCATGAGAATCCGCTTGTTTGTGAACACATTCCCCTTCACCTTCAGGTACAGGCTGTGATACATGTGGCGATCAATCTTCTTAGACTCACGGTATCTTCTGAGCAGCCGGCGCAGAATGCTCATTCTCCTCATCCACGTGACCTTCTCTGGCATTCGGGCATTGGCTGTACCCTTCCGCTTACCTATGCCCATGTGCCTGCCCTTGCGGCGGGCCAAGGTATTTTTCCGGCGTCGCGCCCGGGAATGGACTGTCACAGGCTTGCGGATGATCAGCCCATCTTTGATCAGCTTTTGGATCTGCTGACGGGAGTTGGCATTGGCGATTTCATTGGTCTCATTGGGGTCTAACCAGACCTTCTTCTTGCCACAGCGGAGGACACTAGAGGCGAGCCTCTTCTGAAGCCTGAGCATACTCATGGCTGCGGCCGCAGCAACGAAAGGAAAGAGCTCCTGTCTTAGGATTCTTACACTTCTTTGTGGCCTGTTATTTATGAGAGACTCCAATGAGCCTGATACTGAGGTCACTAAACCTAGAATTTAGACACAGCCATATACAAAGGAGATCAGAAGTGTAATAATGAGGACTAAGAGACTGAGTTAATTCTACTTAGCATCTCTCCAGTGGAGATGGGCAGAAATCAAAACAGTTTAGAACTTAATCTTTTTATCTTGACAAGCTAAGGAGAGAAATTTCTTACCCATTTTAATATCTTCTACAGGAATTTCAAACAGGATATAGCATTATTTTAATGTCAGGTATTTACTACTAATGTTTAGGTAGTTTATTTTAAATTTACAATGTCAGGTATTAACTGCTAAAGTTTAGATAGTTGATTAATTTATAATCATTACCTCATCATATAGACATACCTTTTGCTGCTACTTAAAAGCACAGTATTTTCACTATGGTTTACAATAAACACAGTATTAAAAATCTCTATTTTAGGAAACATGCTCACCCAAAGATAGGAGTGCTTTCCTCCAGTGAAACAATAATCGATAAAACTCGTTTTCCTAAGATGTAGATCTATGGAAATTTGTCAGGCAGGCAACCTCTGGCTATGCATGTGTGCTTAACTTTCATGTGAGCATGGTTTACTAGTGAAAATTAATAAAAACAAAATACTTTTCTTCTTTTTTTCAAACTTTATTGTAAATTCAGGGATACATGTGCAGGTTTGTTATGTAGGTTAATGTGTGTCCTGGGGGTTTGTTGCACAGATTATTTCATCACCCAGGTATTAAGCCTATACCCATTAGTTAATTTTTCTGATCCTCTCTCTCCTCCCACCCTCCACCTTCTGAAAGACCCAGTGTGTGTTGCTCCCTCTATGTGTCCAGGAGTTCTCATCATTCAGATTCCACTTACAAGCGAAAGCATGTTGTATTTGGTTTTCTATTCCTGCGTTAGTTTGCTAAGGATAATGGCCTACAGCTCCATCCGTGTCCCTGCAAAAGACATGATACTATTCTTTTTTATGGCTACATTATAGCCATATGTACAGTCTATATGGACCACATTTCCTTTATCCATTTATCATTGATGGGTATTTAGGTTGATTCCATGTTTTTGCTGTTGTGAATAGTGTTGCAATTAACCTAACGCATATGTCTTTATGATAGAATGATTTCTATTCCTTTGGATAAATACCTACTAATAGGATTGCTGGCTTGAATGGTATTTCTGTTTCTTTTGAGACGGAGTCTCTGTTGTCAGGCTGGAGTACAGTGGTGCCATCTCTGCTCACTGCAAACTCTGCCTCCCAGGTACCTGCCATTCTCCTGACTCAGCCTCCCAAGTAGCTGGGACTACAGGCGTCCGCCACCACACCTGGCTAGTTTTTTTGTATTTTTTAGTAGAGATGGGGTTTCAGTGTGTCAGCCGGGATGGTCTCGATTTCCTGACCTCGTGATCTGCCCGCCTAGGCCTCCCAAAGTGCTGGGATTACAGGCTTGAGCCACCGCGCCCGGCCTTTCACCCACTTTTTAATGGAGTTGTTTTTCTTTGTAAATGTGTTTAAGTTCCCTGTAGATGCTAGATAATAGACCTTTGTCAGATGCATAGTTTGTAAATTTTTTTCCCATTTTGTAGGTTGTCTGTTAATGCTATTGATAGTCTCTTTTGCTGTGCAGAAGCTGTCTTGATTAATCCATCCCATTTTTCAGTTTTTGCTTTCGTTGCAGTTGCTTTTGGCATCTTTGTCATGAAATCTTTGCCTGTGCCTGTGTCCTCAATGGTATTGCCTTGGTTGTTTTTCAGACTTTTTATAGTTTTCAGTTTCACACTTAAGTTGTTAATCTACCCTGAGTTGATTTTTGTGTGTGGTGAAAGGAAGGGATCTAGTTTCAGTATTGGACATATAGCTGGCCAGTTATTCCAGCACGTTTATTACATAAGGAGTTCTTTTCCTGTTGCTTGTTTTTGTCAGGTTTTTAAAGATCAGATAGTTGTAAGTGTGCAGGCTAATCTCTAGGTTCTTTATTCTGTTCCATTGGTCTAAAATTATTTTATTCTAATAGCAAAAGCAAATACAAATGAAACAAAACCAATCTACTAAATATAAATATATTAAATCTACTAAAATATATAAGAATATATTTAATCAAATTAGTTTTTTTCTCATTTTCTATAACTGATAATCAGTGCTGCATAACTGATATTCAGTGGCAATTTCAACACCATTTTGGCAACTTGGGAAATTAATAAAAGGAAAAGTAAGTGCGATCGAAGAAAATAATATAATTAAAGACAAATACTTGGTAATAAAAGGGCAAAATAAAAACCACAGTATGGACTGTTAAACATGTTTGTTACTGAATACAGTGTTACAATTTTACCAAGGAACACAACTTTTCCAAATAAAATGGCAAAATAGGGAACAAAAATACGAATTATGCTGGTGAATTTAAACATTTAATCTTCTGTGAAAGTGCAGAAAATTAACATTTGCAAACCTTGATTTTCCTGAATTGTTAAAGGATTGTAAAAGGACAAGACTATGTATTCCTTGGCTAAGTTTATGCCAATTTTACATGTTTACCAAACAGAACCAAGAGTACTCTTGATAGTCTATGCTATCTCCACAGGTAGTATTTCTTATAACAACTTTGTTTAGCAGTCTTCTCCTTCTATTAAGCTTATACTTACGAGCACAAGAACACCCTTCTTTTATTTACTAGCAATAGAAGGCCCTCTAAGCAGACCTGTTACAAGACAGCACAGCCAAATATTGCCGGTGCCATGTCTGTGGCAGCTGCTATTTGAGTTCTTTCCCCTCTAACAGCCCAATTCATTTTTAAGTTTGGTAACCAGCAGCAGGGGTCTTGATATGAATATCACATGTGCTTACTTCAGGAGCTGCCTAGAGGAACCTAGGTAGCCATGTCAAGGTAATGAATCTGTTTTAGCTTTCTTCAGGTAAAGCAGCTCTTGATACAGAGTTCTTTCCTCTCCCATCTCTTTCCACATTCCTCCATCACCCACTTCCAGCTCCACTTCAAAGTTGGGCCTGGGTTACTGCTTTCTTGGTGTATGTCTACCAGGACAAGAAATGGGCAGAAGGCATTGTGGGACTCAAAATTCTCAGGAGACTTTGTGGCCTGGAAGAATGTCTTACTGTTCTCCAAATTTTAGAGCTATATTAATGAATAAAATCATGACTGACTATTCTATAAATCATCCTTTATACCACAATAGGCTTCTGTTTTAAATGTACACTAACATATGGTTTAGACACTGCATAAGACTAATGTGTTAATTTGTCTAAGGATTCTGAACCATATTACTCATGTTACTTAGTTTCTTATGTGAAAAAGAGCATCTCAGATTCTGCAAATGTTAATTCTCAGGATCAATAACAAACTGCACAGTATTTTTTTTTTTTTTTTTTTTTTTTTTGAGACGGAGTCTGGCTCTGTCACCCAGGCTGGAGCGCAGTGGCCGGATCTCGGCTCACTTCAAGCTCTGCCTCCCGGGTTCCCGCCATTCTCCTGCCTCAGCCTCCCGAGTAGCTGGGGCTACAGGCGCCCGCCACGTCGCCCGGCTACTTTTTTGTATTTTTTAGTAGAGACGGGGTTTCACCGTGTTAGCCAGGATGGTCTCGATCTCCTGACCTCGTGATCCGCCCGTCTCAGCCTCCCAAAGTGCTGGGATTACAGGCTTGAGCCACCGCGCCCAGCAGTATTTGTTTTAATGAAAACAAACTTGTTTGTGTGCACAGCAAGCATGAATCCTATGAACAGGATGTACTTACCTGGAGAAAAAGTACTATTACTCTTATTTAAGCTTATGGTAATAGTAGTTATAACAGCAAAAACAAAAAAAATAAGCAAACTCTTCAGCTCCCGTGACTTTTAATGCTTGTATAAAAAAGGAAAGATCTTACAATAACTTCCTAGTACAACTTAAAAATCAGTTTGTGGAATATTAACAACAAAACAAAAAATGCCCTTGGTTTATATTTTGTGTAATTTACTGATTTCATTCATTACCTATTCTTTTTTTCCCTTCTTCCTCCCTCCCTCCCTCCCTCTCTCCCTCCCTCCCTCCCTCCCTCTCTCTCCTCTCTCTCTTTTGTGTGTATGTTTCTGTGTGTGTGTGAGTCACCATTTTGCTCTGTCACCAGGCTGGAGTGCAATGATGCAATCTTTGGCTTACTGCAACATCCGCCTCCTGGGTTCAAGCAATTCTTCTGCCTCAGCCTCCTGAGTAGCTAGTAGAACAGGCACCTGCCACCATGCCTGGCTAATTTTTGTATTTTTAGTAGAGATGGGGTTTCACCATATTGGCTAGGCTAGTCTCTTGGTCAGGCAGGTCTCAAACTCCTGACCTTGTGATCCACCCTCCTTGGCCTTGCAAAATGCTGGGATTACCGGCGTGAGCCACCACCCTGGCCCCTGTTATTTTTTCTAAAAGATATATAATAGCAACCCACAAAATATACAAAATAAACATATATTTTAAATCTCTTCTCTTACAGGAGGCCATTGTTTTGGACCAAATTTCTTCACTAGGCCCAAAAGACCAGACAAAACCAGAATTCAGAAGAGATTTAAATAAAGATTATTTAAATCTCAATCTTTTCTCCCCCCTGCAGGAAAGTTAATGCTGATTTGAATTGTTAACGATATATATAAACTTATTGATTTTAACTTGGATGTTAGCTTATAGGAAATTAATTCTTAGGTAGACATGGATTAGTAGACTGGTCTCAGTACTGATTTAGATCCACTTCACCATAATTCAGATTGCCAACCAGTGGTGGAAAGTACTTGTTACTTACATAAATGTGAGGACTGCATTCACACTTACATAATGCATTTAAAGTTTCCCTAATGAAGGGCCCTTGTGAGGCTCACTGAGAAGGAAGCCTCGCTGTGTGGGAGATACTGTCTGACACTGGAATCAGGAGTCTGTTTTTTTTTTTTTTTTTTTTTTTTTTAAAGATGGATTAGAGACTGAAATGTTAGACCTAATACCATAAAAACCCTAGAAGAAAATCTAGGTAGTACCATTCAGGACATTTTTTTTTTTTTTTTAATCTCAGCACTGCTATTAAGAAGTGGTGGCTACGGTCAAGCACAGAACTTTAGCAGAATAACAGCATGAAACCACGGTTTTCAAGCTGAAAACCTTTGGGTCCCGTTTCAGTTTTCTGCTAAGGCATTAAAAACCACTAACAAAGTTACTAATAGTATAGTTATACTAAAAAGCTGAAGTCAGATGTAGCAAGAGTTGATTTTGGCAAGAGATACCTTCTTGTCTCTTTTATGTGGACATGAAATTCTTGTATGTTACTAATTCCTTTTGAAGAACCAAAAATCTAATATATACGATTACATGATTCACATGACCCTGCCAGGTAATTGTTTTATATATGCCAGGATTTATATGTTACTGTCATTTTTCAGGAATGTGGCTTTTTCCTATTTTTTTATATTCTCTTTTGCTCTATTATGTTTTCTAAATAGTTTTCCCATTATTATGTTTTCTACATAGTTTTTGAATCTGTCAACTTTAATCCCATTTTTTTATGGTGGTACAAACCACAGAGGTGCTAACAATGAAGGATACATAGTTGCAGTGATAAACATTAAATGTGTTGTGACTGCACTGTCACTAGAGGGGAAAAGAGAATTTACAGGTAAATTCTCATGTAATAAGAAAAAAATGGCATGATTGTTCTTCAAAATCAGAGCACAGTAAAACATTCTTCCATGCCAGAAAGTCTCCTGAGAACTATGAGCACCACAATGTCTCCAGCCCATTTCTTGTCCTGGTAAACATGTACCAAGAAAGCAGCAACCTGTGGCATGGTTGTTCTTGTGGACAATCAGGAACATGCTGTTACTGTCTTCTTTATTGATTTTATTTAGCATTCAAGCTATGTGATTTTGTTTGGGTAACTTCAGAGTTAAAAGTAAGGGTGAAAACAGTTAATAATTTTGTGATTATTTTTCTGTTTTAAATGCCTAGAAATTGGCTTAGGGGTGAGAAGAGGAAATAAAAAATTTCGTATATTAATTTATCCCATGTTCACTGGATTTATGAACACAAGAAGAAAGAAAAAGTCCCAAAATATTATTGACAAAATAACATTTTAAAAAAAAGTATCCATTGTTCCCTTCTTAATATCTATGTATGTATCTATGTGTATATCTATGTATGTATCTATGTATGTGTCTGTGTATCCATCTGGCTATCTATGTAACTACCTATCTAATCTAATCTATATAAGGGATGGCTAGGAAAACAAATTTCACACAGTAGCTTTTAAGTACAGCCCTCTATTTAAAGTTTAAATAGAGATTATCTTTTGGCATGCCCAGGTAAAACTCCTGATGAAATGGACACTTTTTGAGAAGAGCTAGTCTCCATTTGTGTAGTTATTCTACTAATTTCATTCACAGTGATAAATTTTGGTACACATTAGTCTTAGAAATAGCAGAGTAGAAAGTCACATGGACAGGTACAGGTCTTCTCTTGTAGCCTTCTTTAATGTTTCCAATTCCAATTAATAGTTCATTTACGTCCTTCCCACTGTGCTTTTTCTTTTAATAATCAGTTTGTGCTTACAAATGAAAAAGCAGTTTGTCAGCATTCTTAATATAAGTCTCTCAGCTTATTCTGTTTCAGTGTTAACATTTATATTTTTAAAAGCATAGGTTTGATCAATGAAATTTACAGGAGGCCATTGTTTTGGACCAAATTTCTTCACTAGGCCCAAAAGACCAGACAAAACCAGAATTCAGTCACTGATGCTAGGTAACACGACTAGGTGCCACACAATCAACTCTGAATGGACCAATTTTCAAAAAAACAAGAGTGACAGTACTAATAGAAGGGGCCCAGCTTACCTGAACTACCAAAATAAGGAAGTCCCATCTGTTTTAACACTATAAGAAAATAACTTTGACTTTGGGAGGCCGAGGCGGGCGGATCACGAGGTCAGGAGATCGAGACCATCCTGGCTAACACGGTGAAACCCCGTCTCTACTAAAAAAGTACAAAAAACTAGCAGGGCGAGGTGGCGGGCGCCTGTAGTCCCAGCTGCTCTGAAGGCTGAGGCAGGAGAATGGCGAGAACCCGGGAGGCGGAGCTTGCAGTGAGCTGAGATCTGGCCACTGCAGTCCAGCCTGGGCGGCAGAGCGAGACTCCGTCTCAAAAAAAAAAAAAAAAAAAGAAAAACAAAATAACTTTGAAATGATCAATTCACTTTTTGTTCCCTTTCTGCTTTTTTGAGCAGAATTTCCTGTTCTCAGCTTATTTTCTTGTACATGGTCAGTACAGAGGCAACTATCCATATACTCCTGTCCCTGAATAGAGGTGATCCTTGAACAATGCAAGGATTAGGGGCACCAAACCCTATCTGCTCCAAAATCTGCATTTTTTTTTTTTTTTTTTTTTTTTTTTAAAGGCAGAGTCTTGCTTTGTTACCCAGGCTGCAGGGCACTGGTTCAAGTGATCTTTGTTGCCGCCTTGACTTCTCAGGCTCAAGTGATCTTCCTACTTCAGCCTGCCAAGTAGCTGGGATTAACATACCCAGCTGATTTTTGTTTTCAGTAGAGATGGGGTTTCTCCATGTTGGCCAGGCTGGTCTCCAACTTTTGAGTTTAGGTAATCTACCCACCTCAGCTTCCCAAAGTGGTGGGATTCCAAATGTGAGCCACCACACCAGCCCAAACCTGCATTTTAGGTTTCCAAAATGTATCTACTAATAACCAAATTTAATGAATTTTAAAAAATAAACTGCACTTTGGGAGGCCAAGGTGAGTGGATTACTAGACATCAGGAGATGAAGACTAGCTTGGTCAACATGGTGAAACCTGTCTCTACTAAAAACACAAAATTAGCTGGGCATGTTGGCATATGCCTGTAATCCCAGCTACTTGGGAGGCTGAGGCAGGAAAATTGCTTTAACCTGGGAGGCAGAGGTTGCAGTGAGCCGAGACTGCGCCATTGCACCACAGCCTGGGCAAAAAGAGCAAAACTCCATCTCAAACAAACAAAATCAATCAATCAATCAAATGGCCGGGTGCAGTGGCTCATCCCTGTAATCCCAGCACCTTGGGAGGCCAAGGCGGACATATCAGTTGAGGTCAGCAGTTCAAGACCAGCCTGGCCAACATGGTGAAACCTAATTTCTACTAAAAAGACAAAATGGCTAGGTGTGCTGGTCTGCCCCTGTAATCTCAGCCACTGGGGAGGCTGAGGCAGGAGAATCTGTTGAACCTGGGAAGCAGAGGTTGCAGTGAGCCAAGATCACAGCACTGCACTCCAGCCTGGGGGACAACAGCGAGACTCTGCCTCAAAAAAATAAATATAAATAAAAATTTAGAAAACCAACCAACCAATGAAACAAGGTAATTGCAGGAGTCTATAAAGCCCAGCACCTCTGAGGGGAGCAGAAATTGCTAAAAGTCTTCCTGACATGCTTCAGAAAAGCATTTGAAGGCATTTCAAGTGGAGTCTTATCTTCACATTTTCTCATATCGCAGTCTTAAAAAAAAATCAGACTTTAATTTCGAGATAACTGGAGATCCACATGCAGAGGTGAGAAACAATAAAGATCCCAGGTATTCTTTATTCAGTTTTCCCTGGTAGTAATATCTTGCAAAATTATAGAACATGTCTAAAGTAGGATAGTCACATTGATATAATTAAGATACAGAAAAATTTTATGACCACAAAGATCCCTTGAATTACACTTTTAGGACAACATTCACTTTCCTCCCATCCCCATTTTTATCCCAAATCTCTGACAGCTGCTATTCTGTTCTTTATTTCTGTAATGTATCAATTCAAAAATATACAAGTGAAATTGTATAGTGTGGAACCTTTGAGATGGGCTTTTTTTTTTTTTTCCTGACCAAATATAATTCTCTGGAAACCAATAGTTCATCCTCTTTCATCACTGAGCTGTAGTCCATGGATTATCACTGTTTGTTTAATGATTCTCCTGTTGAAAAAAAAAAATCTCAGTTGCTTCCTCAAACGTTTTCACTCATGAATGGGCAAAAAACTCAAGAGCAGAGATACAGTCTATTGTATTTTCCTTTGTTTCTTCTTTCCTGATGTTTCAGAATTCTTTATTGTTTTATTTTTAGGACATTTCTACTAGCCATTCCTTTAGCATATATCTTCTGGCAATAAAGTATTTTTGTTGTCCTTTATATGAAAATGTCTTGATTTCCCCTTTATTTCTGTAAAAAAAAATGTTTTTTTTTTGAGATGGAATCATGCCCTATCACCTATGCTGGAGTACAGTGGCATGATTTTGGCTCACTGCAACACCCTCCTCCCGGGTTCAAGTGATCCTCCTGCTTCAGCCTCCCAAGTAGTTGGGATTACAGGTGTGCGCCACCACACCTGGCTAATTACTGTATTTTTAGTAGAGACAGGGTTTTGCCATGTTGACCAGGCTGGTCACAAACTCCTGACCTCAAGTGATCTTCCCACCTCGGCCTCCCAGATTGCTGGGATTACAGGTATGAGCCATCATGCCCATGCTGAAAAAAAAAAATTCTGTTTTTTTGAAACGGAGTCTCCCTCTATCACCCAGGGTGGAGGACAGTGGCGCTATCTCGGGTCACTGCAAGCTCTGCCTCCCGGATTCCCTCCATTCCACAAACACCATGGCGCGGCCCAATATTTTTAATATTAATAACCCATCATGGCATTAGTGATTATTTACATTGTTTTTGTAGCTATTGTGAATGGCATTATTTTCTTGAATTCTTTCTTTCTCTCTCTCTTTTTTTTTTTGAGACCCAGTCTCGCCAGGCTGGGACGCAGCGGCGCCATCTCGGCTCACTGCAAGCTCCGCCTCCCGGGTTTAGGCCATTCTGCCTCAGCCTCCCGAGTAGCTGGGACCACAGGCGTCGCCACCACGCCGGGCTAGTTTTTCTGTGTTTTTAGTAGAGGCGGGGTTTCACCGTGTTCGCCAGGATGGTCTCCATCTCCTAACCTCGAGATCCGCCCGCCTCGGGCTTCCAAAGTGCTGGGATTACAGGCGTGAGCCACCGCACCTGTTCGATTTCTTTGTAAAATAGTTCCTAGCGTATAGAAATGCTACAGATTTTGGTATGTTAATTTTGTGTCCCGCAACTTTAATAAATTTATCAGTTTATCAGTTCTGGTGTGTGTGTGTGTGTGTGTGTGCAGTCTTTAGAGATATCTAAATGTATTAAGATTATGTCATTTGCACACACACACGCACAAAATTTAACAACTTCCTTTCCGTTTGAATGCATTTTATTTTTTAACTTATTTTATTTATTCTGCCTAATTGCTCCGACTAGGACATCCACTGCAACGTTGAATAGAAGCAGTGAAGATGGATATCATTTTGTGTTGTTCGGATCTTGCTGAAAAAGCTTTCCGTTTTTTCTTGTTCAGTATATTAGCTATGTGCTTGTCATACATATATGGCCTTTATTGTGTTGTCGTACATTCCTTCTATAACCAATTTGTTAAAAGTTTCTTATCCTAAAGGATGTTAGATTTTGTCAAACACTGTTTCTGCATCTATTGAATAATTATATTTTCCCTTTATTATGTTAATGTGATGAATCACATTTATTTATTTGTGTATGTTGAGCCATCCATGTATCCTTGGAATGCATCCTACTTGGTCACAATGAATGATCTTTTTAATGTGCTGTTGAATTTGGTTTGCTAATATTTTGTTGAAGATTTTGACATCAATGTTCATCAGAAATATTGGCTTGTAATTTTATATAGAAAGTAATGAAGAGTCCACCAAAAGAAATTAGAACTAATCAAAGAATTCAGTAAACTTGCAGTATACAAAATCACTATACAAAAATCAATAGTGTTCTATAATCTAAAAACAAGCTATCATATTAGGAAATCAAGAAAGCTATCCCATTTTTAATAGTTACAAAACAATACCTACAAATAACTTAGACAAGAAGGCGAATGATTTCTAGAATGAAAACCATAATGTCTCAATCAAGAAATTGAAGGCAGAAAAATAAATAAAAATATATTTTATGTTCATAGATTGGAAGAATTAATACAGATAGAGCATTCCTACTCAGAGAATCTGAAATTCTAAGTGGTCCAAAATCTGAAACTTTTTGAGTAGCAATATGATGTCACATATGGAAAATTTTACACCTGCCACCTTTGCTTTCTGATGGTTTAATGAACATGAAATTTGCTTCATATACAAAGTATTTAAAATATTGTATAAAATTACCTTCAGGCCATGTATATATGGTATATGTGAAACCTAAATAAACTTCACTCCCATCCTCATGATATCTCATTATGTACATGTAAATATGCCAAAATCTAAAAAAATTTCAATTGGATTGAAATTTCAGTTGGATCCAAATTTCAATTGGAAACTTTTTCTCCGAAGCATACCAAATAAGGCATACTTAACATGTCTTGTTAAGATGTCCATACCAGCCAAAACAAACTACAGATTTAATATAGTCTCTATCAAAATGCCAGTGACATTCTTCACAAAAAGGGAAAAATACTTCTACACTTCATATGAAACCAGAAAAAAACCCGAAATAGCCAAAACAATCTGAGTAAAAAGAACAATGCTGGATGCATTCTAATACCTGACTGCAAAATACACTACAAAACAATAGTAACCAAAACAATGTGGCATAAAAATAGACAGACCAATGGAGCAAAATAGAGAATACATAAATAAATCCATACACTTAAAATTAACTGATTTTTTAAATCACAGCATCAATATCCATATTGGGAAAGGGTACAATAAATGGTGCTGAGAAATCTGCATATTCACCTGCAAAAAAGGGAAACAAGACCACTATTTATCACCATATACAAAAACTTAACTAAAGACTTATTAAGGACTTATGCATAATTTTCAAAACTATAAAAGTTCCTTAGAGAAAATTTATTGGTATGGAAAAGACTTTATAAGACTTCAAAAACACAGATAACAAAAGCAAACATAGACAAATGGGATTACATTAAACTAAAAAACTTTTGCACAACAAAGGAAATAACCAACAGCGTAAAGAGAAATCTAAAATAAAAAATGAGGAACTGGCTAGGTGCGGTGGCGAACGCTTGTAATCCCAGCACTTTGGGAGGTGGATCACAGGGAGCGGATCACAAGGTCAGGAGATCGAGACCATCCTGGCTAACACGGTGAAACACCATCTCCACTAAAAATACAAAAAATTAGCCGGGTGTGGAGGCGGGTGCCTGTAGTCCCAGCTACTCCAGAGGCTGAGGTAGGAGAATGGCATGAATCCAGGAGGCAGAGCATGCAGTGAAGTTCATGACACTGTACTCCAGCCTGGAGTATGATCATGAGGTCAGGAGTTCAAGGCCAGCCTGACCAACATGGTGAAACCCATCTCTACTAAAAAAATACAAAAATTAGCCAGGCATGGTGGTGCAAGACTGAAATCCCAGCTACTCACGAGGCTGAGGCATTAGAATCTCTTAGACCTGGGAGGCAGAGGTTGCAGTGAGCCAAGATCATGCCACTGCACTCCAGCCTGCGGGACAGAATGAGACTCCGTCTCAGAAAAAAAAAAAAAAAAAAAAAAGACACTTAGTAGTCCAAAAACAAATAATTCAATTAAAAATGGGCAAAATACTTGAAGAGATACTTTTTTAAGAGAAAACATAGACCCAACAGGTAAATTAAGAAAAACTCAACATTAATGACCATGGGATATTTATATATAAATGATAAAATAGATATACAATAAATTTATAAATATATTTAGGTACTGCAATGTTGAGTGCATATATATTTATACTTGGATATATCCTCTTGATATATTAATGCCTTTATCATGAAACAATAACTTTTTGTCATTTTATAATTTTTCACATTTAATGTCTACTTTATTTATTTATTTTATTTTATTTTATTTTTTTTTGAGACGGAGTCTTGCTCTGTCGCCCAGGCTGGAGTGCAGTGGCCAGATCTCAGCTCACTGCAAGCTCCGCCTCCCGGGTTCACGCCATTCTCCTGCCTCAGCCTCCCGAGTAGCTGGGACTACAGGCGCCCGCCAGGTCGCCCGGCTAGTTTTTTGTATTTTTAGTAGAGATGGGGTTTCACCATGTTAGCCAGGATGGTCTCGATCTCCTGACCTCGTGATCCGCCCGTCTCGGCCTCCCAAAGTGCTGGGATTACAGGCTTGAGCCACCGCGCCCGGCTAATGTCTACTTTATGTAAGTATAACTACTCTTGTACTTTATTCAGTTTCCATTTGTACAAAATATCTTTTTCCATGCATTTAAATTTAGTCTATATGTATCCTTCAAGGAAAAGTATTCTCTTGTGGTGTTTATATTAATAGTTAAGTTTGGTGTTTTGTAAAAGTTCATATATCCACTGTATGTCTCTCTGATAATCCATTTGCTTTCATGATAATTGTTGATAGTTAAGGACTACTATTCTCCCATTTTATTAATTATTTTCTGGTTACTTAGTATATTCTCTATTTCATTCTTCCTCTATTGCTATCTTCTTTTGTGAGAAGTTGATTTCCTGTAGAGGCATGCTTTGATTGCTTACTTTTTATCTTTTGTGTATCTATCATACAATTGTTGCTTATGTTACCATGAGGCTTACCAAAAACCTGTTATACTTACAACAAGCCATTTTAAACTGTAACAACTGGACTTTGATCACATAGGTGGGTTTTATTTTTATTTTTATTTTTTTTTTGAGACGGAGTCTCGCTCTGTCGCCCGGGCTGGATTGCAGTGGCCGGATCTCAGCTCACTGCAAGCTCCGCCTCCCGGTTTTGCGCCATTCTCCTGCCTCAGCTTCCCGAGTAGCTGGGACTACAGGCGCCCGCCACCTCGCCCGGCTAGTTTTTTGTATTTTTTTAGTAGAGACGGGGTTTCACCGTGTTAGCCAGGATGGTCTCGATCTCCTGACCTCGTGATCCGCCCGTCTCGGCCTCCCAAAGTGCTGGGATTACAGGTGTGAGACACCGCGCCCGGCCCACATAGGAGGGTTTTACACGTTTGCCCCATCCCCTCCCAATTTTATGTTTTCCATGTCATAATTTATATCTTTTTATGTGGTGTATCCTTTAACACATTATTGTAGCTAGTATGATTTTGAATAGTTTTTTTTAACAACCTTCAGAAGAATATATAAGTGGTTAAGTACTACTTACATATTCTAATACACAGGAGATCGAGACCATCCTGGCGAACACAGTGAAACCCCATCTCTTCTACAAATACAAAAAATTAGCTGGGCATATTAGAGTATTCTGAATTTGACTGTGTATTTGCTTTTACCAGTGAATTTTATACTTTTATTTTTATTTTTTGATACTAATTAGTATATTTTTGTTTTTTAAGGCAGAGCCTCACCCTGTCACCCTGGCTGGAGGCTCTCGGCAACCTTCGCCTCCTAGGTTCAAACAATTCTCTGCCTCAGTCTCCTGAGTAGCTGGGACTGCCACCACACCCCGCTAATATTTTTAGTAGAGACGGGGGTTTCACCATCTTGGCCAGGATGGTCTTGAATTCCTGACCTTGTGATTCACTCGCCTCAGCCTCCCAAAGTGCTGGAAATAGTCATGAGCTACCTCGCCAGTCCCTAATTAGCATTTTTTTTTTCAGCTTGAGGGACTTCCTTCAGTATTTCTTGTAAAAAGATCTGATAGTAATGAAATGCCTCTGCTTTTATTTGTCTGGAAAATCTTGCTTGCTTTATTTTTGAAGAATAGCTTTACAGTATTCTTGATTTTTTTTTTTGCTTCAGCACTCTGAGTATACCATCACATTTTCTGGCCTGTAGTCTCTGCTGAGAAAACTGCTGCAAGCCTCATTAGTAATACCTTGTATATTATTTGCCTCTTTTCCTCTTTTCTCTTGCTGCTCTCAATCCCATCTTTGTTTTTTATTTTTGACAATTAACTATAACATGTCTTCATGTGGTATTGCTTGGATTGAATCTGATGGAAGACATTTAATCTTCCTCTGCCTGGATCTTTATATTCTTTCCAGGTTTAGAAAGTTTTATGCTATTATTTATTTAACCAAGCTTTTTATAACTTTTTCTTTTCTCCTTCATGAACTTCTATAACTAAAACATTTCCTCTTTTGATGCTGTTCCATCAATCCCATATGATTTTTTTAATGTTTGTATTATATTTTCTCTTCTGCTTGTATGTTTTCAAGTAACCCATATGTTCATGGAGTCTTTCTTCTGTATGATTAGTTCTGCTGTTCATATTCTCCACATCTTTTAAATTTTCATTCATTGTATTTTCCAGCTTCATAAATTCTCTTTGATTGTTAAAAGTAATTTTAATCTCTCTGCATTACTTCTAGTTTTGGTTATTCTTTACCCAACTTCACTGAATTATTTCTCTATATTTTGTTATGTTGTGCTTTCTTAAAATGATTAAGCTATGAAGGCCAGCCTGTCACCAAGGTTTACTGGGACTGTACTGGACTGTGGGTCTGTTGGAGTGTAAAGCTATTAGGGCAGGGTAGAAAGGTAGAGTCAAAAGGATAGGTAGTATTTGGTAAAACAGAACCTGTATCTGCAGGTGTAGGCATGATTCCTGAGGCCAGGAATCATGACCTGGTGAGACAGAAGATTGAAGTTTTGTGTCTTACCCTATCTCTCGGCTGATCTGGAATCTGGGATAGGATGGTGACAGCATGGAGGGAAGCAGAGAAAGAAAACATTATAAATGTTGGTATAAAGTAGTGAAAATGCTTCTATAGAGAATGTAGGAGTGGACGGCTATATTCATATTTTCTGCTCCAAATCTGATGTGATATGCATTAATTAATCAGCTGTTCTCTGGTTTTTCTAGTTCTTTCCAGATGAAGTCTCACTCTGTTGTCCAGACTGGAGTGCAGTGGTGCAATCTCAGCTCACTGTAGCCTCTGCTTCCAGGGTTCAATACATCCTCCTGCCTTTGCCTCCCAAGTACGGTGTGCACCATCATGCATGGCTAATTTTTGTATTCTTAGTAGAGATGGGGTTTCACCACGTTGGCCAGGCTGGTCTTGAACTTCTGACCTCAAGTGATCCACCACCTTGCCTTCCCAAAGTGCTGGGATTATGGGTGTGAGGCACCATGCGCAGCCTCGTTCTTCTATTTATTATCTGTAAAATAAGTAGCCATGTGATAGTCTCTTTAAAAGCCTCCACTCTGTAACTAAGGAATTTACTAGACCCTGAGGATTTGGAATTCCTGGTTGACTTATTTGAATCTTAATGGGCCAGAAAAGCAAGAATATATTAATAAGGATTTTGTGTCAAACAATACTATTAAGTTGAAAAGCAGATGGCAGGAGTTTTAGACCAGCCTGGGCAACATGGCAAGAACCTGTCTATACAAAAAAATATGAAAAAATTAACAACACATGGTGGCACACACCTGTAGTCCCAGCTACCTTCGAGGCTGAGGTGGGAGGATCACCTGAGCCCAGGAGGCTGAGGTTTCAGTGAGCCAAGATTTTGCCTCTGTAGTCCAGCTCGGGCAATAGAATAAGACCCTGAAGGAAAAAAAAAGTAAAGAAAAACTGATGGGGAGCCTCTATTTTTGTAGAAAACCAAAACAAGCACATCATTTCTGAAGGTCTTCAGGAAAACCTAAAACCTGCAGTTCAACTTGCTGTTTTCCAATTTACTTAGCTACCAGTTGTTGATAATCTGGAAAAATCACCAACTTAATTTCTTGTTTTTTTTTTTTTTTTTTTTTTTTTTTGAGACAGAATTTCACTCTTGTTGCCCAGGCTGGAGTGCATCAGTGCAATCTCAGCTCACTACAACCTCTGCCTCCTGGGTTCAAGTGATTCTCCTGTCTCAGCCTCCCAAGTAGGATTACAGGCACCCGCCATCACACCCAGCTAATTTTGTAGTTTTAGTAGAGATGGGGTTTCTCCATGTTGATTAGGTTGGTCTCGAATTCCTGACCTTGAGTGATCTGCCTGCCTTGGCCTCTCAAAGTGCTGGGATTACGGGTGTGAGCCACCACACCTGGCCCCAAATCACCAACTTTAAGTTAAATACTAGCTTTTTTTTTTTTTTTTTTTTTTTACAGGGGATGTTGTCATCTTTCGCTAGAGCTTATTTAAGTTATTCTCTTATATAAATCTATAAAATTGAAGGTTATAAGAAAGGATGCCATGATGATGTATACACGACATTAATCTAGTAACAATATGTCAACATTTGTAATACAAATAGGATATAGATAATATCAGCAAAAATGCACCGAAGATAGAAGATAATACAACACAGAATCTTCTGAGACAAGAAACGTTTTATCTTTGATGCCCAAAGGTGAAAAAAACTATCATTTTGGACAGGTATCATGGCTGACCCTTGTAATCCCAGCACTTTGGGACACTGAGGAGGGCAGATCACCTGAGGTCAGGAGTTTGAGACAGCCTGTCCAACATAGAGAAACTTCATGTCTACTAAAAATACAAAAATCAGCTGTGCAGGGTGACACATGGCTGTAATCCCAGCTACTTGGGAGTCTGAGGCAGGAGAATTGCCTGAACCTGGCAGGCTGAGGTTGCATCACTGCACTGCAGCCTGGGCAACCAAGCGAGACTTTTTCTCAAAAACAAATAAATAAACAAAACAAACAAACAACAACAACAACAACAAGATGCTATTACTGGGTATATACCCAAAGGAATATAAATCATTCCACTATAAAGACACATGCACATCTATGTTTATTGCAGCACTATTCACAATAGCAAAGACATGGAACCAACCAAAATGTGTATCAGTGATATACTAAATAAAGAAAACGTGGTCCATATACACCATGGAATACTATGCAGCCATAAATAAAACAAAAAGGAATGAGATCATGCCATTTGCAGGGATGTGGATGAAGCTGGAAGCCATCATCCTTAGCAAACTAACACAGGAACAGAAAACCAAACACTGCATGTTCTCACTTGTAAGTGGGAGTTGAACAATGAGAATACATGGATATAGGGAGGAGAACAACACATACTGGAGCTATTTTGGGGTGATGGGGTTGAGAGGAGGAACCTAGATGATAGGTCAATAGGTGCAGCTAACCTATTGCACAGCTAACCTATGGCACACGTATACCTATGTAACAAACCTGCACTTTCTGCACATGTATCCCAGAACTTAAAGTAAAATTAAAGAAATAAACTATCATTTTAATTTGGTAATATATTTATTTGGGTAAATATAAATGTAATTTCTACCTTTACCTGTAATAGGCATAAGTAATTTATTACAAATCAACTATAGCTTATAATTATAAAAAGATGCTTTTCATTTTAAATTTGTACATATTTAGAAGACACCATAAGTAATCATAAATATGTAATTGCCTTGGAATAAGAAACACAAGTATTTGTAAGAGGTTTTGAAAATAAAATAGTATGTTTGAAAATAGTGGGACTATACACTCACATTTTTTTTATAAAAGTGCCTACATTACAACTTGTTAGTGTGTCTACATATAACATATATTCTTTTTTTTTTTTTTTTTTGAGATGGAGTCCCGCTCTGTCACCCAGGCTTGAGTGGAGAGGCTCAATCTCGGCTCACTGCAAGCTCTGCCTCCCGGGTTCATGCCATTCTCCTGCTTCAGCCTCCCGAGTAACTGGGACTACAGGCACCCACCACAACACCCAGCTAATTTTTTTATTTTTATTTTTAGTAGAGACGGGGTTTCACTGTGTGAGCCAGGGTGGTCTCCATCTCCTGCTCTCGTGATCCGCCTGCCTCGGCGTCCGAAAGTACTGGGATTACAGGCGTGAGCCACTGCGCCTGGCCTAACATATAATCTTAAACGCAAAAAAAAAAAAAAAAAAAATTCAGATATTATTTTAGGTTTTATTTTTATTTGGAAATATTTCTTAATTTTTTTCTCTTCCATTTTTAGTTGCCACATATAATTCTGCATACTTATCAGATACAGAGTAAGATTTTGATATGTGTATACTGTACCACCTACAATGATCAAACCAGAGTAATTAGTATACCTATTATTTCAAATATTTATTTCTTTGCTTTGTAAACTGTCAAAATCCTTTCTGGTAGCTTTTGTTTGTTTGTTTGAGACAGAGTTTGCTCTTGTTGCCCATGCTGGAGTGCAATGGGAGGATCTCCTCTCACTGTACCCTCGGCCTGTTAGGCTCAAGCGATTCTTCTGCTTCAGCCTCCTTGAGTAGCTGGGATTACAGGTGCCCACCACCGTGTCTGGCTAATTTTTGTATTTTTAGTAGAGATGGGATTTCACCAAGTTAGTCAGGCTGGTCTTGAACAACTGATTTCAGGTGATCCGCCTCCCAAAGTGCTGGGATTACAGGCGTGAGCCACAGTGCCTGGCCCTTTTCTTGTAGCTTTATGAAGATATACAATGAATTATGGCTAGCTGTGTTTGCCCTACAGTGTTACTAGAACTCATTCCTCCTAACTAGCAGTAATTTTGTATTGATTAACCAACCTCTCTGTTCATGCTCCCCTCCTTGCTATACTTCCTTAATACTCAAAATTGTACTTCCATGAATTTGTATCTTTTTAGCTCTCACAAATGAGTGAGAATGTGTAGTATTCATCTTTCTGTGCTTCCTATGCTTGAGTTATTTTGCTTAACATTATGTCTCCAGGCTCACACATATGATACAAATGACAAAAGTCATCATTTATGTCTGAATAGCATTTCATTGTGTATATATACTTTTTAAAAAGTAGCAGGGTTTTTCCTTATCACCCACTCTAGAAAAGCAGTGGCTTTTCAATCGTAGCTCACCACAGCCTCAAACTCCTGGGCTCAAGGGAACCTGCCTCAGCCTTCCTGACAAAGGCAAGAACCCTCATGGGCTAAGCCATACTTTGGGACTCATCTGTCATGTTTCAGTGTAGTGCTCAACGTGGGGTGAGGAGAGAAGACAGCGACATAACAGAAGCCAGCAACGTGAGAGATGGTGAGGTGACGGTGTGAGAAGTGGGTTGAGAAGTGGCTGTCAGTGAGGTGATGGTGAGACAGCAGTCAGTGAGACAACAGTTGGCCAGCAGGATGGCGGTCAGCAGGAAGGCAGTTGGTGATCGATGTGACAGCAGACAGCTGGACAGTAATTAAGATAGTGAGAAATGGCTGGTGGATTACCAGTCCCCATGCTGGCCCCTCCCACCATGGCAGCTGAGTTTACCTAAGCTAAGGGATCCTGGAGAGATCTTCACCAGGGTCCCATGTGGAAGATCACTTGGTGCCATTTCTGCTCTGGTGGATGGCTGAGTGTCCTTTCTGCTGCCATCTGCATAGCAGCAGCAGAACTAGGATATAAAATAAAAGCCTTTGGCTAGGTGATCACTTAGAAGTCCCAACTCACTTAAATGCCCCAAAGCATGTCCTTGTCACCTCCTCCCTCAGTCCTTTCCCTTCTGACTCCATTTTTATTGTTCTATCAGTCATTTATTTTCAGATCTAAAGTGTATGTTTTATTTGCAGTCTTATGTTTCCTTTTAACTTTCTGTTAACTGTGTTTGGGCAATTGTTTAAGGTAGGGCACTTGGTATGAGGTTCTCCATTGTGTTAATCCTGGGATGTGAGCATCACAGTGTTCTGTGACCCCAGCTTGTTCTTGGTTTCATTGTTGTCTGGCCCCTCTCCACAGGCGCCTGAAGGTTTTTGTAATTTGGTGCAGCATCCCTCATTGGCTGAAACTTGGGCACTCTGAGTTTTCAGCATTGATATTTTTGATCCCCCAGTTCCTCCATGCCAGATGTTCTGTGGTACTTGGTACTGACATTCCTTCTAGGATGGTGGGTTATAGCCCTTCTTTCTAGGGGAATATTGGTCTCACTTTGTTCTGCCCTAGCATTAGAAGTTTGCAACGTGCTTTCTATGTACTATCCTACAACTGCCTGTTCAAACCCATCTTGGTCCAAGGAACTGGGAAGTTCCAGGCCCCTAGTCTGATGGACAGCCACCGATAGCAGTCAAGTGGCCACGCAACTTTTTTTTATATTTTTACTACTGGGTAGGTTCTCTGACAAGTCAGGGCCTTTGATGTTGATGTTGCCCTTTGGGCAATGCTATTTACCCTTTTGCTTCCTCTCTTGCATCCCTCCTCTCTGTCTGTTGCTCACTCTCTGTGGAATTTAGGCTTAACATCCAAATGCCCATTTGAAGCTTATAATTCACTTTTGTAACACCTTACTATCTACAGAAAGTGAAAAGTAAGTAGTCATTTGCTAAACTTAGGCTAACTGAGTTAGCCTTATGGTGACTCTAGCCATAGGGACAATGGCAAGCATCCCCAAATAATTACCAGTGGGGTGTTTTTTAGACAGTTGAAGTAAGTTTAAATTATTAGACCAATTGAAAAAGAAAACCTCATTGGGTTCAATACAAATTTGCAAACCAATAGATTTGGGCTAGGCATAGTTATTTATATTATAATGATATTATATAATTAGATTTGCTTTATAAAAAGGAAGAAAAAGAATTTCCTTATGTGTAGACTTTTATGGCCCTCTACCAGGATCCTAACCTAAGGGCTAGTTGTAGAATGTGTCTGGCTCATGATACTCCCAGATATCCAGAAGCTGCATCAGATACCCTGGATGACCTCCTCCTAGCTGCTTCTCCTAGAAGGCCTGTAATCCCCCTTCAGACCTTCCTCAGTCCCCTAGTGCTGAGGGAGCCCCACTGGTTTTTTAGTGCAGGATTCCACTCCAAGGTCATCAGGCACCCCTCCATCTTATCCAACAAACCCTGGCTCATATCCCCCACTGCAAAGAAAGTGAGCCCAAACAATACTACTAGGATTGAGGCCCCATGCTAGCCCTCCAAATCAAATTTGTGTCTACTGTCAGAGGTAGCTGATGGAGATGGAGGAACAATTGAATACATGTGCCTTTTTCCGTGTCTGATTTGACCATATGCAAGGAAGAAATTGCTCAGTTTTCAAAGGATCCAGGGTAGTTTGTAGATAAGTTTGTGAAGTTGACTGATTTAACTTGATATGACATGCAAATATTATCTGCTTATTTCCTTCCTTCCTTCCTTCCTTCCTTCCTTCCTTCCTTCCTTCCTTCCTTCCTTCCTTCCTTCCTTCCTTTCTTCTTTCCTTCCTTCTTCCTTCCTCTTTTTTGTTTTTTTGAGACAGCGTCTTGCTCTGTCACCCAGGCTGGAGTGCACTGGCGTAGTTTCAGCTCACTGCAACCTCCACCTGCCAGGTTCAAGCGATTCTCCCGGCCTCAAACTCCTGAGAAGCTGGGATTATAGGTGACTAGCACCATGCCCACCACCACAGGCGCCCACTACCACATGGCTAAGTTTTTATACTTTTAGTAGAGATGGGGTTTCATCATGTTGGCCAGGCTGTTCTTGAACTCCTGACCTCATGTGATCCATCCACCTCAATCTCCCAAAGTGCTGGGATTACAGGTGTGAGCCACGGTGCCTGGCCTACTATCCACTTACTGTAATGTAGATGAATAACAAAGAATTCCAGTGTTTATGTTATAAACATACAGATAGAACAGCTGTGTGTAACCCAGGTCATGCCATTTATCTTGTGGGAAGAGATGCAGTCTCAGATCTAGACCTCAATGGGGTTACTAGAAAGGGTCTCAAGGAATCAAATGCAGAAATTACATACTAACTTGTTTAATAGAAAGAAAAACGGTGGGATTAAGCCAGTGGATTATGATAAAGTAAGAGAAGTATATCAGGAAAAAGATGAAAATCCCACTCTAATTCAGGGCTGTTGGTTTGAGGCACTGAGAAAAACTACTAATATATACTCTGACCCCTTGGAAGTGTGAGCTCCTTTGGGTGTATATTTTATTACTCAGTTTGCCCCTAACATTTGGATAAAGCAACAAAAGGTAGCAATGGGACACCAACTGCTCTGAGCGAACTCTTAGACATTGCCCTTGGGGTTTACAATAATAGGGACAGAGCAGAGGAAGAGGCAAAAAACAGAAGAACTGGCCAAAAAGCACAATTGTTAGTGGTTACTTTAGGACCACTGCTGCCTCAGAGTTACCCTTCTCAAAGAAATATGGTAACCCTGGCATCTAGGATGCTCAGATGATAGTCCCTCACTTACCAATCTCTAGACCAAAATCAGCACTTGTCTTCTGTATGCAAGAAGGTCATTGGAAGGATTGCACCAGGATTAAAAGACAGACTGAGACACAGACTCATAATGGCCCAAAAAGTAGAGGACTGATAGGCCTAAGATTCTCTGTATCTCCCACTGGACACCTTACTATCTCCACAGAGGAGCCTCAGGTAACCCTTGGTATAGGAGACAAAAATATTGAGTTTTTATTGGAAATTGGAGCTGCCTACTCAATTTTAACCCATTTCCAAGGGCTACTCTTTTCTCACTCTTGTACAGTAATAGGAATTGATGGCCAGCCAAGAATGAGGAGATGTACCCATCTACTTGGTTCCACTGTGAAGGACCATACCTTTTCCAAGAGGTTTTTTAATACTTTTACCTGAGTGTTCTATCCTATTAGGGAGAAACTTATTTTCCAAATTACAGATCACAGTTCACTTTAAAGTGCCCCATGAGAAGACAACGGACCAGAAAGAACACTTCTCTTAGCTCCGAGTATTGCATTAACACAGATATGAAGAAGAGCTACCTTCCATTACATATTGCTTCTTTAGTAGACCCTTCTGTTTGTGACATGGAAGTTTCTGGTAGAGCTGTTAATGTACCCCCAGTCCAGATTTTCCTAAAAACCACTGTTATTTACCCATGGAAAAAAAACAGTGTTTTTTGAATATTGAGGCTCAGAGGGACATCCAGCCCTTAATAATGAGGGTCCAAAGGTACAAATTATGACAGTCCTGTCAGTCTCCATGTAACTCCCCATTATAAAATGGAAATCAAATGAGGGATATAGATTTGTTTTGACTCTAAGGGGATTTGATGGGACAGTAGTCCCAGTCCACCCGTTAGTTCCTATTGCTTGACTGAGATTCCTGAAGATGTTCATTGATTCACAGTGTTAGACTTAAAGGATGCTTTCTTTTGTATATCTTTACACCATGCTGCCAGTATATTTTTGCTTTTGAATGAACTGATCCAGACACTCATGCTACATCTCAACTTACCTGCACAGTTCCTCTGCAGTTTTTTGGCATAGTCCTCGTCTCTTTGGCAATACATTGGTCAAGGAGTTAAGGGAACTACAGTTAACTAATCAATTTATTTTGCAACATGTAGATGGATTTCTACATCTACTAGGGAAGACTCCAATAGAAACACAATTCAGCTCCTTAATTTTCAGGGAAAGCAAGGATATCGTGTATTGCCCCACAAGGCCCAGGTCTCTGTGCAAAATGTTAAATATTTGGGGTATGTGCTCATACCTGGGACAAGAACTTTGAACCAAAAGTGAAAAGTGACAATCTTGGCCCTCCAACTACCTCAGACTAAGAAACAGTCAAGAGACTTTTTGGGAATGGCCCGATGCTGCCAGATCTGGATTCCTTGGTTTGGTCTTACGGCAAAGCCTCTCTATGAAGCTCTAAAAGACAGTAATCATGCACCTTTGAATTGGGATGGAACCTGCCAACAGGGCCTTCTTTTTTTTTTTTTTTTTTTTTTTTTGTTGAGACGGAGTCTCGCTCCGTCGCCGGGGCTGGAGTGCAGTGGCCGGATCTCAGCTCACTGCAAGCTCCGCCTCCCGGGTTTACGCCATTCTCCTGCCTCAGCCTCCCGTAGCTGGGACTACAGGCGCCCGCCACCTCGCCCGGCTAGTTTTTTGTATTTTTTAGTAGAGACGAGGTTTCACAGTGTTAGCCAGGATGGTCTCGATCTCCTGACCTCGTGATCCGCCCGTCTCGGCCTCCCAAAGTGCTGGGATTACAGGCTTGAGCCACCGCGCCCGGCCTAGGGCCTTCTTTACCCTAAAAGCAAAACTAAAAACAACTCCTGCTTTGAGGCTCTTTAACTTAGAAAATAGTTTTATCTTCTATGTGACTGAAAAACAAGGCATGAGGTTGGATGTCTTACCCCAAAGGCTCAGAAATAGCCCTAGGCCAGTGGCTTACTTTTCTAAACAGCTAACCCAGGTGGCATCTGGGCAGCCAGGATGCTTGTGAGCCAAAGAAAAAAAACCAGTAAGTTTACTTTACGTTGGGACAATTACTAGATGTTATGACCCCGTAAACAATATAGGTTGTCCTAGAGGAGAATGAATGTCAGTGGCTAACAGGAAGATACCTACTTAAGTATCAGACCCTCTGCTTGACACCTGTATTAGTGTGTTCTTGAACTGCTAAAAAGAAACAGCTAAGACTGGATAAGATGATTTTAAAATGTTTTTTATTTTATTTTAAAACGATGTTTAATTGGCTCACGGTTTTTGCAGACTGCACAGGAAGCATAATGGCTTCTGGAGAGGCCTCAGGAAACCTTCAGTCAAAGTTGGGAAAGCCTTAAGAGTCAGTATATTTATTGATTCCAAATATGGGTTCCTGGTGCTCTGTGCTCATGCTGCTATACAGAAAAACAATGGAATGCTAACAGCTAAAGGGTCTCCCATACATCACTCTCAGATCTTGGAACATTTAGATGCTTACTAGCTCTCAAAAGAGTGAGTCAGTGCAGGGGACACGAAAGGAAGACACCTCTATTATCAAATGAAATACTCTGGCAGACAGCGTAGCTAAGGCCACAGCTAGAGAAACATCAGTGTTATAGGACACTGACTAATGCCAGGTACTGCACCCATGTTAGGAACACCACACTATACCCCTGAGGATATTAAATGGGCAGAACCGAAAGGCTTACAAAAGTATCCCTTGTGATGGTTAGTAGGAAGCAACAAACTCTTCCTCCCTGAGGCTGAGCAATGAAAGTAGTTAGGCATTTTCATGACTTAACTATCAAGTTAGTTTCTCAATTTTAGGAAAAAAACCTATTCACTGCAAAGAGCGTCCCAGGGCCTGTGATCTTTGTGCCTGTAATGATCCAGTAAGCAACACTATACCCCCACCTCTATGCAAACCATTACAACATTGAGGGACATGCCCTGGAAAGACTGGCAAATAGACTTTCTTTAGATACCATCCTACAGGGGATAGAAATATTTGCCAGTATTTATGGACATTTTGACCAAGTAGATTGAAGCTTTCCCCACAATGACAAAGAAGACATTAGAAGTGTCAAAATTTGACTGGACACAGTGGCTCACACCTGTGAGCTGAACACTTTGGGAGGTCAAGGCAGGCAGATCACCTAAGGTAAGGAGCTCAAGACCCACTTGGCCAACATGAGGAAATCCTGTCTCTACTACAAAAATAAACTGGCATGGTGATGCGCGCCTGTAATCCCAGCTACTGGGAGACTGAGGCAGGAGAATCTCTAGGACCTGGGAAGGGGAGGTTGCAGTGAGCTGAGATAGCACTATTGCTCTCCAGCCTGGGTAACAGAGGGCGACTCTCAAAAAAAAAAAAAAAAGTGTCAAAATTTTTACTTAATCAGATCTCCAAAAAGCTTGGATTACCTAAAAATCTGTAGAGTGATAATAAACATGCCTGCACTCCTAAAGTGGCCCAGGAGCTTTTCTTCAGTCTTAGGCATTATCTATCCCCTTCACTCTCCTGGAATTCTCAATCCTGAAGTAAAATAAAAAAGCTAATTATGTTTTAAAAATGACATTAACAAAGCCCTTCAGGAGACTTCAGAGGCCTGGGTTTCTCTCTTAGCTATAGCGTTTTTACAAGTAAGGATGCCCTCAAAAGGAAATTCTAAAACTTAATCCTTTTGGGCTGACTTACGGCCATTTTTAGCTTCTGATCTTTTGCTTGATAAAAAGATGCATAGAATGCTCACCCATAATATCAACTTAAGCCAAGTTCAAAAGGCCCTCCAAGTATGTGGACACAAATTATTGCCCCCTCTCACAAAGCAAATAGTTGACCCCAATCTGCTAAAAACTGGGAAAGAACAATACTCTGAGGGATCCTTGGAACATCCTTGGAGCAATAGAGTATCAGTGGCTAAGAGGAGGTCACCTACTTCAATATCAGGTCGTTTTACTTGACACCAGTAGTAGTGTGTTCTTGAACTGCTACAGAGAAACATAAGACTGCACAGTTTATTTTAAAAAGATGTTTACCTGGCTTATGGTTTTGCAGGCTGCTCAGTAACTATAGTAGCTTCTGGGGGAGGCCTGAGGAAACTTTCAATAATGGCAGAAGGTATCACCAAAATGGAAGAGTCCCTATCAGGTATTGTTGAGTGTCACAGTCCTGTTAGACTTCAGGGACTACCTACTTTGGTACAACTGTCCAGGATTAAAGCTGTTGCTCACAAACTGCAGGCACACAAATGGAGGACACCATAATCTACATTTAAGAGCTTTTGGAGGACTACTGCTACATATTTAAAAGAATCAACACTCATCTAGAAGTTGTAACATGATGCTGTGGGTGGCAGTAGAACCTTTAATCATTCTCTTCTTCCTGACTGTAGTATTACTTTTTTATCACATTAGCCAGCCTCCCAGGAAACCGATTTGGTTCTTGTTGGGTGTAGAGACCCCACTCACCAGACACCGTGTTGTCACTCTTGGTCCTATTTGCTCTCTCAACTACTTTGATCCCATGTGAGTGGGAACACAACTCTGTGGTAAATATTTCAACAACTGTAGCATCATGAAATCATCTTCTTGGCTGCTGGATTTATCAACATTGCTAGGATACAGAATTGCATCTTCTGGTTTTTTTTGGAAAATCTCACCACCGGACCTCAGATCTCCTAACTAACCATAGTGATCCTGAAATAACCAAAACCCTACTTGCTAAGTGAAACCCTCCCGCACATAATATATTCCACCTGAACCTCCCACCACTATTACATGGGCCTAGGAAGTTAGGTACCTATGTTTCCAGTGCATTAACAATTCTGTCTTTTACACTCACTGCTGTGTTAATGACACTGAAGGGGAAGTTTCCCTCTGATGCTATGATCCAACTTTAGCTGCTAAGTTCCCAAGGCCACAGTAAGGTGAATAGAATTCTACTTCTAAGTGAGATGACCATATATGGTGCCTTCTCTCACTTCAGAGCAAACAAGAGAAAAACAACTGCGTAGTCTGAGAAAGGTGGAGTACTCCCCCTTCTGGAAAACAAAATTTTTTTGACCACCTTCATTGGAGCAGAAGGGAAATCTCTATAGACACAACTTGGCAGCAAAGGATGAACATCACACCCTCCAGAGTGTTTGTGCCCCAGCTGGGCTCATTTTGGTTTGTGACCATGAATGAGAAGATGTCACACCCCATAAACACTAACCATAGTGATCCTGTTATTTTAGGATTAGCATTCCCTTGTATATAAAAAACTTGAAACACAGGTGAATATACTCTAGCCATCCTTGCCCCTCTGGGGGTCACTGTCTATTACCCCTTAAAACCTAAGAATACCAGAAGTAAGCAAGCCATAGAATTAATTCTGGCAGGAATCAGGGCAGCAATAGGACTAGCAACACTCCAGGGCAGCTTTGCTTACCATGAGTCAAATCTGAAGAACTTAAATCAACACATGTCAGGCATTAAAGGGAACTCATGAGTACTTTGAGTCTCTGGCAAATGTGGTTTTTGATAACAGACTAACACTGGATTATTTACCAGTTAAACAAGAAGGAGTCTATATACTTATTAGTAAAAGCTGCTGCACATATATTAGCAACTTTGGGGAGGTTTAGATTAACATTAAAAAAAAATGGGCAAGCTACATGTATGTGTGTGTATATATATACATATACATATATATATATGTAACCAGGCACTGATCCCAACTGTATCTGGTCAACTATCAAAAGTGCCTTCCCAAGTCTCACCTAGTTTTTAGCTCTCCTAAGACTTTTGATAGCTGTCTTGTTGCAAACTTTGGGCCCTTGCTTGTTTAACCTCTTAGTAAACTTTGTGTCTTTTAGATTACAAGTTATCCAGGTAAGAAAAATGTTGGCACAAGCCCTCAAACCCATCAAACCCATCCTGCCTGCTGTCCCAAAGAATGAGTGTCTTGCTTCCGGGTCCCTTAAATTAGGTATCCAGAGAATTTTGATTCTCTGGTGGTAGGCAGAACCTACACCCGTAATTGCAGCAGGAAGCAATTAGAGAAGACAGACCTCTGCCCTTCTAGAGTCCCCTTAAGATTAGGGAGAATTTCTAATCTCTGAGGAGTGAATGAGGCAGGAGGCAGGACTGAACATCAGAAGCTCAGGGACTGGACCAAGTTGAGGACTAGCTAAAACAGGGATGGGGCAGAAGCAGCTTTCCATAAGATGACCCCAGTGTGCAATGTTAGTTTACCATTGCCATGGCAACACCTGGGACTTACTACCTCTTTTCAGGGCAGTGACCTGATAATCCAAAAGTTACTACCACTTCCCTAGAAATTTCTGCATTAACCACTTCTTAATCTACATGTAATTAAAAGTGGATATAAATATGACTGCACAACTGCCCTAAGCTGCTATTCTCTGCCTATGGGAGAGCCCCACTCTGCAGGAGCAGTCATGGAGAAGTAACACCACTGGAGTTGGAACACTGCTGCTTCAAAAAAGCTGTTTTCTTCTACCTCTGGCTTGGCCTTACATTCTCTCCTGTGCAAAACCAAGAGCCCTTGTGGACTAAACTCTGCTTTAGGGCTTGCCTGTCCAGCATTGAGATGAGTAATTTGAGTAAATTTTCTCCCATTCTATAGGTGGTCTGTTTACTCTGTTTGTTGCTTTCTTTGATGTGTGGAACTGTTTTAGCTTCATAGAGCCTCATTTGTCTATTTTTGGTTTTGCTTCCTGGTGTTTTAGGTTAGTTATAAAATCTTTGTTTAGTCCAATGCCCTGAAGCCTTTCCTGCTGGTTTTTTTCTAGTAGTTTCAAAATTTCAGGACTTACATTTAAGTATTTAATCCACATTAAGTTGACTTTTGTATATGGTGAGAGACAGAAGTCTAGTTTCATTCTTCTGTGCATGAATATCCAGTTTTTCCCAGTACAACTTGTTGAAGAGGGTATCTTTTCCTCAATATATATTTTTAGCACCATTATTGAAAATCAGTTGAATGCAAACATTTATTTCTGTGTTTTCTATTTTTGTCTATTAGTCTTACTGTCTATTTTTATACCATTACTAGTCTGTTTTTGGTACTACGGCTTCACAGTACTTTTTGAAGTCAAATAGTGTAATGCTTTCAGCTTTGTTCTCTTTGTCCAGTATTGCCTTGGCTAGTCAGGGTGTTACATGGCTTGCTGTAGCCTTGTCCTCCTGGGTTCAGGCGATCCAACCATCTGAATAGATGGTATTACATGAAAGCCTGGATAATTTTTGCATTTTATAGAGATAGGATCGCACCATGTTTCCCATGCTGCTGTTGAACTCCTGGCCTGAGATAATTCTTTAGCCCCAGTCTCCCAAAGTGCTGGGATCATAGTAATAAGCCACTACACTCAGTTGATATTTTATTATTTTTCTAGCTATTTTAAATGAGATTGCTTGCTTTTGTTTCCAGTAGTTCATTATTGGTGTAAAACAACATTACTATTTTTTGTGTATTGATTCTATATTCTGTAACTTGGCTAAATTTGTTTTTCAATTCCACAGATCTTTTGGTTGAGTCTTTTTCTCCATATAACATGATGTCATCTGCAAAGAGGGACAGTTTGACTTTTTCATTTTCAACTTACATACCTTTTATCCCTTTAATTTAGATGCCTTTTCTTATTTCTCTGGCTGGGCTTTTCAGGACTATATTGAATGAGTGGTGAAAGTGGGCATCTTTGTTTTGGTCCAGTTCTTAGAGGAAAAACCTTCAAGATTTTTCACAGTCAGTGTGATGTTAGCTGTGAGCTCATCATATGTGACTTTTATTAAGTTGATTTATGTTTCCTCTATGTCTAATTTTGAGAGTTCCTCCCAGATGTAGAACTCCCTTAAGTATGTTTTTGTGAGGCAGGTATAATTGTAGAGAATTTCTTCAGTTTTTGCTTCGCTGGGAAAGTCTTTATTTTTTCTTTATTTTTGAATACTATCTCTGTTGAATATAGTGTTCTTGACTAGCAGGTTTTTTTTTTCTTTTATCACTTTGAATATATCACCCATTTTTTTTCCTTTTCTGCAAAGTTTCTACTAGAAAGTGCTGTTAGTCTGCTGGGAATTCCTGTATATGTGACTTGCTGCTCGTCTCTTACTGTTTTGAGAATTCTCTTTTTGCCTTTGTGTTTTGAAATTTGACTATAATGTGTCTCACACAAGATGTGGAAAGTTGTCAGCTATTATTTTATTTAAAAAATTTCCATTTCTTTTCCTATTTCTTCTGCTTTTCCTTAAACTCCCAATTCAATTATTTGTTTACTTGATTTTGGTCTATATGTCTTGTAGGGTTTCTGTATATTTTTTATTCTTTTTTTTTTGTTTGACTGGGTTATTTTAAAAAACCTGTCTTCAAGTAGGAAATTCTTTCCTCTGCTTGGCATACTCTATTATTGAAGCTTAAATTGTGTTTTAAAATTTTACTTATTGAATTCTTCAGTTGCAGGATATTGGTTCCTTTTTATCATTTCTATCTATTGAATTTCTTATTTAGAGTATAAATTGTTTTTGTATTGATCATAAATCAATTTCTTTGTATTATCTCTTTGTGTCCTCTTGCTGAGTTTTCTTACTCTGATTATTATTCCAATTTCTTTTTCTTATATTTTATAAATTTTATATTCTTTGTGATCTGTCATTGCATAATTATGTTCTATTAGAGGTGCTATGTTCCTTTGCTTTCTCAAAATTTTAAAATTCTTGTTTGATGTCTGCACATCTGGTATAACTTGCTTCTTATATATTTTATAAATTGTCCTTTATAGAGAAAGTCCCATTTTTCTGTAGGTGTATCAGAAGTGTTGGTTGCATAGTATACTTTGACTTGATTCTGGTGAGGGCTTTACTGTAGTCTTCACAGGATTTATTCAGCAGTACTCAATTTTAGTGTTTAATATAAGTTCCTTAGAGGTTTAGTCTGTGGGTTTTGTGGGGGATGTGTAGGGTTTCCTGGAGATGGGAACACCAGGAGGGCCATTATTCAGTATCAGCATTGGTAATGGTGTGCTGGCTTTTGAGCCCTTGGGTGACATACAAGGGTGCTGGAGGTGGCAGTGGGGGTCCCTTGTGGGCTGGTACTCAAGCCTCACAATGGCATGCCTTTGCAGCAGTCATTGTGTTAGCTGACTAGGTGGGCTTGTATACAGGTCCTAAGTGGCACACATGAGTGGGCATCAGCAGTCGTGATGGCAGACTTGGCAAGCTGGTTCCCCTTTCTTGGAAGTGGTGCCTAGGCAGAAGTAGCAGCCAGTAGAGTGGACCTGTTTTCAGGATCCTGGATGACATACATGGGTGTCTGCAGTGGTGGGTAGTGATGGGTATGTTAAGTCAGTTGTGAGGTGACAGGACATTAAATGCTGGTGACAATGGCATCTGGCCTATCCTCAGGCCCCTGGATGGCATGTGTACACATCAGTGGTGGTGGCACATAGGGTATGCCAATCCTCAGGCTCCTGGACTACATCTGTAGTTATTGGTATGGTTGGTAGTCTCATCTTCCCTCTGACCTCTTGGAGAATATGTGTGGGAACCAACAACCTCAGCAGGAAAAGTAAGCCAGTTTTCAGGATTTTGATCTCTATGCACAGGTGGCAGAAGCAGGTGAGTGGGCCTAAGCCTCTGGATGTGTGGCAGAGACTCTGGCAGGTCTCTGGGAGGTGCACAGGTCAGGCTAGGCTCAGGCTCATTGCAGATTTTATTTATTTAAATATTTGCTTTTTATGTTTAGCATTTCACTCTTTACAGAGACAAATGATGGAATTTAAATCGTATTTTTGCCTGATGCCTCCAGCTTTGTTCTTTAGACTTATGATTGTCTTGACAATGTGGGCTCTTTTTTGGTTCCATATGAACTTTAAAGCAGTTTTTTCCAATTCTGTGAAGAAACTCATTGGTAGCTTTATGCTATACTACGAGGCAACAGTAACCAAAACAGCATGGTACTGGCACCAAAACAGAGATATAGACCAATGGAAGAGAACAGAGTCCTCAGAAATAATACCATATGTCTACAGCCATCCGATCTTTGACAAACCTGAGAAAAACAAGAAATGGGGAAAGGATTCCCTATTTAATAAATAAATGGTGCTGGGAAAATTGGCTAGCCATAAGTAGAAAGCTGAAACTGGATCCTTTCCTTACTCCTTATATGAAAATTAATTCAAGGTGGATTAGAGACTTAAATGTTAGACCTAATACCATAAAAACCCTAGAAGAAAATCTAGGTAGTACCATTCAGAACATAGGCATGGGCAAGGACTTCATGTCTAAAACACCAAAAGCAACGGCAGCAAAAGCCAAAATTGACAAATGGGACCTCATTAAACTAAAGAGCTTCTGCACAGCAAAAGAAACTACCATCAGAGTGAACAGGCAACCTACAGAATGGGAGAAAATTTTTGCAATCTACTCATCTGACAAAGGGCTAATATCCAGAACCTACAAAGAACTCAAACAAATGTACAAGAAAAAAACAAACAACCCCATCAAAAAGTGGGGAAAGGGTATGAAAAGACACATCTCAAAAGAAGACATGCATACAGCCAACAGACACATGAAAAAATGCTCATCATCACTCGCCATCAGAGAAATGCAAATCAAAACCACAATGAGATACCATCTCACACCAGTTAGAATGGCAATCATTCAAAATTCAGGAAACAACAGGTGCTGGAGACCATGTGGAGAAATAGGAACACTTTTACACTGTTGGTGGGACTGTAAACTAGTTCAACCATTATGGAAAACAGTATGGCGATTCCTCAAGGATCTAGAACTAGATGTACCATATGACCCAGCCATCCCACTACTGGGTATATACCCAAAGGATTATAAATCATGCTGCTATAAAGACACATGCACATGTATGTTTATTGCGGCACTATTCACAATGGCAAAGACTTGGAATCAACCCAAATGTCCATCAGTGACAGACTGGATTAAGAAAATGTGGCACATATACACCATGGAATACTATGCAGCCATAGAAAAGGATGAGTTTGCGTCCTTTGTAGGGACATGGGTGCAGCTGGAAACCATCATTCTCAGCAAACTATCGCAGGAACAGAAAACCAAACACCACATGTTCTCACTCATAGGTGGGAACTGAACAATGACATCACTTGGACTCGGGAAGGGGAACACCACACACTGGGGCTTATCACGGGGAGGGGGGAGGGGGGAGGGATTGCACTGGGAGTTATACCTGATATAAATGATGAATTGATGGGTGCAGCACACCAACATGACACAAGTATACATATGTAACAAACCTGCACATTGTGCACATGTACCCTAGAACTTAAAGTATAATAAAAAAAAAATCTTATCTTTGCCAACAGAACATATGAAATCAAAATAGTGCTTTAGGAGGTACCCATTTCAAGACTCTTAGCAAAAAGAAAATATGTTTCTATTATTTGTTGTGTGCATGCCCTTCTGAGGCTTTGTTTCCTTTTCTGGTGGAGTGCCCCTGAAAGGTCATACTCTACCATTTTGTCTCCTAATGCACATATTCAGGCTCACTCCCCCAATACCTGTGATTTTATTGGAAACCCTTATTGCTTCATCTGGTGCCTGCACTCAATTAACACGTTAATGTTAACAGCTATTGATCAGCAGGAGATTGTCTGTCCCTGGCACTGGTTGCCCAGTTATCATTCTTAGAGAGGCAATGTGCCAACCGTGGAACCGATCTCCTGATCAGCTGACATCCCTCCTGCCCTGCTCATGTCCGACCAACTTCTTGTAACATTTTCTCCCTCAAGAGCCCAAGACCCCAAATCTTTGAGCAAAGGTCAGTCTTCTGTACCTGCTTCCTGCTTACTGAGTGATGGTGGTGGTTGTTCTTTGGATCTTGTGCTCTTCCTAACTGTCATGGTAGGGTGATTGCATGGGTTGGTGAAAGCAGTATCCAGTCAGGTCCAGGGTGTTACGTTTTGAAGGAAATGCAAGGGTTAAAGAAAGACAGAGAAGACAGCTCTTTGGCAATGTAGGTTTATTGCCAGAGTAACCTGCAGAGGTGGGGACCAGCTTAATGTCAGAGTGTCTGCCGCTTACATGCTGGGATAATCATAGGCGTGGTGGGAGGGCTCTGGGCAATATGGCTTGCTGCCTGGAAGGATGTGGATAAAGTGTTCTTGTGATCAGGCAGTTGGCCCTTTTTCTGATAGGGTGTGATGATCAGAAAGTCAGATGGTTGGTCAGGATGTTTTTACGGCCCCATGAAATGTTTTTAACTCTGACCAGAGTCTGTGAAATGGCAGGAACTTATTCCACATTTCCAACAGTGAGAGAAAGATACCTTGGAATATATTCTGGCTACTAATAGAAAATTAGTTATCCCACTTAGACTAGGCACTCTGGGGAAAGATTTACAAGTGTGGAACATCTGTGGTGCTCACAGGGTGTTCAGAAAAAAGTAGTTATAATTATATGAGTGAGACAAAGATAAGCATTTTTTTTAACATAGAGGAAAAAGATACTATAGGAGCCCAGCAATACATACACACAGTCATTCATGATTAATAATTTGGCATGCGATTTACTATACTGCTTTAAAAACTTTATATCACATCTTATTGCTGCTGTGTCATTGTGGATGAGAACTTTATATTCCCTGAAACCACATATTGAATTTTTCTTACAAATTTAGACATAATTGAAGCATGATATACAACACATTTTTACTGTACAATTTTAAGTAGATTTAGATTTAATATTTCTCAGAAATACTGATATATTAAGAAATATTCTCAGGTCTGTTTTGTTACATGGATAGGATATATTGTGTAGTGGTGAAGTCTAGACTTCAATGCAACCATTATGCAAATAATGTACATTGTACCCATTAAGTTATTTGATATCATCTACAACCTTCCCACCCTTCCAGGTCTCCAATATCTATTATTCCACTCTTTATGTCCATGTGTACATATTATTTAGCTCCCACATATAAGTGAGAATATGTGTTATTGGACTTTCTGTTTCTTGATTTTGAGATTATTTATATGGCTTTTGCTTTTAATTCTGGTTACATGGTGAGTTACATTTATTAATACTATTCAGAAATAAAATGTATTGATCATTGATACATGCAACAACATGGATGGATATCGAAATTATTACATTAAAAAAGAAACTATGTGTCTATTATGACATTCTAGAATATAAATGGGGTTTTATAGTTGAATAAGAATGGGTTAAATGAAGGGATGAATTACAAAGGGGTGTGAGAAATGTTTGAGTGATGGAAGCTTTTGTTGTCTTTGACAAAATGATAAAATTGTACAGTAAAAATGTGTTGTATATCATGCTTCAATTATGTCTAAATTTGTAAGAAAAATTCAATATGTGGTTTCAGGGAATATAAAGTTCTCATCCACAATGACACAGCAGCAATAAGATGTGATATAAAGTTTTTAAAGCAGTATAGTAAATCGCATGCCAAATTATTAATCATGAATGACTGTGTGTATGTATTGCTGGGCTCCTATAGTATCTTTTTCCTCTATGTTAAAAAAAATGCTTATCTTTGTCTCACTCATACAATTATAACTACTTTTTTCTGAACACCCTGTGAGCACCAGAGATGTTCCACACTTGTAAATCTTTCCCCAGAGTGCCTAGTCTAAGTGGGATAACTAATTTTCTATTAGTAGCCAGAATATATTCCAAGGTATCTTTCTCTCACTGTTGGAAATGTGGAATAGTCATAAATATTATGGCAATCTGACTAGATGTATGGTCATTCCTTCCAAAGGTTTTGATTAAGACATAGGAATCCATAGTCACGGCAAAAAAAATTTCTATCCTCTATAGAGAGTCTATGCCCTGGATTCTCCTTGAAGTATGCTGTAATATTTCTCCAGACTTCTATAGTTCATGCATGAAACGTCTAGTACAGAATTTGGCAATGACATATCCATTACTTTTATGGGATGCAGCCTTTATTTAATTCAGAGAAAAATATTTAGTTCTTAAAAACTTGGCAATGGCTGTCTTAAGTTTATAGTATGTGACAACTAAGGGTGTAGGCATTAAGTATTTTCAGTGTACTTAGAGTCTTATAGTTTTAGTAAAGGCAGCCATGTTCAAGTGTGATGAACTTGGCATAATGGTCTAAAAAACCATAGACTGTATGTATAATCCATTTCAAACCACTAGAAAAATTATTTTTCTGATGGAGAAATTCAATGGTAGATTCAGAAATTTTCATTTCTTTAGCAATATTGGTCTAATAAAATGAATCAATCAATTTGCTGTATTCACTGGTACCAAATTGCTGATTAAAGCATGATTACTACTACTCACTTTAACTTGAATTTGATCCCACGGAGTGCTCAGGAAAAGCCACAGAAGATTGTACTTGTTTAGTTCTCTCCAACCATTATCAATTACAGAAACAATGAAAATATTTTATACCTCTGTGTAAATGTTTATAAAAGGTTTACACCTACTTATGTTAATTTATAAGGTTTGTGTGTATAATAAAATGAACTTGAATTTAAAAGAATAAAAATTTTACCCATTTCTTCTTTTACCCCTTGCAGCCTCATGATCACCTTAGATTGCATGACCAACATCGAGGAAAGCAGGTGACAAAATACAAACTATTTGCCTTTGACAGGATTGTCTAGGTGTGCTGCTCATAAATAAAACATTGGAGGTGATTGGTACTAAAGTTATACCCAATTTGTGTAATGGCCCAAACAAGAAATCTTCCCTTTAACCACAAGAGAATACAAAGCTGCCCTCAGAAGACACGTAAGATACTTATGATGTAAATCAAGGAAAAATAATTTTGGTAGAAAATCCCCAAATAGATAACATTTAGAAAGACTACATTATGAAAGAGTAAATAAGTAATAACTAGACTAAATAAACTATAAGTTAAGAAATGTTATGTCTTTTTTTATAGTGTTGATGATTCACAGGTATATGCATTTATCTACACATCAAATTGTATAGATGAAATATGTATGGTGCATATATTCTCAGGTTTGAACAGAATTTCCTTTATAACTCCCTGCAGTTGACTGAGCTAATTCTAAATGTATGCACTGAACATTTAAAAAATTATTCTTGCTTTTTGGCTAACATGGTGAAACCCCATCTCTACTAAAAAATACAAAAAATTAGCTGGGCGTGGTGGCGGGTGCCTGTAGTCCCAGCTACTCGGGATTCTGAGGCAGGAAACTGGCGTGAACTCAGGAGGTGGAGTTTCCAGTGAGTGGTGATCACACCACTGCACTCCAGCCTGGGTGACAGAGCGACACTCCGTCTCAAAAAAAAAAAATTTATTCTTGCTTCTTTTTTGTTTCTCTGGTACTGTTTATTTTAATATTTTATTGTAAATGATTTAAAACAATGTATGCAAAATAATTTGATAAATTATTATTAACTAATTGTATTTATGTATTATTAATTTAATGTTATTAATAAAGTTTTTATTTTTAATATTTAATTAATAAACATTGATTATTGATATTTGACCACAAAATATTTAATTAATGAATTAATTGAATACTAACATTTATTAATAATAATGATTTAAAATTAATAACTATAATTATAAACTTTGATTATTAATAATTTAATGTTTGATAACATGTATTAAATAATTGTGAATAATTCTTAATTTATCAAATTATTCATTGAAATTTTATTGAATTATTTATTAATTTAGTAACTTTATTAAAGAATAATTTAATACTTTAATAAATATACATAATTTAAATAATTTATTTATATAAAATTTTAATAAATCCTATGAACCCATTACCAAGACTGAACAATTACAAACATTCATCTGTATATCTACCCACTGCTCACTACTGCATCATTATAACCACTTTACAGTTCGGTTTAGAGGTAAAATTTACCTGCATTTAAACACACAAATCATAGCCATACAATTTTGACAGATGAAAGCAATCAGCAACCTGTATCACCCACATGCCTATCACAGTATAAAACATGGCATTTACCCAGAAAGTTTTCTAAGAGTGTAGACTCCTCCTCAATTCAAGTGCCCGGTGCACAGATCCCAGCTTAGTACTCCCTACCTACGGACTGCAGCCCTGGAGTGCCAGGACCTGCTTGCAGCTCCCTCCTTCAGACACCTGAGACTGGGTTCTGCTGAGTAGTACAGGGTCTAAAAAACTTCCAGTCTTCTGGATTGTACCAGATGGAGCAAAGAACCCAGGCTGGGCAGTAAAGGCTGCACTGTGTACATACTGCTACAGGGTGATCAGCCAGGACACCAAGTAGGGGCTAGAGGACAAGCAGCTATGCAGAACACACATGCACCAGTCCTGTGGGAAGGTAACCCTACTTTCTCCTTGCCTTGAAGTTAGCTGGGGCCCAGGACTCTCAAAGGGGTATGGGGAAGCCCGGTATATGGGCACTTATGACCAGACTCTATTCCAGCTTTCTCATGCACAAAGGTCCCCAGTTCTGTGCCTGCTGCAGCTGTATCTCCATTTATTTCCTGAGAGATCTGTCTGTCAGTTCAAATATTCATGGGGGAGTGTGGGGTCCTCTGCAGTGAGGATCCCAGAGGTCTGCAGTGAGAGTGGGCGGTCACCCCTTCCCCAAGAAGCATCAGTACCAGCATTTAGACATTCCATGTAGGGTTCCCAGCTTCCTTCCTATTTAGCCTCAGCCATCTTCATCCACATTCAGTGTTCTCACTCTTAAAATCTGTTCAAATTGTGTTGGTGTAATTGAAATCCCGGTGGCTCTCTGTGGGGCAGCACTTCCTGGTTGCATCTGGTAAGCAGTCTTCCAGTCAAAATGAAGAACTTAATTTACATGCAAGGTTAATATTGATATGTAAATTTTTTTCCTGCCATAATGCTGTTGTTATTTAGTTGCTTATTAGATTATTTGTTCCTTTTTTATCTGTATCTGCCTTTGTGGGTTTGGTGGCATTTTCTTTGTTTTGCCATTGATTTCTTTCTGTTCATCATTTGTGTAATTGATTTATAAGAGCTGTGAGCCTTATAGTTTCATGTATTTTTATAATAGAGAGTACTGGCCTTTGTTTCCATGTTTGAAATCCTTTGACCATTTCTGGTAGGTCTGGTCTTATGGTGATACATTCTCTTGGTGACTGCTTTCTGACAAATATCTTATTTCTCTTTCATTTATGAAGCTTATTTGAGCAGGATACAAAATTTAACATTGACAGATTTTTACTTTAAGCACTTTGAAAAAAGAATCTCGATCTTCTGGCTCTTCAGGTTTCTGCTGAGAAATTCATGTTAGTCTAATGGCCTTTCCTTTATAAGTGACCAGACACTTTTGCTAATTTGATTATTCTTCCCCACTCACATTGACTTAGGCAGTCTGATGATTATGTGTTTTGGTGAGACTTTCTTTTCCTGGATTTCTCTGAGCCTTTTATGTTTGGATGTCTATATCTCTTGCTAGACTAGAGAAATCTTCCTCAATTATTTCCTCAAATAGGTTTTCCAAACTTTTTACCTTTTCTTCTCCCTTAAGAATACTTTGATTTATAGATTCAGACATTTTACATAGCCCTATACTTCTCAAATTTTTTATATACTTTTATCTAACTAGATTAATTCAAAATACCTGTCTTCGAATTCTGAGATTTTTTCTTTTGCTTGGTAGTGTATTGATTTTCAAATTTCTCTTTGGTCTCATCATTAAGCTTCCTTAAAATTAGTATTTTGAAATCTTTATCTGATGATACTTCAAGATTTTATTTTTTGTTAGAATGTATTGCTGAAGAGTTAATGTAATCCTCTGGGGTTGTCATAAGGCCCCCTGTATTTTTCATCTTTTAGAATTGTTACACTGTTTTCTCATTTGGAGACACTGTCAACTTCTTATATTTTAATTTATTTTGTTTGGATGGGATTTTTTTCTTCTCCCTTGACAATGTGAATATAACGTATATTGAAATGGGTCATTTGGCTTTGCTTCTTGGATGGGTGCTTTTAGTGGCAAAGATTTTATATAAATTCCTCTCAGGTGTCCCAGAAAATGTGCCCTTCCATAAATCCCATAATAGCCTGGGTTCCAGGTTCAGTTCCAAAGTGACTGCTGAAATTGGGTGCAGCTGGATGGTGAAGCACTATATATAACAGGTGCAAGCGTCAGCCCTGACAGGGGTGGATGGGAAGTTGTTGAGTCCCAGGTGAAATGCACTGAATTTCAGGTCTTTGTATGACGGGTGGCAGGTGTTAGAGGTGGGAGGTGGGACTTTCTCAGATTCATGGCCTCAGCGGCAGGAATGTAATCGGTTTTTTGTCATGCCCCTGTCGCAGTGCTGGGGATATTCAGCTTAGTGAGACACTTTCAGAGCCATAGTATATGCCTGCCGCATGGCTCAACACTAAACCTCTGTGCTACCTGGAAATAGCTGTAGTGCAAAGTCTCCCTGCTTGGCCCCAAACAAACATCTTTCTGACCCTCCTGCTCCCCATGGGAGGAACACTGCAGCTCTGTGCAGAAAGGGGAAGGGATCCTGCATTTTATGCAAACTGAGGCTGAATATCACACTACCAGTGGGAACACACTCATTTTTCCTGGTCTTAAGCACTGAGGTTACTTGGCTTGTAGTATGAAATTTCACTCCTGCCTTGCAGAGCCCAGCACAGAGTTTGTGTCTCTGCTGGAAATAGAGACATCAATCATCTGCCAAACATGGTGCTCTCCAGCTAACACAGAGCAGCTCTCAGGCACTGAAAAGCATGTGCTTTGGTTTCTTTTGTTACACACATTGCCCCCTTGTTAGGGTGCACGTTTCCCTTTTCTTTAGGAGAAGCATTCCCTGAAAACTAAATCACTGAGAACTTGCAGTTTTCTTGGTTCCAGCCAGATTGTTTGCTATCGTCTTCTATGTGAGTTCATGGGCACTTTAGGGATGTAGAGACACAAAGATCAAGACTTCCTGGTTAAGAAAGCATCCCCCCACAGCTGTTCTCCTATGATAGTGTGCTGCTACAGATGCTCAAGTGTGGTGAAAGGGCAAGCCACCCAGCACAAGTTTGCTGTCTGGTACAATGCCACCAAGAAGTCTCTAAATCACTACCCTCAATTGTGTCTAGGTTTGCGATGCCAGAGGAGCACAGAGTTCAGATATTGGCAGTCTGCTGCAAGGGTGAGAAGGAGCCCAAACACTCCCACTTATTATTTCCATGCAACACCAAGTTCCTTGGGGGCTCCCAGACATTTCTGCTAGCTGATTTGGCCTCTTATTTTCTCTCTCTTTGGAAACTAAGTCTTTTTTTCATGAGTTTTCCCATTGTTTCAGTAATTGATATTCTATTTGAGATATGATTATTTATTTTTAACTTTAATTATTTTTAAGGAAAACTCGCATCTAATATCTCTATTCAGCTATCTTGAACCCTGGGTATCTTCTTTATAGAGATTTCTATTCAAGTCCTTTACCCACTTAAAAATTAGATTTTTTTTCCTATTGAGTTTATTTCCTTATATATTCTAAATATTAATCCTTTATCAGAAATATAGTTTATATATATTTTCTTCTGTGTGTTTTCTGTTCATTATATTCATTGTTTACTTTGTTGTACAGAAGCTTCTTTGTTTAATAAAATTCCATTTGTCAATATTTGTTCTGTTGCTGTGCTTTTCAATTCTTGTTCCAACAATTCTTGCCAACACCAATGTCAAGAAGCATTTCACCTATATTTTCTTCTAGTAATTTATTTTTTAGGGCTTTATATTTAAGTCTTTAGTGCATTTTGAGTTGATTTTTGTTTTCAGTGAGAGGGAGAGTTGTAGTCTCATTTCTCTACTTGTGAATATTCAGTTTTCTCAGCACCATTTGTTGAAGAGACTGTCCTTTCCCCAATGTGTATTCTTGGCATTTATAAAAAGGACAGTTGGCTGTAAGTATGTGGATTTATTTCTGGGTTGTTTATTCTCTTTATTGGTATATGTGTCTATTCTTTTTATGGCAACACTATGGTGTTTTGTTTTCTATAGGCGTGTAGTATGTTTTGCAGATAGATAGTGTAATGTCTCCACCTTGGTTCTTTTGGCTCAGTATTGGTTTATCTGTTTGAGGCTTTTTGTGGCTTTGTACCACTTTTTAAAATGCCTTTCCCCTCAGCACTTTGGAAGGCTGAGGCAAGAAGATCACCTGAGGTCAGGAGTTTGAGACCAGACTGGCCAACATTGTGAAACCCCATCTCTACTGAAAATACAAAAAAATTAGCTGGGCATGATGGTAGTGTCTGTAATTCTGGCTACTAGGGAGGCTGAGGCAGGAGAATCACTTGAACCCAGGAGGCAGAAGTTGCAGTGAGCCAAGATCACACCACTAGACTCCAGCCTGGGTGACAAGAGCAAAACTTCATCTAAAAAAAAAAAAAAAAAAGAATGCTTTTTCTGTTTAAGCAAAGTATACCATTACTATTTTGATAGGTATTACGTTGAATTTGTAGATTGTTTTAGGTAGTATGAACATTTCAACCATATGAACCATATGAACAATTCTTCCACATGAACACAAGTGTCTTTATGTGTATCTGTGTCTTCTTCAATTTGTTTCATCCATGTTTTATAGTTTTTACTATAGAGATTTTTTGCTTCTTGGTTAAATTTATTCTAAATATCTTTTTTGTAGCTATTATCATTGGGATTGACTTTTTAATTTCTCTTGTCAAATAGTTTACTCTTGGCACATGCAAAATTTTTGGATTTTTATATGTTGATTATATATATCCTGACACTTTATTTGATTTGTTTATGCATTTTAACAGTAGTTGATAGAATCTTTAGGATTTTTCTATGTAATTATGTTATCTGCAAACAGGGACAAGTTGACCTCCTCCTTTTCAGTTTATGTGCCCTTTATTTCTTTCTCTCATCTAATTGTTCTGGCTAGAGCTTACTATACTATGTTGAATAGAGCTGGCAAAAGAGAAAATCATTATCTTGTTTTAGATCTTAGAAAAAATATTTCAGCTTTTCCTCATTTAATATGGTGTTTTCTGTGGGTTTGTCATACATGGCCTTTCTTGTGTTGTAGTACATTATTTCTACACCTAATTTGGGGAAAGTTTTTTTTTTTTTTTTTTTTTTTTTTTTTTTTTTTTTTTTTGAGACGGAGTCTTGCTCTGTCGCCCGGGCTGGAGTGCAGTGGCCGGATCTCAGCTCACTGCAAGCTCCGCCTCCCGGGTTCACGCCATTCTCCTGCCTCAGCCTCCCGAGTAGCTGGGACTACAGGCGCCCACCAGGTCGCCCGGCTAGTTTTTTGTATTTTTAGTAGAGACGGGGTTTCACCATGTTAGCCAGGATGGTCTTGATCTCCTGACCTCGTGATCCGCCCGTCTCGGCCTCCCAAAGTGCTGGGATTACAGGCTTGAGCCACCGCGCCCGGCGGAAAGTTTTATCATAATGGAATATTGAAGTGTACATAATGCTTTTCTGCATCTAGTAACATGATCATATAGCTTTTCTCCTTGATTCTGTCAAGGTGAGTATCATCTTTATTGACTTGGCACATGTTGAAACATCTTCGCATCTCTAAGATGCAAGCTCCTTGATTATGGTGAATAACCATTTTAATATATGTTGGGGACCAGCCTCAACATCATGTGTAGGGTACCCAAAGTCTGGTGGTGATGGAGGAATGAGAAGAGACAGGCTGAGAGTACATTAAGAGTGGGGTCCAGGGGGCCAATTGCAAAATGGAGTCTGCAAAAGGCTCAGAGTTTTGGTCTCCACACTATTTATTGAGTACAATTACTTAGATCTGAGAAGAAGATGTTCAGGGGTGAAATGGGGAAAGGGAGACAGTGAGTCATAGGTGTAATCTCTGGCAACAGCCATTTAAATATTTCTCCTTTGTGCTCAAACAGCATATGTTTTAACTTATTGGAGAGTAGTGGGAGTGGGCTTGGCTAGGAGCCTGCATGTCTGTCTGCATTCCAGTGCTTCAGTGGAGCATCTTTCTCCTTGAACACAGTGTTTACAGATAAGAGAGCGGGTCTCGCTCTGAGCATGGGAACATGATGGCAATTAGGAGACTTTCCTCCTCAGAGGCCTCTTGTCACTTTCCACAACTTATTGTTCCATATTTTTATGGCCAGTTTATGCAGGGCCCCCGTAAGCCTTTTTCCCACCATGTCCCCTGGCTTTTTTTTTTTAGAAAAAACTGTCATTGTTATTAAGGGTTGTTTGTGATGTTTGGTGTTTTTTAAAGGCAACTTCCACATTTGTAGGTTAAAAGTAAACAGTATAAACAGATACACATTAAAGTAAAATTTATAATAGTTGATTTTTTAATAGTCTTAATTTATTTAAGAGGGTTTATGTTTGAAAGTCCATTAGCAGTTTTAATGAGAATGTTAGTCTCAGGCAGGAGAGTTAAAAGAGCCTGAGACGTTTTAAAAACCTGGTTTTTAAATTTGGCTATATTTAATGGTAAAATTTCATTTTTTTTTTTAGACAATGTCTAACTTTTTTTTATTATTTTACTTTAAGTTCTAGGGTACATGTGCACAATGTGCAGGTTTGTGACATATGTACACATGTGCCATGTTGGTGTGCTGCACCCATTAACTCGTTGTTTACATTAGGTTTATCTCCTAATGCTATCCTTCCCCCTCCCCCCTCCCCACAATAGGTCCCAGTGTGTGATGGTCCCCTTCCTGTGTCCAAGTGATCTCATTGTTCAATTCCCACCTATGAGTGAGAACATGCAGTGTTTGGTTTTCTGTTCTTGTGATAGTTTCCTGAGAATGACGATTTCCAGCTGCATCCATGTCCCTACAAAGGGCACAAACTCATCCTTTTTTATGGCTGCAAAGTATTCCATGGTATATATGTACCACATTTTCTTAATCCAGCCTGTCACTGATGGACATTTGGGTTGATTCCAAGTCTTGGCTATTGTGAATTGTGCTACAATAAACATACGTGTGCATGTGTCTTTATAGTAGAATGATTCATAATCCTTTGGGTATATACCCAGTAATGGGACGGCTGGGTCAAATGGTATTTCTGGTTCTAGATCCTTGAGGAATCACCACACTGTTTTCCACCATGGTTGAACCACTTTAAAGTCCCACTAATAGTGTAAAAGTGTTCCTGTTTCTCCACATCCTCTCCAGCACCTGTTGTTTCCTGACTTTTTAATGATTGCCATTCTAACTGGTGTGAGATGGTATCTCATTGTGGTTTTGATTTGCATTTCTCTGATGACCAGTGGTGATGAGCATTTTTTCATGTATCTGTTGGCTGTATGAATGTCTTCTTTTGAGAGTGTCTGTTCATATCCTTTGCCCACTTTTTGATGGGGTCGTTTGTTTTTTTCTTGTAAATTTGTTTGAGTTCTTTGTAGGTTCTGGATATTAGCCCTTTGTCAGATGATTGCAAAAATTTTCTTCCATTCTGTAGGTTGCCTGTTCACTCTGATGGTAGTTTCTTTTGCTGTGCAGAAGCTCTTTAGTTTAATCCGATCCCATTTGTCAATTTTGGCTTTTGTTGCCGTCGCTTTTGGTGTTTTAGACATGAAGTCCTTGCCCATGCCTGTGTCCTGAATGGTATTACCTAGGTTTTCTTCTAGGGTTTTTATGGTATTAGGTCTAACATTTAAGTCTCTAATCCATCTTGAATTAATTTTCGTATAAGGAATAAGGAAAGGATCCAGTTTCAGCTTTCTACTTATGGCTAGCCAATTTTCCCAGCACCATTTATTAAATAGGGAATCCTTTCCCCATTTCTTGTTTTTCTCAGGTTTGTCAAAGATCAGATGGCTGTAGATGTGTGGTATTATTTCTGAGGGCTCTGTCCTGTTCCGTTGATCTATATCTCTGTTTTGGTACCAGTACCATGCTGTTTTGGTTACTGTAGCCTTGTAGCATAGTTTGAAGTCAGGTAGCGTGATGCCTCCAGCTTTCTTCTTTTGGCTTAGGATTGTCTTGGCAATGCAGGCTCTTTTTTGGTTCCATAGGAACTTTAAAGCAGGTTTTTCCTATTCTGTGAAGAACGTGACTGGTAGCTTAATGGGGATGGCATTGAATCTATAAATTACCTTGGGCAGTATGGCCATTTTCATGATATTAATTCTTCCTATCCATGAGCATGGTATGTTCTTCCATTTGTTTGTGTGCTCTTTTATTTCATTGAGCAGTGGTTTGTAGTTCTCCTTGAAGAGGTCCTTTACATCCCTTGTAAGTTGGATTCCTAGGCATTTTATTCTCTTTGAAGCTATTGTGAATGGGAGTTCATTCGTGATTTGGCTCTCTGTTTGTCTGTTACTGGTGTGTAAGAATGCTTGTGATTTTTACTGATTTTGTATCCTGAGACTTTGCTGAAGTTGCTTATCATCTTAAGGAGATTTTGGGCTGAGACGATGGGGTTTTCTAAATATACAATCATGTCATCTGCAAACAGGGACAATTTGACTTCTTCTTTTCCTAACTGAATACCTTTATTTCTTTCTCCTGCCTGATTGCCCTAGTCAGAACTTCCAACACTACATTGAATAGAAGTGGTGAGAGGGGGCATCCCTGTCTTGTGCCATTTTTCAAAGGGAACGCTTTAAGTTTTTACCCATTCAGTATGATGCTTGCTGTGGGTTTGTTATAAATAGCTCTTATTATTTGAGATACATTCCATCAATACCGAATTTATTGAAAGTTTTTATCATGAAGGGCTGTTGAATTTTGTCAAAGGCCTTTTCTGCATCTATTGAGATAATCATGTGGTTTTTGTCTTTGTTTCTGTTTATATGCTGCATTACATTTATTGATTTGCGTATGTTGAACCAATCTTGCATCCCAGGGATGAAGCCCACTTGATTGTGGTGGATAAGCTTTTTGATGTGCTGCTGGATTCAGTTTGCCAGTATTTTATTAAAAATTTTTGCATCGATGTTCATCAGGGATATTGGTCTAAATTCTCTTTTTTGTGTGTGTCTCTGCCAGGCTTTGGTATCAGGATGTTGTTGGCCTCATAAAATGAGTCAGGGAGGATTCTCTCTTTTTCTGTTGATTGGAATAGTTTCAGAAGGAATGGTACCAGCTCCTCCTTGTACCTCTGGTAGAATTCGGCGGTGAATCCATCTGGTCCTGGACTTTTTTTGGTTGGTGGCTATTAATTATTGCCTCAATTTCAGAGCCTGCTATTGGTCTATTCAGGGATTCAACTTCTTCCTGGTTTAGTCTTGGGATAGTGTAAGTTTCCAGGAAATTATCCATTTCTTCTAGGTTTTCTAGTTTATTTGTGTAGAGGTGTTTATAGTATGCTCTGATGGTAGTTTGTATTTCTGTGGGGTCGGTGGTGATATCCGCTTTATCATTTTTTATTGCGTCTATTTGATTCTTCTCTCTTTTATTCTTTATTAGTCTTGCTAGTGGTCTGTCAATTTTGTTGATCTTTTCAAAAAACCAGCTCCTGGATTCATTGATTTTTTGGAGGGTTTTTTGTGTCTCTATCCCCTTCAGTTCTGCTCTGAAATTAGTTATTTCTTGCCTTCTGCTAGCTTTTGAATGTGTTTGCTCTTGCTTCTCTAGTTCTTTTAATTGTGATGTTAGTGTGTCAATTTTAGATCTTTCCAGCTTTCTCTTGTGGGCATTTAGTGCTTAAATTTCCCTTTACACACTGCTTTAAATGTGTACCAGAGATTCTGGTGTGTTGCATCTTTGTTCTCATTGGTTTCAAAGAACATCTTTATTTCTGCCTTCATTTCGTTATGTACCCAGTAGTCATTCAGGAGCAGGTTGTTCAGTTGAGTGGTTTTGATTGAGTTTCTTAGTCCTGAGTTCTAGTTTTATTGCGCTGTGGTCTGAGAGACAGTTTGTTATAATTTCTGTTCTTTTACATTTGCTGAGGAGTGCTTCCAACTATGTGGTCACTTTTGGAATAAGTGCGATGTGGTGTTGAGAAGAATGTATATTCTGTTGATATTGCATGGAGAGTTCTGTAGATGTCTATTAGGTGTGCTTGGTGTAGAGTTGAGTTCAATTCCTGGATTTCCTTGTTAACTTTCTCTTCCGTTGATCTGTCTAATGTTGATCGTGGGGTGTTGAAGTCTCCCGTTATTATTGTATGGGAGTCTAAGTCTCTTTGTAAGTCTCTAAGGACTTGCTTTAAGAATCTGGATGCTCCTGTATTGGGTACATATATATTTAGGATAGTTAGCTCTTCCTGTTGAATTGATCTCTTATGTAATGGCCTTCTTTGTCTCTTTAGATCTTTGATGGTTTAAAGTCTGTTTTATCAGAGACTAGGATTGCAACCCCTGCTTTTTTTTGTTTCCCATTTGCTTAGTAGATCTTCCTCCATCCCTTTATTTTGAGCCTATGTGTGTCTCTGCATGTGAGATGGGTCTCCTGAATACAGCAAACTGATGGGTCTTGACTCTTTATCCAGTTTGCCAGTCTGTGTCTTTTAATTGGATCATTTAGTCCGTTTACATTTAAGGTTAATATTGTTATATGTGAACTTGGTCATGTCATTATGATATTAGCTGGTTATTTTGCTCGTTAGCTGATGCAGTTTCTTCCTAGCATCAATGGTCTTTACATTTTGGCATGTTTTTGCAGTGGCTGGTACCGGTTGTTGCTTTCCATGTTTAGTGCTCCCTTCAGGATCTCTTGTAGGGCAGGCCTGGTGGTGACACAATCTCTAAGCATTTGCTTGTCTGTAAATGATTTTATTTCTCTTTCACTTACGAAACTTTGTTTGGCTGAATATGAAACTGTGGATTGCAAATTCGTTTCTTTAAGAATGTTGAGGCCAGGCGCAGGGGCTCAAGCCTGTAATCCCAGCACTTTGGGAGGCCGAGACGGACGGATCACGAGGTCAGGTGATCAAGACCATCCTGGCTAACATGGTGAAACCCCGTCTCTACTAAAAAATACAAAAAACTAGCCGGGTGAGGTGGCAGGTGCCTGTAGTCCCAGCTACTTGGGAGGCTGAGGCAGGAGAATTGTGTAAACCAGAGAGCTGGAGCTTGCAGTGAGCTGAGATCCAGCCACTGCACTCCAGCCTGGGTGACAGAGCCAGACTCTGTCTCAAAAAAAAAAAAAAAAAAAAAAAAAGAATGTTGAATATTGGCCGCCAGTCTTTTCTGGCTTGTAGAGTTTCTGCTGAGAGATCTGCTGTTAGTCTGATGGGCTTCCCTTTGTGGGTAACCCCACCTTTCTCTTTGGCTGCCCCTAAAATTTTTTCCTTCATTTCAACTTTGGTGAATCTGACAATTGTGTGTCTTTGAGTTGCTTTTCTCGAAGAGTAACTTTGTGGCATTCCATGTATTTCCTGAATTTGAATGTTGGCCTGCCTTACTAGGTTGGGGAAGTTCTGGTGGATGATCCTGAAGAGTGTTTTCCAACTTGGTTCCATTTTCCCCATCACTTTCAGGCACACCAATCAGACATAGATTTGGTCTTTTCACATAATCCCATATTTCTTGGAGGCTTTGTTTATTTCTTTTTACTCTTTTTTCTCTACACTTCTCTTCTCACTTTATTTCATTCATTTGATCTTCAATCACTGATACTCTTTCTTCCAGTTGATCAAGTCGGTTACTGAAGCTTGTACATTTGTCACGTAGTTCTCATGTCATAGTTTTCATCTCTATCAGTTTGTTTATGGTCTTCTCTGCATTGATTATTCTAGTTATCCATTCTTCCATCCTTTTCTCAAGGTTTTTAGTTTCTTTGTGCTGGGTACATAGTACCTCCTTTAGCTCTGAGAAGCTGGGTCAACTGAAGCCTTCTTCTCTCAACTCGTCAATGTCATTCTCCGTCCAGCTTTGTTCTGTTGCTGGCGATAAGGTGCATTCCTTTGGAGGGGGAGATGCGCTCTGATTTTTTGAATTTCCAGCTTTTCTGCACTGCTTTTTCCCCATCCTTGTGGTTTTATCTGCCTTTGGTCTTTTATGATGGTGACGTACTGATGGGATTTTGATGTGGGTGTCCTTTCTGTTTGTTAGTTTTCCTTCTAACAGTCAGGACCCTCAGTTGCAGGTCTGTTGGAGTTTGCTTGAGGTCCACTCCAGACCTTGTTTGCCTGGGTATCAGCAGCGGAGGCTGCAGAAAATAGAATATTGCTGAACAGCGAGTGTTGCTGTCTGATTCTTGCTCTGGAAGCTTTGTCTCAGAGATGTACCAAGCCGTGTGAGATGTGAGGTGTCAGTCTGCACCTAGTGGGGGATGTCTCCCAGTTAGGCTACTCAGAGGTCAGGGACCCACTTGAGCAGGCAGTCTGTCCATTCTCTGATCTCAACCTCTGTGCTGGGAGAACCACTGCTCTCTCCAAAACTGTCAGACAGGGATATTTACATCTGCACAAGTTTCTGCTGCTTTTGTTTAGCTATGCCTGGTCCCCAGAGGTGGAGTCTACAAAGGCAGGCAGGCCTCCTTGAGCTGCGGTAGGCTCCACCCAATTCGAGCTTCCCAGTGGCTTTGTTTACCTACTTAAGCCTCAGCAATGGTGGACACCTCTCCCTGAGTCTTGCTGTCACCTTGCAGTTAGATCTCAAACTGCTTTGTTAGCAATGAGGGAGGCTCCGTGGTCATGGGACCCTCCTGACCAGGTGTGGGATGTAATGTCCTGATGTGCCATTTGCTAAGACCCTTGGTAAAGTGCAGTATTAAGGTGGGAATTACCAATTTTGCAGGTGTTGTGTGTCTCAGTTTCCCTTGGCTAGGAAAAGGAATTCCCTTCCCCCTTGTGCTTCCCAGGTGAGGCGATGCCTCGCCCTGCTTCAGCTTTTGCTGGTCAAGCTGCACCTGCTGACCAGCACCGACTCTCCAACATGCCCCAGTTAGATGAACCTGGTACCTCAGTTGAAAATGCAGAAATCACCAGTCTTCTGTGTCACTCATGCTGGGAGCTACAGGCTGGAGCTGTTCCTATTCGGCCATCTTGGGTGACCCCCCTCGATGTCTAACTTTTTAAAAATGATGTTTAGTAGTATTATACGAATGGGGAGTTATGTAGAAATTAGAAGTATTTTAATCACATTGTATTTTTAATTGATGTTTTAAGTTTATTGTAAGATTTTTTTATTTAAATAACAGTCTATTGAAGGTTATTTATTTGATTTACCAATTGTTGGTATATTTGGGTTGAAAATTTCACAATTTTGAGGAATTTTTTTGTTAATTATGCATACATTTTGTAGTTTGAACAGAGGAGTGTAAAGTAATTTCAGCAGCTGCAGCAGTAGCTGTGACTGCAGTGAGGCCTATAATCACTGTTACAGGGGTAAAATAAATTCTTTTGTTTTGGTAAACCCTTCCTTTAACATTTTTGTGATGATATGAATGGAGGGAGAGGCTTTTTAAGGTCTATTGAGGGAAACCAGTATCCAAACTCATTTTTTTGTCTTTACTAGTAACACAGATGTTTTTACACTAAATGTCAAATTAATACAGGTGAAAAGGTGACAATTTTGACAAGTAATAGTTTGAGAATTAAGTTGAATATTAATATTTTTTATTATTAACATAAAAGGAGGCTTGACACAACTTTGAATGGGCACCATTTGGTTGGAAGAAATTTGATACACAAATTGAAGTCTCTCACTCCCTCCCTCAAGATAATATATGTTTTTCAAACTTAAACATCAGATTGGGCCATCGTTAACTTTTATAATTTGGGATGTTTGGGGCCTATTATAGGATTAATCATTTTTCGATGTGGGCGGGCTCTACCAAAATTGGTCCAAATTATGGGAAAATGGGCATGTTTTTTAGTGTAAGTAGTGTCATTTTTTGATAGTATAGTTTTTGCCTTAGTTTTATCTTGTATTTATCATTTTGATTGGTACAATTAACTGTAAAGGTCCTCTTAGGGGACCAGCTAATGATCATTTTATAGGAATTATTTTGTAGTACCACAGTGTGATTAGAGATGTAATTTTTTCAAATCAATATTTTTAAGTTATTTGACCATTGTTGAGGTTGTTGACACCTCTTTTTTGGGGGCTTAAATTGTTTTAATTGAACCAAACGTTGTGAATGATCTGGGCTCCATTTATAAAATATATGATTGGACACTGGTCTTTGATTATGACCTGGAATTTTAACTAGTTAATGTTTTTGGTAGCCTTTTAGTCAATTGATTGCCAGCCCTATGTAAACAGCGGGGAACTGATAACCTATGGACACATTTATTAACTTTTTTTTTTTTTTCTGGGTGAGAGGGCCTATGAGTATTTGTAGGCTTAGGCATTGAAACACTATTATTAACATAAACCTCAACCGGGGGCTTCAACCATGTGACAGGCCTAATTAAAAGCAGAAATGGGACATACGTTCAATAGGTATAATTTTGGTCTGTTGTAGTCACAGATTTGTCAGGTGAGGAGGTCACTGTTCTTATTTCAGCTTTGCGTCCTAGATTAGTAAGTAACAGAAGACAAACATGAATATAATTAGCAACTTTTTTTTCAGTCAGAGAGTGACCTGTAATGTTACTTGGCATCTTAGTTTACTATATGTTATTAATGAGGAACCCCACTGGGGGTATGTTAATTTATTTTAGGTAAGTAGTTATGTTATTAGAAGCTGAGAAGTGGTGTTTGTTAAAGTAACAGGGCAGAAGAAAGGTGGATTTAAGATAAGAGCTTACCAGAGTGTAGCAGGTATAGGTAGTAGGCAAAGTGAGAGAACTGAAAATGAATACATTATTTGGCTTAGTATTTCTTTTTTCAGCGTAATGTTTGGGGCCTGTGTTGTTTGTGGAAGCTGTACTGTTGAGGCTGCAGTTTCTGTAGGGTATTTTTTAGGCCGGCTCAAATTTTTTCTTTTTTTTTTTCATTCTTCAATAAGGACGTAGTCTTCAGTCTGGTACTGGAAATTTTAGGGGTGGTGCCTGTGCTAAGAGACTTTTCACAATTTTTAAAGAGTAGTTTAGTGTTTTAAGAAAAACTTGTGTTTTATTTTAATGTTTAGTTTTCAGAAAAACTGAATGATACTTTTCTAACTTTAGTAAATATGTTTCCACACAGAATTTATAATTATTACTTTAAAACTTGTTTAGACCTTTAAAACAAAAATTATACATTTTTTGTAAAAATTCCTTTTTATAACACTTTTTTAATGCTTTTACAATCTTCAACGTCTTAACATTTTATGTTTCATAACTTTCCTTACTAAAGGTACATTTTTATAACTTTTAAAATTTTTTTTAACTTTTTTAGTCTTTTTTTGTATTTTTTGTATTTTTAGTTTTTTTAGTCTCTTCTTTAAAAAATTTCTTTAATGTGTAATAATTAGATGAGTGTTGGTAACAATATATATATGTATATATCTTAGTTTTTAAAATTCAAGGATGTGTTTACCATCTGTTTGTCACAACTGATTAGGTTCTAATCCTCTAGGGTTAACACTTTTTGAAGGAGGGACATGCCTGTGAGTTGGTAATCTGGGCGTTGTAGGATAATTTGTTTAGCCAGTCTCTGTATAAGTTGAAATTATTTAGATAAGTTTTTCTAATTTTGGTGGAAAAATTTATGTGATTGGGTGGCTTGGTTAAACAGTGATATCATAACCTGAAGGTCTGCTTGATTATTGTCATAAGCCAATGAGCCAGGCAGAGAGCTCTGGGCTCGAATGTGTGTGATAAAAATAGCATGTGTAACTTGGTCTAGTAATTGCTGAAGTTGAATAAAAAGAGCACATAGAGTGGGCTCCAGAGCGAACTTAAGGCTGTAAAAATTCTTTAATAAATAAACAGAATAAGCTTAGCTCTCTGAATGTTAGTAAATTCAGATTGAATGATTGGATTATGTGGTCTCCACCAGACTGTCGTTTTTTCATCTTTACCAGACCCACCAGTAAAAAAAGTCACGGCTCCTTCCAAAGGGGCATAACAAGTAATTTTCAGAAGAACCTATGTAGTTAATTTTAAGAACTGGAAACTTTTATTTTTAGGATAATGATTATCAATACATCCAATAAATTTTGTTAAATTAACTTGTCATGTAATTGAGTTAATAAATGCCTGTTTAACCTCATTTTTATTTATGGTAACTATAATCTTATTGGGCTCAGTGCCACAAAGCTTAACAATTTGTATACGGGCCTCTCTAATTAAAATTGTCATTTGATCTACATATATATTGTTAAGTGTTTTTATGGGATTATGTGGCAAAAAGGACCATTCAACTAAATCATTATTTTGAACAATAACCACCATTGAGGAGTGGGAAGGCTGGAACACAATAAGTTGTAAAGGCAAGTCAGAGTCAATCCTACTGATCTGGGCTTGCTGAATTTTCTTTTTCAATTACTCTTTACTTTTTTACGGCCTTTGGTTTTTTTGTTTGTTTGTTTGTTTTTGTTGTTTTTTTTTTTTTTAACTGTGTAAGTTGGAATCTCCCCTCAATATTGAGAAAAGACATAGTATAAGTAGGAATTCCTAAGGTGGGCTGAATCCAATTAATATCGTCTAACAAATTCTGAAAATCATTTAAGGTTTTTAATGAATCTCTTCTAATTTGAACCTTTTGTGGCTTAATGGCTCTGTCCTGTACTTGCATCCTCAAATACTGAAAAGGCATGGTTGTTTGAATTTTGTCAGGTGCTACAAGTAGTCCAGCGTTTGTAATTGCCTTTTGTAAAGATGAATAACATTGAATAAGTTGGTTTCTGTTTTTCGTTGCAAAAATTTGGACATTGATCTCTAACACACTTGACAGTTCTGCCCACAAAGGTCTGCCAAAGTGTGGGACTGTTTAACATATCCTGGAGTAAAAAACCTTCCACTGATATCTGGCTGCAGATTCTTTGTTATTAATGGCAAGGATGGTAAAGTCAAATTTTTTGAAATATGTCTCTGTTAAAGGAATTGTAAAAAAAAAACCCGTCTTTTAAATATGTAATAACAAGCGGCCAGTCTTTAGGGAGCATGGTGGGGTATGGGACCCCGGGTTGTAAGGCTCTCATGGGTTGAATTACAGCGTTGACTACTCCTAAGTCTGTCAGCATGTGCCATCTACCCAACTTTTTCTTAATTACAATTACTGTTGAATTCCAAGGAGAGAAAGTGGGTGAAACATGTCAGTTTTCTAGTAATTCTTTAACTATTTCATAAGGTGCCCCCAACTTTTACTTAGGGAGCTGCCACTGTTTGACCCAGACAGGACGCTGGGTCATCCATTTTAAGGCAAATTGTTCCTTCACCGTTAGGCGAAGGCGAACCTGAATTTCCCCTCTTCGTAATGAACTGTGGGTCAGCAATAATGGGTGCGGGGAGCCGAGTCCTGGTGAGCTGAGTCTCGGGTTCCCTCTGGCAGCACTCAGTTAGCTGAGAAGGAGGTGTCCCATTGCAGACATTCCTCTGAAGGAGCCGTGGGCTGAACAATTTTCTAAGTAGGTTTAGGGAGACTGGGGGCATTGGCAGAAATCATCTTCGGGCTCTCCTTTTTGTTAGTACTTGGTAGAGGCGGTTTAGAGTGTGATCATCAAACTTCTCTCTCTCCTCCTCTGACTCATTGTAATCATCTGTCTGAAAAGGCTCCAGTGCTGCAGGCACCAATGACCAAACTGACCAAACAGGCAAAGGAATTTTCTTTCCTTCTCTGTATGCTCTTTTAAAGCCCTTTCCAACTCCTTCCCAATCGTTTAATTCTAAAGTTCCCTGTGCAGGGAACCAAGGACAAAATTGTTCCATAGCATGAAATAAATCCATAAGATTTTCTGTATCAACTTTTACCCTACCACGCTTCAAAAGCTGCCATAGCAAGCTCACATATATGGCGTACTTACTTTCAGTTTGTCCCATTTGTGTCCCTAGCTTTTTCCAAGCTCCCCATTTACCTGTAGAGCTTAAAACTTTTTTGTCCTCGGGAGTCCTTTGTCTATCGGTCTTCCATTTCACACGCTCAAGCATACCTTCACTGGATTCTTTTGGGCCTCGCCTTGGGTGCCAGAATGTTGTGGACCAACTTTAACATCACGTGTAGGGTACCCAAAGTCCGGTGGTGACGAAGGAATGAGAAGAGACAGGTTAAGAGTGCATAAAGTGGGAGCCAGGAGGCCAATTGCAAAATGGAGGCTGTAAAAGGCTCCGAGTTTTGGTCTCCATACTATTTTTTGAGTACAGTCACTTAGATCTGAGAAGCAGATGCTCAGGGGTGAAACGGTGCAAGGGAAACAGTGCGTGAAAGGCGTAATCTCTAGTAATAGCGGTTAAATGAATTTCCTTTGTGCTCAAACAACATATGTTTAACTTTTGGGAGAGTAGCTAGTGGGAGTGGGCTTAATTAGGAGCCTGCGTGTCTGTCCACATTTCAGTGCTTCAGACGAGCATCTTTCTCCTAACAGAGCGGGTCTCGCTCTGAGCATGGGAACATGATGGCAGTTAGGAGGCTTTCCTCCTCAGAGGCCTCTTGGGGCTTTCCACAACTTATTGTCCCATATTTTTATGGCCAGGTTATGCAGGCCCCCCTAAGTCTTTTTCCCACAAAATACATTGTTGAATTTGTCTTGCTATAATTTTGTTGATAATTTTTACATCTGTGTTCATCAGGGTTACTGATCTGTAGTTTTCTTCTTCTCTGACTTTGTTTGGGGTAATGCTGGCCTTGTAGAATGAGTTTGGAAGAATTTCCCTGTCTTCAATGTTTGGGAAAAATTTGGAAAGTATTGGTATTTGTTCTTTAAGTGTTTGGTACAATTCAGCAGTGAAGCCATCAGGTCCTGGGCTGTTCTTTTCTTTTTCAGGTTTTATTTACTTACATAATTTTAAAATTGTTTTAAATTCATGGAGTATGTACAAGTTCTTTACATGGTATATTGCATAATGCTGAGATTGGGGTACAAATGATCCTTCCAAGGACATGATTTCATTCTTTTTCATGGTTCATCACATTCCGTAATGTGTATTATATTTATCTAATGATACAGTTTGGGTCTCTGTCCCCACCCAAACCTCATCCCAAATTGTGTTTCCCACATGTCACAGGAGGGGCCTTATGGAAGGTGATTTGATTATGCAGCATATTTTTCCCTTATTTTTCTTGTGACAGTAAGTGAGTTCTCATGAGATCTGGTTCTTTTAAAGTATGTGAAACATCCCCCTTCACTCTCCGTCTCTTCTGCTTTCCTTTGTTAAGACATGCCTGCCTTCTCTTCACCTACCACTATGATTGTGAATGATTCAAGGCATTCCAGTCATGCTCTCTGTTAAGCCTGCAGAACTTTGAGTCCATTAAATCTCTTTTCTTCATAAATTATCCAATCTCAGGTAGTTCTTTACAGCAGTCTAAAAATGAACTCATACATCCAATCTACCACTGATAGGCACCTGTGTTGATTCCACATCTGTGCTATTAAAAATAGCACTGCCATGAATATACAAGTACGTATATCTTTTTGATGAAATAGTTTATTTTCCTTTGAGTATATACACAATAATGGGACTGATAGCTTGAGTGGTAGTTCTGTTTTAAGTTCTTTGAGAAATCTTCAACCTGCTTTCCCCAATAAATGAACTAATTTACATTCCCAACAACAAGGTATAAATATCTCCTTTTCTCAGCAACCTCACCAACTCTGTTATTTTTTCACTTTTTAATAATACTGGGCTTTTCCTTAATGGGAAGATTTTATTACTGGTATCTTATTACTTGATATTGTTTTCTTTGGGTTTTCTGTTTCTTTGTGATTTAATTTTGGTAGGTTGTTTGTGTCCAGGAATTTATTAACTTTTTAAAAGATTCCTAATTTGTTGGTGTATAGATGTTCATGATAGTCTCTTTTGATTCTTTGTATTTCTGTGCTACCAGTAGTAATGTTTTCATTTTCAACTTGGATTTTATTAGTCTTTTATCTTTTTTTTCTTAGTTTGTCCAGCTAATAGTTTGTCAATTGTGTTTATCTTTAAAAAAAAAAAACTATTTAAAATTAATCTTTAGTATTTTTTGGGTCTCTATTCTATTCCGTTCTGGCCTTCATTATTTCTTTCTACTATTTTTCAGTTTAGTTTGTTTTTGTACTTCCTTCAAGTGAAATGTTAAATTGTTTCAGAACTTTCTACCTTTTTTTAAATGTAATGCTTTAATACTATGAACTTCTTTCTTATCACAGCCAAAAGCTGTGTTTGATATGTTGTGTTAATTTCCACGAATTGCACAGCTTTCAATGCTCTAATTGTTATTGATTTCTAGTTTTCTAGTGTTCTAAAGATGTACTTGATATGATTTTGATATTAAAAATTGTTTAGTTTTTTTATGGTTTGACATATTATCTATCCTGAAGAATGTACTGCTGAGAAGAATGTGTATTCTTTAGTGGTTGGATGACATTTTGTAAATGTCTGATAAGTCATTTGGTCTGGAATGCACTTTAATTCTAAAGTCTGTTGATTTTCTGTTTAAATGATCTGTTCATTGATAAAAATGCAATGTTGAAGTTTCTTGCTGTTATTGTACTGCTATCTATTCCTTTGGTGTTAGTATTTTCTTGATATATTCAGGTACTTTCATTCTTGGTACATATATATTTGTAATTGTTGTGTCCCCCAACTGTATTGAAATATTTTATCATTATATAATGGTCTTCTTTAAGTCTTTTAAAGTTTTTGTGTTAGTCTATTTTCTCTAATATAAATATTTTAAAAATTTCTTTTTGAGACAGGGTCTTGCTTTGTCACGGAGGCTGGAGTACAGTGGCGTTATATGGCTCCCTGCAGCCTCTAACACTTGAGCTCAAGTGATTCTTCCACCTCAGCATCCTGAGTAGCTGGGTCTACTGGTGGACACCACCACACCTGATGAATTTTTGTGTGTATGTATATATATATATATATATATATATATATATATATATATATATATATATATATATAGTAGACATGAGTTTGGCCATGTTAGGGAGGCTGGTTTTGAACTCCTGTGCCCAAGTGATGAGCCCGCCTTGGCCTCCCAAAGTGCTGGGATTAGAGGCATGAGCCACTGTGTCAGACCAGATTGCTGTCTTTTTTTTTTTTTTGAGACAGAGCCTTGCCCAGCCTGGAGTTCAATGGCATGCTCTTGACTCACTGCAACCTCCGCCTCCCAGGTTCAAGCAATTCTCCCATCTCAGCCTTCTGAGTAACTAGGATTACAGGTGCCCACCACTACACCAAGCTAATTTTTGGTTTTTTTTTTTTTTTTTTTTTTTTTTTTTTTTTTTTTTTTTTAGTAGACACAGGGTTTCACCACGTTGGTCAGGCTGGTCTCCAACTCCTGACCTCAGGTGATCCACCTGCCTCAACCTCCCAAAGTGCTAGGATTACAGGCATGACTCACCATGCCTGGCCCAGATTGCTGTCTTCTTTACAACAGTAACTGGCAGCTTAAACCCACATTTGCCAAAGCTCTCACAGAGCTTCTGTTTGGAGTCCTGCCCATTTCAGTTGGCCTGCGGGTCACAAGGGGATGCCCCAACTGTAGAGGTAGTCTGACTGTGTATTTTGCTCAGAAATCCTATGAAATATACCTTCTACAGTGTTTCACTGCTGAACAGACTCTCTGATTTGGGTTGCAAGTTTGCAAAATTTTAAGTAACCAAAAAGGATGCAACCACTAAGTTTGGTTCTCTGGTTGTTGCTAGTCCTACTTCCACATTTGTCTCTAGCAAATTTCAGGAATTTACATTTTATTGGCCCTTGCAGTATTTCTTATGGATTGAGGCAAAAAGGGTTTCACTGAAAAGGAACCCAGGATGATAAGAATGCCAGCTGTCTGCCTTCACCTCACTTTTTTGAGGGTTAAAAATGTAAGCCTGGGGTACTGTTCTGCAGAGTCTGGCAGCCTGGGGAACACTGTTACAGTTAGAGAGGTTTATTTCCCTTATCACTGGGTTGTGGTTTTTCACTTCTCTATGATTCTAGGGATTATGATAACATTAGTTTTGAGTTTTAAAATATTCTGAATGATAATATTGTTAATGGTTAGTTGTTTTTGATTTTCTGTAGGGGAGAATAAACCAGATAACTTCTTTTCCGCCATTTTGGTGACATCATTTCTGTTGGGCTTGTTTCAATTAGCACAGTGCTATTCAATTCAATACATGTTGTTGCAAATGATAGGATTTTCTATTTTTTAAAAAATTGCAGAATAGTATCCAATCATGTATATATACTACATTTTCTTTATTAATTCACCCTCCAACACATAGTTAATTTACCTCCATTATTGCCTATTGAGAATAATTTTGAATAAACAAGAGATGCAGAAATCTCTTCAACATTTTGGTTTTAGGTTCTTTGGATATATCCCCAGAAGTGATATTATTAGATCATGTTTTCATTCTAATTGTAGTTTTTGGAAGAACCTCCAAATGGCTGCATGAATTTATGTTTGCCAAAATGGCTGTACAGGGATCTTTTACCTGTGCTTTTCCAAGGCTGTACAGGCATCTTTTTGTTCACATCCATGCCGACACTTGGTATCATTCGACCTTTTGATAATAGCCATACTAAAAGGTGTAAAATGATATCTTGCAGTGGTTTTAATGTGCGTTTTTCCGATGATTACAGACATTGAGATTTTTTTCATATGCCTATAGGCCTTGGAATTAAATGTCTGTGTAGATTTCTTACCGTCTTAAAATACTAGACGTTAACTGTTATAGATGATTTATTTCAGTGGCCTATTGTGAATTTCAGAATAAAGTCACACACTGAGAATATAATTCCATTAGAGGTAATTTCTGTATTTAAATTTTTATCTTATAAAGAAAAAAGAGAAAAACAAATTTTTGTCTTATCAGTAAGTTTATTTTTAAAGGTCATATTAATAGGCAGAAAAATCAATCAGTATACTTTTAGAATTTTCCATATTTTTATGTTCATGATAAAAGGTAGTATTAGAAACTTAAAGAAAAGTTTGTTACTTTAAAATGTTGCACACTTGTACCTATTAAAGGTTTATATGTTTTTCTTTTTTAAAAATTGTATTTTATTTTTGAGACAGGGTCTCCTCTGTCACTCAGACTGGTGTGCAGTGCCATGATCTCATCTCACTGCAACCTATCCTTCCTGGACTCAAGCCTTCCAAGTGCCTGGGACCATAGGCAGGTGCCATCATGCCTGGCCAATGTTTTCTATTTTTGTAGTGATGGGGTTTTGCCATGTTGCCCAAGCTAGTCTTGAACTTCTAGATTTAAGCAATCTGCTTGCTGCAGCCTCCCAAAGTGCTGAGATTGTAGGTGTGAGTCACCTCACCCAACGTTATGTTTTATTTTTTATTGACAAGTAAAAATTGTATATCTTTATAGTCTACAGCATGATGTTTTGATATATGCATACATGGTGGAATTGCTAGATTGAGCTAATTTGCATATATATTTTACCTCACATAATTTTTTTGTAGTGGGAAGAGTTAAGATCTGCTTCCTTAGCAATTTTCTTTTTGTTGTTGTTGTTTAAATATAGAAACAAATGTGTTTATTTTCCCATGTGGACTGTTTTTTTCTGAGTGGCTTTTGAAAATGTACAGACACATAATAATTGTGTATGTGTATGGGGTATATCCTGATATTTTGATACATGCATGCAATGTGTAATGATTAAATCAGGGTGTTAGCATATCCATCCCTAAAACACTGTTCATTTATTGGTGTTGGGAATATTAAGAATCTTCTTTTCTAAATATTTTAAAATATACAATAAATTAGTGTTTTTTTTTTTTTTTTTTTTTTTTTTTTTTTTTTTTTGAGACGGAGTCTCGCTCTGTCGCCCGGGCTGGAGTGCAGTGGCCGGATCTCCGCTCACTGCAAACTCCACCTCCCGGGTTCACGCCATTCTCCCCGAGTAGCTGGGACTACAGGCGCCCGCCACCTCGCCTGGCTAGCTTTTTGTATTTTTTAGTAGAGACGGGGTTTCACCGTGTTAGCCAGGATGGTCTGGATCTCCTGACCTCGTGATCCGCCTGTCTCGGCCTCCCAAAGTGCTGGGATTACAGGTGTGAGACACCGCGCCCGGCCAATTAGTGTTAACTGTAGTCACTGTGGTGCTACAGAACACTAGAGTTTATTTCGCCTATCTAGCTGTAATTTACACAGTTAACTAACCAGTTAACTAATATCTCCATATTCTACTCTCCTCTATCCTTATTGCCTCTAGTAACTACCATTTTATCGTGTACTTCTGTGAAATTAAATTTTTTAACCTTTACATACTATTGAGAGCACCTAGTATGTATCTCTCTGTGCTAGTTTTATTTCACTAACATAGTATCCTCTGGCTCATCCATGTTGCAATAAATGACAGAATTTTGTTGTTTTTAGGGATAAATAGTATTCTATTATGTATACATATGCCAGATTTTCTTTATCCATTAATTTACTTGGGAACATTTAGGTTAATTCCATAATTGATTATTGTGAATAGCTCTGCAGTAAACATGGGAGTGTAGATGTGTCTTTGACATACTGATTTGTGTTCCTTTGGATATGTACCCAGAAGTAGAATTATTGGACTACATGGTAATTTTATTTTTACTTTTTTGAGAAACTGTCATACAGTTTGCCATAGACATTTCAGGTGTCTTTCCATGATTTTGTGTTTTCTTCATTTCATTTCATTGTTTTCAGTTTTCAGCTCTTTTACACTCTTGTTTATTCTACATATTTTAATTTTTGTAACTACTTTAAATGTGTTTGTTTCCTTGATTTTTAAGGGTTCATGATTAGTATATAAAAATGCAACTTAGGCCGGGCGCGGTGGCTCAAGCCTGTAATCCCAGCTCTTTGGGAGGCCGAGACGGGCGGATCACGAGGTCAGAAGATCGAGACCATCCTGGCTAACATGGTGAAACCCCGTCTCTACTAAAAAATACAAAAAACTAGCCGGGTGAGGTGGCGGGCGCCTGTAGTCCCAGCTACTCGGGAGGCTGAGGCAGGAGAATGGCGTAAACCCGGGAGGCGGAGCTTGCAGTGAGCTGAGATCCGGCCACTGCACTCCAGCCCGGGCGACAGAGCGAGACTCCGTCTCAAAAAAAAAAAAAAAAAAAAAAAAAAAAAAAAAAAAAAAAAAAATGCAACTTATTTTAGTATATTAATTTTTTAGCTTGCAACTTTACCAGATTTGTTTCTTAGTTCTTAAAGTTTATGGTGAAGATTTTAGGGTTCTCTGCTTAAGATCATATCACCTGCAAACAAAGACAATTTAACTGCTTCTTTACCTACTTGATAACTTTTGTTCTCTTAACTAATTCTCTGGCTAGAACTTCCAGTACAATGTTGAATAAAAGTGGTGCAAGCGGGCATCCTTGTTTTGTTTTGTTTCTGATCTTAGAGAAAAAAGCTTTTAATCTTTCACCAATGAGTATGATGTTGACTGTGGGCCTCTCATAAATGGTGTTTATTGTGTTGAGCTACAATCTGTCTATACATAACTTGTTGAAAGTTTCTTTAATTATAAAAGGATGGTGAGTATTGTCAGAATTTCTTTCTGCATGTTTGGAAATAATCATGTTGTATTTATTTTTTCTGTTAATGTATCACTTTATCAATAAGGCTATGTTAAAATCTCCTATAATCACGCTTAGTCATGGTATATGATATTTTAATGTACTGTTTGTAAACCAAAAATAAAATTCTGAGACATCCTCCCCAACCATCTGAATGGACGTCGGATTTGGCCAGGGTACTCTAAAATTTAATTTGAAAGACTGGTTCATGCCATGATGTGAAGTGGGGTTGGGCATGCCTCATTCTACCCCTCCAGCATTAACATCAACACAGACCTTAAGTCTGGGAAGAAACATTTACAATTTATTCTCTCTGAAGTCTGCTACCTAGACACTTCATCTGCACAATAAAACTGGTCTCCATAACCACGTATCATAATGCAGATATTCATTTCTACTGATAATAACCATTTCAACCAATTGCCAATCAGAAAAATTTTAAATCTACCTATAACCTAGAAGCTCCCACCCACTGCAACTTGTCCTACCTTTCTGGGCTCAACCAGTGTATATCCTAAGTGTACTGACTGATGTCTATGTCTTCCTAAAATGCAACCACTTTGTGGCGTATACACTTAGGTTCTCCTGAGGGCTATGTCATGGGCCATCATCACTCATATTTGCCTCAGAATAAATCTCCTCAAATATTTTACAGAGCTTGATTCTTTTTTTGACATGTTGTATTATGTTTGCTGGTATATTTTTGAAAGATTTTGTATCTGTGCTCATCAAGAATATGGGCCTGTAATTTTTTTTGTAGTGTTTTTATCTAGGTTGGTATCAATGTAATCATAGCCTCTTAAAACGAGTTTTGAAGTATCCACTGTTCTTCAAGTTTTTGAAAACCTTCGAGAAGAATAGTTTAGATATAAAAAAAATTAGATAGAATTTAATAGGAGTGCCATTTTTAAGTGCTGGACCTTCCTTTGATTGATTTTTTGAATTATTATTATTACTGATTCAGTATCCTTACTCATTTTTGTTCTACTCAAATTTCTGTTTCCTCAGGATTCAATCTGATTGATTGGATAGTTCCAGGAATTTATTTATTCATTTTTCCTTCCAACTTTAATTTTAGATTCATAGGGTGCATGAGTGGGTTTGCTATATACATAGGTAAATTGTGTGTAACGGTGATTTGGTGTACAGATTATTTGGTTACCCACTTAATGAGCATAGTACCCAATATGTAGTTTTTAAGTCCTCTTTCTCCCACATTTCATCCTTAGGTAGGCCCTAGGGTCTATTGTTCCCTTCTTTGTGTTCACGTGTATTCATATACTCATGTGTATTAGGCCCCACTTATAAGTGAGAACGTGTGGTCTTTAGTTTTCTGTTTCTGTGTCTATTTGCTTAGAATAATGGCCTGTAGCTCCATCCATGTTGCTACAAATGACATGATTTCATTCTTTTTATGACTGCATAGTATTCCATGGTATATGTGTAACAATTTTCATGTCCAACCCTGATATCAATCTTGATAGACACCTAGGTTGACTCCATTACTTTGCTATTGTGAGTAGCTTGCAATAAATATGCAGGTACATGTGTCTTTTTGATAGAATGAATTATTTTTCTTTGGATGTATACCCAGTACTGAGATTGCTGGGCCAACTGGTAGTTCTATTTTAAGAAACTTAAAATCTTTGAGAAACTTCCAAACTGCTTTCCACAGTGGTTAAACTATTTTGCACTCTCACCAACAGTGGGTAAGTGTTACTGTTTCTTGGCAGTGTTTCCAGCATCTGTTTGGTATTTTTTTGAGTCTGAGTCTCACTCTGTTGCCCAGGCTGGAGTGCTGTGGTACAATGTCGTCTCACTGCAGCTTCCACCTTCCAGGTTCAAGCTATTCTCCTGCTTCAGCCTCCCGAGTAGCTGGGATTACAGGCATGTGCCACCAGGCCTGGCTAATTTTTTAGTAGAGATGGATTTTTGCCATGTTGGCCAGGCTAGTCTTGAACTCCTGACCTCAGTTGATCCGCCTGCCTTGGCCTCTCAAAGGGCTGGGATTACAGGTGGGAGCCACAATGCCCACTGCATCTGTTATTTTTTCACTTTTTTTTTTCTTTTTTAAGACAGAGTCTTTCTTTGTTGCCCAGGCTGGAGTTCAGTGGCATGATCTTGGCTCACTGTAACCTCTGCCTCCCAGTTTCTAAGTGATTCTTCTTCCTCAGCTTCCAGAGTAGATGAGATTACAGGCACACACCACATGCCTGGCTAATTTTGTATTTTTAGTAGATGTGGGGTTTCACCATGTTGGCCAGGCTGGTCTTGAATTCCTGACCTCAGGTGATCCACACGCCTTGGCCCCCCAGAATGCTAGGACTATAGGCATGAGTCACTGTGCCCGACTTTTTTTTTTTTTTTTTTTTTTTTTTTACTTTTTAATAATAACCATTCTGACTAGTGTTAGATGGTATCTTATTGTGGGGTTTTTTCCCCTTCTTCTCTCTTTCCTGTTTTTGTTCTCTGATGATTAGTTATGTTGAGTATCTTGTCATGTTTGTTGGCTAGTTGTGCATTCTTTGAGAAGGGTCTGTTCATGTCCTTTGCCCACTTTTTAAATTGGATTTTTTTGTTTTTTGTGCTTGTTGATTTGTGTAACTTCCTTGTAAATTCTAGATATTAAACTTTTGTCAGTTGCATAGTTTCCAGATATTTTCTACAATTCTCTACGTTGTCTGTTTACTCCTTGAAAATTTCTTTTGCTGTGCATAAGTTGTTTAATTATACTCTACTTGTCAATTTTTTGCTGCAATTGCTTTTGGGGTCTTAGCCATAAATTCTTTATCAAAGCATACATCAAGAAGGGCATTTCCTAGGTTATCTCCTAGAATTTTTTTTTTTTTTTTTGAGACGGAGTCTTGCTCTGTCGCCCGGGCTGGAGTGCAGTGGCCGGATCTCAGCTCACTGCATGCTCCGCCTCCCGGGTTTTAGGCCATTCTCCTGCCTCAGCCTCCCGAGTAGCTGGGACTACAGATGCCCGCCACCTCGCCCAGCTAGTTTTTTGTATTTTTAGTAGAGACGGGGTTTCACCGTGTTAGCCAGGATGGTCTCGATCTCCTGACCTCGTGATCCGCCCGTCTCGGCCCCCCAAAGTGCTGGGATTACAGGCTTGAGCCACCGCGCCCGGCCATCTCCTAGAATTTTTATAGCTTGAAGTGTTACACTCAAATCTTTAATTCATCTTTAGTTAGTTCTCGTATATGATGAGAGGTGGGAGTCCAGTGCCATTCTTCTGCATACTGCTGGCCAGTTATTCCAGCACAATTTATTGAATAGGGAGTCCTTTCCCCTTTGCTTATTTTTACTGATTTTGTCCAAGATCAGATGGTTGTAGGTGTGCAGCTTTATTTCTGGGTTGTCTTTTTTGTTCCACTGCTGTATGTGTCTGTTTTTGTAGCAGTACCATGCTATTTTGATTATTGTGACCTTCTGGTATTGCTGAAGTTGGGCAATGTGATGTCTCTGGCTTTGTTCTTTCTGCTTAGGATTTCTTTGGCTATTCAGACTCTTTTTTATTCCAAATGAATTGTAGAATAGATTTTTCCAGTTCTGTTTTGTGGTTCTCTTTATACAGATCTTTTACCTCCTTGGTTATATTCCTACATATTTCATTTTCTTTGTGGCTACTGTAAATAGGATTGTGTTCTTGATTAGTTCTCAGCTATAATGTTTATTGGTATTTAAAAATAGTAAAAAAAAATACTAATTTCTATACATTGGTTTTGTATCTGAAAACTTTACTGAAAACTTTGGTTTTCAGTACCAGGAGTCTTTTGGTGAAGTCCTGAGGGTTTTCTAGGTAAAGAAATCATATCACTGGCAAAGAGAGGTAGTTTGACTTCTTTTCTTATTGGGATGACTATTACATCTTTCTCCTGGCTGATTGCGCTGGCTAGGATGTCTGTTAGTAAGTTAAATAGGCATGCTAGGAGTGGGCATCATTTTCTTGCTCTAGTTCTCAACCGGAGTCGTTTCAGCTTTTGCTCATTTATTATGATGTGGTCTGTGTATACCGTACAGATGGCTCTTGCTATTTTGAAAATGTTTCTTGAATGCCTACTGTGTCAACAGTTTTATCATGAAGTGATGTTGGATTATACCGAAAGTTTTTTCTCCATCTGTAGAGATCATATGATTGCTTTGTTTGTTTGAGACATGATCTTGGTCTGTTGCCCAGGCTGGAGTGCAGTGTCACAATCATGTCTCACTGTAGCTTCAATCTTCTAGTCTCAAATGATCTTCCCATCCCAGGCTGCCAAGTAGTTGGGACTACAGGTATATGCCACCATGCCTAACTAGTTTTTGCATTTTTTGTAGAAATGGGGTTCAACTATGTTGTCAGGGCTGGTTTCAAACTCCTGGGGTCAAGCAAAATAACTATATGATTTTTGTTTTTGATTCTGTTTCATGTGGTGAATCACATTTATTATGTATTTATTGCATATATTGAACCAAACTTGCATCCCAGCAATAAAGACTATTTGCTTGAGATAAGTTAACTTTTTCATGTGCTGCTAAATTTGATATGCTAGTATTTTGTTGAGGATTTTTGCATCTGTGTTCATCAGAGATATTGGCTTGTAATTTTCTTTTTTTCTGCCTCTGCCAGATTTTGCTATCAAGCTGATACTGGCTTCATAGAATAAGTTAGGGAAAAACTCCCTCATTGTCAATATTTTGGAAAAGTTTCAGTAGGATTTGTATCATTTCTTCTTTGTACATCTAGTAGAATTTGGTTGGTCTTTTAACTTGACAGGTTTTTTTTTGACTGATTCACTTTCTGAACTGTTGTTCATTGGTCTATTTAGATTTTTGCTTTACTTTCTTCATGCAGTGCAATGATTCAATATCAGGAGGATTGTGTTTCCAGGAATCTACCCATTTTCTTTAGATTTTCTAATTTGTATGCATGGAAGTGTTCATAAGATTCTCTGGGGATCTTTTGTGTTTCTCTGTGATCAGTTTTGATGTCATCTTTTTCATTTCTGATTGTGCTTATTTGGAACTTCTCTCTCTTCTTTTCAATCTAGCACTATAAATTTTCCTCGGTAAGTTTTATACTGCTTTAGTGACATCCCAAAGGTTTTGGTAAGTTGTCTCTATTTTCATTAATTTCAAATAATTTTTTTCAATTCAGCCTAAATTTTGTTGTTTACCTAAGTTATTTATGAGCAACTTGTTTAATTTTTATGTTTCCGTATAGTTTATAAAAATATACTTTTTATCAAATTATTGTAAATGATAGATTAAAAGAAATGAATTCTTATATTGGTAAAACAAAACATTTCAATAAAGGATCAATAATGTTTCAAATAATAATAACACAATCTTCATCAATGATTTTATATAATGGAATATCATTACCTTTTGTTCTGATTGATCCTGATAAGTAGTTTTATAAAGCCACCAGTTTTAAAAAAATTTAAATTCTATAAATTTTGTTTATTCATCTGAATTTCAGTTTTTAGACTGAAGAGTATATTTGCAAGTTTGTTACATGGGTGTATCATGTGATATTGAAGTTTGGGGTTCAGATGATGCTGTCATCCAGATAATGACTGGAATACCCAAAAGGCAGACTGGTCTTTTTGCTATTTCCTCTCTTCCCCTTGCACCAGTCCCCAGTGTCTTTTTTCCCATCTTTATGTCCATGCATATTCAATATGTACCTCCAATTTATCAGTAAGAACTTGCAGTATTTAGTTTTCTGTTCCTGTGTTCCTACTTCACTTAGGATTATGGCCTCCTGCACCAACCATGGTGCTGAAAGGACAAGATTTCATTTGTTTTATGGCTGTGTGGTATTCCCTCGTAAAGATGTAACCCAGTTTATTGATTGATTGATTGATTGATTGATTTAATTTTCAAATTTACTGTTGATGAGCACCTGAGTAGATTTCATGTCTTTACCATTGTGACTAGTGCAGTAAAGAAAATACTCATGTGTGTGTCTTTTTGGTAGAATGCTTTTTTTTCCCTATGGTATACACCTAATAATGGGATGGATGGGTCAAATGGTAGATCTGTTTTAAGTCTTTGAGAAGTCTTTAAACTGCTTTTCACTGTGACTGGAGTAATTTAATGTATATTCCCACCAACAGTGTATAAGCATTCCCTTTTCTCCACATCCTCATCAGCATAGTTGTTTATTATCTTAAACATTCTGACTGATGTGAATTGGTATGTTATTGTGGTTTTGATTTGATTTCCATTTCATTCTTTCATATGTTTGGTGGCAATCGTATGTCTTCTCTTGAGAAATGTCTGTTTATATGCTTTGCCCATTTTGTTAATGGAGTTATTTGGTTTTTTGCTTGTTAATTTGTTTTTTGTTTGTTTGTTTGTTTGTGGTTTTTTTTTTGTTTTTTTTTTTGAGGCGGAGTCTGGCTGTCGCCCAGGCTGGAGTGCAGTGGCGCGATCTCGGCTCACTGCAAGCTCCGCCTCCCGGGTTTACGCCATTCTCCTGCCTCAGCCTCCCGAGTAGCTGGGACTACAGGCGCCCGCCACCTCGCCCGGCTAGTTTTTTGTATTTTTTAGTAGAGACGGGGTTTCACCGTGTTAGCCAGGATGGTCTCGATCTCCTGACCTCGTGATCCGCCCGTCTCGGCCTCCCAAACTGCTGGGATTACAGGCTTGAGCCACCGCGCCCGGCCTTGTTAATTTGTTTAAGATCCCTATAGATTCTAGACATTAGGTCCTTGTCAGATGCATAGTTTGTGAATATCTTCTTTCATTCTGTGGTCTCCCTCCCTTCCTCCCTTCCTTCCTGTCTCCCTCCCTCCCTCCTTCTCCCCCACCTCTCTCTCTCTCTTTCCTTTCTTTTTTTGAGATGGAATCTTGCTCTATTGCCCAGGCTGGAGTGCAGTGATACAATGTCAACTCACTGCAACGTCCACCTCCTGGGTTCAGGCAATTCTCATACCTCACCCTCCTGAGCAACTGAGATTACAGTTGTTAGTCACCAGATCAGAACAATTTTTTAAAAATGTATTTTTAGTAGAGTTTCACCACTTTAGCCATGCTGGTCTTGAACTCCTGACCTCAGGTGATTCACCCACACCTTTGCCTCCCAGAGTGCTGGGATTACAGGCATGAGCCACCGTGCCCAACCAATAATTTCTTTGGGTATGCAGAAGCTCTTTAGTTTAGTTAGTTTTCACTTGTTTTTTTTTTTTTTTGTTTCTGTTTCAATTTCTTTTGGGGATTTAACAAAAATTATTTGCCAAGGGTGATATTGAGAAGATGATTTCCTAGGTTGCCTTCCAGAATTTGTAAAAGTATAATTCTTACACTTAAATCTTTATTCATTTAGAGTTATTTTTGTATATGGTGAAAAGTAAGGATCCAGCTTCAATCTTCTGCATATGGCCAGCCAGTTATCCCAGCGATATTTATTGAATAGGGAGTCTTTTCCCCCTTGCTTATTTTGATTGGCCCTGTCAAACATCAGGAGGTTGTAGGTGTGCAGCTTTATTTCTGAGTTGTTCCCTTCATCTATGTGTACATTTTTGTAACACTACCAAGTTTTTTGGTTACTGTGGCTTTATAGTGTAGTTCAAAGTCGGGTAGTGTAATGTCTCTAGCTTTGTTCTTTTTGCTTAGGATTGCGTTGGCTATTTGGGCTCTTTTTTGCTTCCGTATGAATTTTAGAATAGTTTTCTGTCATTCTGTGAGGAATAACCCTGGTAATTTGTTTAAAAATAGCATTGGATCTATAAATTGCTTTGAACAGTATGGCCATTTTTATGATATTGAGTCTTCCAATCCATGAGCATAAGATGTATTTTCCTATGTTTGTGTCATCTATGATTCAATGATGTTTTGTAGTTTCCTTGTAGCCATCTTTCACTTCCCTCATTAGCTGTATTCCTAGGTATTTCATTTTCTTTGTGGCTATTGTGTAATGGGGATTCTGTTTTCAATTTCACTCTAAGACTAGATATTGTTGGTGTTATAAATGCTATTGATTTTTTACATTGAATTTGTATCCTGAAACTTTACTAAAATCATTTATAAGTTCTAGGAAGTTTTTCACAGAGTGTTTAGGATGTCCTAGGTATATAATCATATCGCTTGTGAAGAGGGATAGTTTGACTTTGTTTCTTACTTGGATGTCTACTTCTTTCTCTTGCCTGATTGCTCTGGCTAGCATTTTCAGTACTTTGTTGAATAGCAGTTGTGAGAGAGGGTATCCTTGTCTTGTGCCAGTTCTCAAGGGGAATGTTTCCAGCTCTGTCCATTCTTTTGATGTTGGCTATTTGCTTTTTATAAATGGTTCTTATAATTCTGAGGTATATCCCTTTATTATTCTTTATACTATATATTATTCTATTATAATCAATAGTATAATCTTATTTATTATTATTATACTTTTGAGTGTTTGTATAAAGAATGGAGGTTGAATTATACTGAAAGCTATGTCCATTAAGATCATTGTATGGTTTTTGTTTTTTATTCTGTTTATGTGGTAAATCACATTTATTGATTTGTATATGTTGAACCACCCTTATATGCTAGAAAGCAAGCCTACTTGATTATGACAAATTATGTTTTGATGTGCTGCTAAATTTGGTTTGCTAGTATTTTGTTGAGAATTTTTGGCATCTATGTTCATCAGGGATATTAGCCTGAAATTTTCTTTCTTTGTCATGTCTCTGCCAGATTTTGGTTACCAGGGTGATGTTGGTTTCATATAATGAGTTGGGGAGAGTCTTTCCTCCTTGAGTTTTTAGAATAGTTGGAGTAGGATTGGTACCAGTTCTTTGTATATCTGGTAGAATTTGACTGTGAATTCATCTGGTTCAGGGTTTTTAATTTTTCGGTTGGTAGGTTCTTTATTACAGATTCAACTTTAGGGTTCCCTTCTGTCTGATTCAATGTTGTGAGATTGTGTATCTCCATACATTTATCCATTTGCTCTAGATTTTCCAATTTGTGAAGCTTAGTTTGTCAGAATATGAAATTTTTGGTTAGAGTTTCTTTTCTGTAAGTACACTAAAAATAGACACTGTCCTGGCATTTGCAGCTGTGCGGTTCCCACTTCAGCCCGTGAACCTGTGTCATGCAGCCCTCTCAGTTTTCTGAATGTGGGCTCCTCCCCTAGTCAAGTGCCAAGCACAGATCCAAGCTCAACATTTCTAAGTCACAGGCAGCAGTCCTGGATGTGAGGTCTTGCTGGTGCTCCCTCCTCTAGACACTGAGGATTTGTTTCTGTGTGTGGTGGGGGATCTGAAGGGCTCCCAGGCTGCATAGTCAGGTGAAGCAAAGCACCTAGGGTGGACACGGGAGGCTGCACTGTGTACATATTCTTATGGGCCAGCCAGGCAGGAACCATGAGAGATGCTAGAAGTCAGGAAGGCCTGGAGATCAGACATGCCCCAGTTCTGTGGGGAAGCAGGCCCTTCTTTCTTCCCAGTGGTTAGCTGGGGACAGCTTCTTAGAGGGAGATGGGCAACCTTGGAGCAGGTGGCACCTGTGGCTGGGTTTTGCTCGAACTGGTTCAAGCTCAAAGGTTCCTGGTTTTGGCCTGTCAGTGGCTCACGCCTATAATCCCTGCACTTTGGGAGGCCAAAGCAGGTGGATACATCTGAGGTCAGGAGTTCAAGACCAGCCTGGCCAACATGGCAAAACACTGTTTCTACTAAAAATACAAAAATTAGCCAGGGGTGGTAGTGGGCACCTGTAATCCCAGCTACTTGTGAGGCTGAGACAGGGGAATTGCTTGAGCCTGGGATGGGGAAGTTGCAGTAAGCCGAGATCATACCACTGTTCTCCAGCCCAGTCAACAGAGTGAGACTCCACCTCAAAAAAAAAAAAAAAAAAAAAAAAAAAAGTTCCTTTTTCTATGTTTGCTGCAGCCCCATCACTGTGTAATCTCCAGGGAGATCTCCCTGATACCTCAGACATCCATGGTGCTGTGAAATTCCCTACACCTGGTATCCCAGACACGGTGTCTGCAAGAAGAGTGAGCTGTCCCCTTGTGCCTTAGTCATCCCTTCCCCAGCCGCCATTCAGAGTCAGAAATCAGCCATAGCATTCAGGTAGCGCATGCAGGATCCCCAGCTTTCTCCATCTGCAGCCTAAGCATCTGCATTTTTTTCGTCTGCATTTGGTGTCTTCTCTCAGAAGGTATGTTCAAATTATGCTGGTGTAGTCAAAATCACGGTGTCACTCTGTGGAAGTGGCACTTGCTAGCTGCATCTAGTGAGCCATCTTGGAGATAAGCCTCTGTTTGGGTCTTTAAATCTAAATTATTTTGTAGACAACACATACTTGCGTTCCTGTTTTGTTATGTTTTGTCTTGTGTTTTTAACCATTCATGAATTTCTGTCTTTTGATTAGAGAGTTTAATTCATTTACATTTAAAAAATCAATCACAAGGAAGAACTTATTCTACCAATTTGCTACTTATGTTTTTATACCCTACACCTTTTTGTTCCTTATTCCCTACATCACAGTCTTTGTGTTTAGGTGACTTTGGGAATAAACAGTTGCCTTTTTTTTTTCTAATTTTCTTTTGTGTGTATGTTATAACTATTTTCTTTGTAGTTGTCATAAGAATTATTTATAACAGTATAATTTGAATTTATAGCAGGTTCATTTTAATAGCATACAAAAATTCTGCTCCTATAGCTTTCATCAGTACCTAAATTCTATCAGGTATTGATGTCACAAAATTGCTTCCTACTGAATTGAGTGTCCAAAAATGTGGATTTTTTTTTGTGTTAATGCTGAAATAATGTTGACAACAAAACATGGAGTCAAAAACCAAAGTTAAATAGTACTGTCGGCCCAGAAATTCTACCCAGGCTGCCTCAGCACCATGTACCGAGCATTCCGGCTCCCTCGCGCTCTCGCGTCGCCTTGTGCGGCCTCCAGCCTCAGCCTCAGCTTCGGCTCCCGGCTTGGGTGGGGCGGCCGTGCCCTCGTTTTGGCCCCCGAACGCGGCTCGAATGGCAAGCCAAAATTCCTTCCGAATAGAATATGATACCTTTGGCGAACTAAAGGTGCCAAATGATAAGTATTACGGCGCCCAAACCGTGAGATCTACGATGAACTTTAAGATTGGAGGTGTGACAGAACGCATGCCAACCCCGGTTATTAAAGCTTTTGGCATCTTGAAGCGAGCGGCTGCTGAAGTAAACCAGGATTATGGTCTTGATCCAAAGATTGCTAATGCAATCATGAAGGCAGCAGATGATCATTTTCCTCTCGTGGTATGGCAGACTGGATCAGGAACTCAGACAAATACAAATATAAATGAAGTCATTAGCAATAGGGCAATTGAAATGTTAGGAGGTGAACTTGGCAGCAAGATACCTGTGCATCCCAGTGATCATGTTAATAAAAGCCAGAGCTCAAATGATACTTTCCCCACAGCAATGCACATTGCTGCTGCAATAGAAGTTCATGAAGTACTGTTACCAGGACTACAGAAGTTACATGATGCTCTTGATGCAAAATCCAAAGTTTGCGCAGATCATCAAGACTGGACATACTCATACTCAGGATGCTGTTCCACTTACTCTTGGGCAGGAATTTAGTGGTTATGTTCAACAAATAAAATATGCAGTGACAAGAATAAAAGCTGCCATGCCAAGAATCTATGAGCTCGCAGCTGGAGGCACTGCTGTGGGTACAGGTTTAAATACTAGAATTGGCTTTGCAGAAAACGTTGCTGCAAAAGTGGCTGCACTTACAGGCTTGCCTTTTGTCACTGCTCCAAATAAATTTGAAGCTCTGGCTGCTCATGATGCTCTGGTTGAGCTCAGTGGAGCCATGAACACTACTGCCTGCAGTCTGATGAAGATAGCAAATGATATTCGTTTTCTGGGTTCTGGTCCCCGGTCAGGTCTGGGAGAACTGATCTTGCCTGAAAATGAACCAGGAAGCAGTATCATGCCAGGCAAGGTGAACCCTACTCAGTGTGAAGCAATGACCATGGTTGCAGCCCAAGTCATGGGGAACCATGTTGCTGTCACTGTCGGAGGCCGCAATGGACATTTTGAGTTGAATGTTTTCAAGCCAATGATGATTAAAAATGTGTTACACTCAGCCAGGCTGCTGGGGGATGCTTCAGTTTCCTTTACAGAAAATTGCGTGGTGGGAATCCAGGCCAATACAGAAAGGATCAAGAAGCTGATGAATGAGTCTCTAATGTTGGTGACAGCTCTCAATCCTCATATAGGGTATGACAAGGCAGCAAAGATTGCTAAGACAGCACACAAAAATGGATCAACCTTAAAGGAAACTGCTATTGAACTTGGCTATCTCACAGCAGAGCAGTTTGACGAATGGGTAAAACCTAAGGACATGCTGGGTCCAAAGTGATTTAAATAAATTTATAATGAAAATAAACATGTATACAATTTAAAAAAACAGACTCCCATTTCTTAAAAATGGATAAGTTTGAAAGGAGACTGCTATTGAATGTAAGTATCTCTGGCAGAGCAATTTGATCAGTGTATAAAACCCTAGGATGTGCTAGGTCCAAGGTGGATTAAACAAATGTAAAATAAAATACATTTATAAAATAAAAAAAATAAAATAAATAGTACTGTTTTTTACATTTTCATTTACTTTTGCCATAAGGGTTCATTTCTTCTTTTACTTACTCTCTAGTGCTCTTTCATTTCAACCTGAAGTACTATTTTTAGTGGAAAGTATAAAAAGTCTAGTGGTAATAACTTCCATGGAAAGTCTAGTGGTAATAAACTCCCTCAGCTTTTATTTATCTGAGGATGGTTTACTATCTTAATTTCTTCCTTATTTGGAAAGACAATTTTGCCAGATTTAGAATTCAAAGTTGACAGATTTTTTTTTCTTTCAGTATTTTGATTATCAACCTATTTCCTTCTTGCCTCCAAGTATTCAGATAAAATATCTGCTAGCATTCTTAATAAAGATGCTTTGTGTGGGGCAAGTCATTTCTCTCTCTGACTTCTAACTCTCTTAGTCTTTGACCAGTTTGATTGTAGTGTGTAGATGTAGGTTTCTTTGAGTTCATTCTACTTGGAATTCATTGAGCTTTTTGAATGTTTATATTCATGTATTTTCTCAAAATTTCAAAGTTTTCAGCCATTACTTCTTCAAATATTCCCTCCCTTCCTCCCTCCCTACTTCCCTCCCTCCCTTCCTCCCTCTGGAAATCCAGAGTGTCTGTGTTGGTCTACCTGATGGGGTCCCATGTGTCTCTTAGGCTCTATTTACTTTTCTTCAATATTTTTTTCTTAATACATTTTTGTCCATCATCAACTTTTCTGATACTTTTTTCTGTGTGCTCAAATCTGCCTTTGAACCCTTCTAGTAAGTCTTTTACCTCTGAGGTGAAAATACAGTTCAGTTCAGAATTTCTTTTTGGTTCCTTTTTATGTTTTGTTTTTGTTTTTATTTATTTATTTCAAGACACAGTTTCAAAAAAAAAAAAACTTTCACCCAGTCTGGAGTGAAGTAGCATGATCTCGGCTCACTGAACCTATTCCATCCAGGTTCAAGTGATTCTCCTTCCTCTGTCTCCTGAGTAGCTGGGATTACAGGCACCTGCCACCATGCTCAGCCAATTTTTGTATTTTTAGTAGAGAACAGGTTTCACTATATTGGCCAGACTGGTCTCAAACTCCTGACCTTAGATGATCCCCCAACCTTGGCCTCCCAAAATGCTAGGATTGCAGGCATGAGCCAGTGTACCCACCCTGTTTTCTATTTTTAATTGATAAATATATTTTGTTCACACACCATTTTCTTGACTTTGTCCGTGTGTTTCTTTTACTCTTTAACCATCTTTTAACAGTTGTTTTAATACCTTTGTCTAGTAAGTCAGCCATCTGATCTTTCTCAGAGTTTTTTCTGTTTATTTATATTTTCCTTGAAATGACCCATTTCTTTTTGTTTCTTGGTATGCCTTGGTATGCCTTATGTTGCTTGTTGAAAGCTGGATATTTGAATATTATAATGTGCGTATCCTGAAAATCAGATTGTTTGCCCGTTGTGTTGCAAGGTGTCTTGGTGTCAGGGATTGGCTTTCACAGAAATATAAACATAAAGTCTTCTCATGTCTATTCTAAGATGTGCCTTACCTTGGGCAGCAAATCTGCTGACTTTCTAAATTCTTCTATATTTGTAGTAGCTAGCTTTTGGGAGTTCTAGCCCTTCAATCCTAGTCTGAAAGCCAATAGGACAAAAAAGAAAAATAAGCAGATTAAAGATGGTTTTAGCCATCTTTACATCAGATAGAATACATTTCAGTCAGGGCATACTGCAAAAATGGTGAATTGAGTTTGTGCCTTTACCTCTTTTATTAGAAGCAGCAATCAGCCCATTTCTGATATCTGGATAATAAGGTCCTTGTTTCCCTTCCTGACTTCTGTATGTCACATGCAAGCTGCTCCAGGAACATGGGTAGGACTGCTTGCCACGGTAATTAGGGTTGGAGTTGAGTCATGTGGTCATGCTATGTATGTCTAAGAGCTAAGAGCTGAATTACTGGAAATCAACTGAAATTTAACAATAAAGCCTTCCCCTGGAAGTGACAAATTATCAAATAGACTCCAGAGTTCTGCAATAGTTACATCAAACAGGTTCTGCCATTAGAATTGTTATTTCATGGAGGAGATTCGTTCCTAGCACTTTCTACTGTGCTGTCTTCCCTTACCCCTCTCCCTCGATAAAGTTTTAAAACATTAAAATTTCTTGTTTCAATTTCTATATCTAGGAGAGAGTAAGCACATTTTACTCTTCCTTTGTCTGACTATGGATAATATCCTGGACATTATGTAGCTGCTAGAAAATTCAAAAAGGAGGGTAATAGTGAACAGGTTGGGGAGAAAATAAGGGTCTTTTGAGTTCTTGAAAAGTTTTGTTTTGTGTTGTCTTTAGGTACTATATGTCTCATATAATCTCTGGGGAGAACTGAAGTCTAAAACCAAGGGTAGGCACAGACAAGGGAAACTCCTAAAAGAAACATTGGAAACCAGTGACTGAGGGAAGAGCTAAAGGAGTAAGTGATTTAACCTATATAGAAAATTCTGAGCTGCACGTAATGTTCTTTTTAGCCAGTGGACAGGAGTAAAAGAAGGAAAAACAAGGACAGGTTAGAAAAGAAATTTTTGGAAGTTTCCCTACCCTATGCTAGTCCAAAGCCTAAAAAGCAAAATCTCCCTACTGCAATCAGCTACTCTAATGGTTACTACAGGAGAGAGGTTGGTTACCTCTCTGTGAACTATGCATTAGCAGCAATAGTGATTCCAGGGCAGATATCTGTGTTTCCCACCATCTATATTAGGCAAGTGGCAACAGTTGGGCAAAACTCTTCTCCATCCTCATCAGCAGTATTTGTCCCAGTAAAGTAGAGATCTGTTGACCTTATATTGCAAACCAGGTGAGCCTCAGCAATTCAATTACAGCTTCTTTCTCCAAACTGGCAGTAACAGGCACTGAATTGGATATATGTTGAGTCTCTTCACTCTGGCAATTACTGGCAATTAGGTGACAACTCTCAGAGATCTGTTACATTTTCCCTCATCTTATTAGGCATGTTCCACTAGTGAAGTGGTTGCTCTATCATCCTCAGATATGCTGAAAATATCTAAAGACAGAAGATCTACAGACTCTTTCCACCCTATACCAATTACATGACATTGGCACTTAGTTTGCCAGAACCCAAGAAAGGGAAATACTGAGAACCACAGACTGAAGGGAAGAGCTAAAAGGGTAAGAGGATTTACCTGCATATTAAATTCTGAGCTGTACATATGTAACACCATATTAGGAGAAATGAGCATTCCCATGAAGATTTTAATAAGGCTAGAATCCCAAAGCATATTTTAAATGTTCAAAATACAATATAAAAATACACAACAGAAATTATGCAGAAAATATAATAAAATCAACTCATTACAATCAAGAGTATTTCGAACATTTCAGAGTAAACAAAAACAAAACCAGTATATTTGGTGGAAGAAGTTCAATAGTATAAAGAGATAACAACATAAAAAGTCAATAAATTTGAAAATAAGAATTGTCCAATATGAACAACAAAAAATTAGAAAAAAAATGGCCCTGAGAAACATTTATAATAATATAAAGTATCATTTCTGTTCTTTTACATTTGCTGAGGAGTGCTTTACTTCCAACTATGTGGTCAATTTTTGGAATAAGTGCAATGTGGTGCTGAGAAGAATGTATATTCTGTTGAATTGGGGTGGAGAGTTCTGTAGATGTCTATTAGGTCTGCTTGGTGTAGAGCTGAATTAAATTCCTGGATATCCTTTTTAACTTTCTGTCTGGTATATCTGTCTAATGTTGACAGTGGGGTATTAAAGTCTCCCATTATTATTGTGTAGGAGTCTAAGTCTCTTTGTAGGTCTCTAAGGACTTGCTTTATGAATCTGGGTGCTCCTGTATTGGGTGCATATATATTTAGGGTACTTAGCTCTTCTTGTTGAATTGATGCCTTTACTATCATGTAATGACATTCTTTATCTCTTCTTGAAGATCTATGTTGGTTTAAAGTCTGTTTTCTCATTAGGATTGCAATCCCTGCTTTTTTTTGTTTCCCATTTGCTTGGTAGATCTTCCTCCATCCCTTTATTTTGAGCCTGTGTGTGTCTCTGCACATGAGATGGGTCTCCTGAATATAGCACACTGATGGGTCTTGACTCTTTATCCAGTTTGCCAGTCTGTGTCTTTTAATTTGGCACATTTAGCCCATTTACATTTAAGGTTAATATTGTTATGTGTGAATTTGATCCTGTCATTATTATGTTAGCTGGAAATTTTGCTTGTTAGTTGATGTGGTTTCTTCCTAGCATCAATGGTCTTTACAATTTGGCATGTTTTTGCAGTGTCTGGTACCGTTTGTTCCTTTCCATGTTTAGTGCTTCCTTCAGGAGCTCTTGTAAGGCAGGCCTGGTGGTGACAAAATCTCTCAGAATTTGCTTGTCTGTAAAAGATTTTATTTCTCCTTCACTTATGAAGCTTGGCTTCATATGAAATTTGAAGTTTGGCTGGATATGAAATTCTGGATTGAAAATCCTTTACTAAAAGAATATTGAGTACTGGCCCCCACTCTCTTCTGGCTTGTAGAGTTTCTGTGGAGACCTCCACTTTTAGTCTGATGGGCATCCCTTCATGGGTAACCTGACCTTTCTTTCTGACTGCCCTTAACATTTTTTCCTTCATTTCAACTTTGGTGAATCTGACAATTATGTGCCTTGGAGTTGCTCTTCTCCAGGACTATCTTTGATAGGAAGAATCAATGTCATGAAAATGGCCATACTGCTCAAGGTAATTTACAGATTCAATGCCATCCCCATTAAGCTACCAATCACTTTCTTCACAGAATTGGGAAAAATTACTTTAAAGTAAACAAAACAGAGCCTGCATTGCCAAGACGATCCTAAGCCAAAAGAACAAAGCTGGGGGCATCATGGTACCTGACTTCAAACTATACTATAAGGCTACAATAACCAAAACAGCATGGTAGTGCTACCAAAAGAGAGATATAGATCAATGGAACAGAACAGAACCTTCAGAAATAATACCACACATCTACAACCATCTGATCTTTGACAAACCTGACAGAAACAAGAAATGTGGAAAGGATTTCCTGTTTAATAAATGGTTCTGGGAAAACTGGCTAGCCATATGTAGAAAGCTGGCACTGGATTCCTTCCTTACACCTTACATGAAAATTAATTCAAGTTGGATTAAAGACTTAAATATCAGACCTAATACCATAAAAACCCTAGAAGAAAACCTAGGCAATACCATTCAGGACACAGGTATGGGCAAGGGCTTCATGTCTAAAACAACAAAAGCAATGGCAACAAAAGCCAAAATTGAGAAATGGGATCTAATTAAACTAAAGGGCTTCTGCACAGCAAAAGAAACTACAATCAGAGTGAACAGGCAACCTACAGAATGGGAGAAAATTTTTTCAATCTAGCCATCTGACAAAGGGTTAATATCCAGAATCTACAAAGAACTTAAACAAATTTACAAGGAAAAATCAAACAACCCCATCAAAAAGTAGGCAAAGGATATGAACAGACACTTCTCAAAAGAAGACATTTATGCAGCCAATAGACACATGAAAAAATGCTCATCATCACTGGTCATCAGAGAAATGCAAATCAAAACCACAATGAGATACCATCTCAAGCCAGTTAGAATGGTGATCATTAAAAAGTCAGGAAACAACAGATGCTGGAGAGGATATGGAGAAATAGGAACACTTTTACACCATTGGTGGAATTGTAAACTAGTTCAACCATTGTGGAAAACAGTGTGGCAATTCCTCAAGGATCTAGTACCAGAAATACCATTTGACCCAGCCATCCCATTACTGGGTACCTACCCAAAGGATTATAAATCATGCTGCTATAAAGGCACATGCACACATATGTTTACTGAGGCACTATTCACAATAGCAAAGACTTGGAACCAACCCAAATGTCCATCAGTGATAGACATGGATACACCATGGAATACTACGCAGTCATAAAAAAGAATGAGTTCATGTCCTTTATAAGGTCATGGATGAAGCTGGAAATCATCATTCTGAGTAAACTGTCACAAGGATAGAAAACCAAGCACTGCATGTTCTCACTCACAGGTGGGAATCGAATAATGAGAATACTTGGACACAGGGTGGGGAACAGCACACACTGTGGCCTGTCGTGGGTGGGGAGGGGGGGAGGGATAGCATTAAGAGATATACCTAATGTAAACGATGAGTTAATGGGTGCAGCACACCAACATGGCACATATATACATATGCAACACACTTGCACATTGTGCACATGTACCCTAGAACTTAAAGTATAATAATAATAATAAAAAGAATAATATAAAAATATCTATCATCCATTCAAAATATCTAATATCCCAAAAAGAGAGATTGGTTTAGAAAAATATTTTGGAAAATAATGGCTTAATATTTTGAAAACTTAAATGAAATACCAAACTTACATATTAAAGAATCTGCATAAGTAAAATAGGCTACTTTTGTCTCTTAAGCTGATCTTACCTCTTAAATTTTTGAAATGTGAAAAAAATGAAAAAAATTATTATAATGTTGTTAATAAGATTTCCTGGTTTGAAAATGTAACAACTGAGCACCTAATAAAGGAATGTGGCAACAAAACATATAGGATTGTGAGGTTTGTATATTTTAATTGAAATGGTAAGCATTATTTCTAAGTAAATTGTATAAAATTTGGTATGTATGTTGTACACCCAGAGGATTCACATGAAAAAATGCATATTTTAACAGCATGTTAAAAGTATTATACACAATTACCAGTGATCTTGTTCCTGGAATGAAAGAATGTCAGTGTACAAACATCAACCAACTGAATATACCACGCTACTTGAATGAAGACAAAAATACCACATGGCCATTGAAGTTGGTGAAGAAAAAGCATGTGACAACCTATAACACTCTTTCATCATAAAAACACTCAACAGACTAGAAACAGAAAATTTTTCCTCACATAATAAAGACCATATACAAAAACCCACAAATGCTATTATAGTCAATACAGGAAAACTACATACTTTTCCTCCAAGATCAGAAAGAGAACAAGGATGCCAAGTTCTAACACTCTGACACAGTACTGGAAGATCTATTCAGAGCAATCAAGCAGGAAAAAGGAACTAAAAGCATCCAAATTGAAAAGAAAAAAGTAAAATATGGCCAGAATGGTGGCTTACTCCTATAATTCCAAAACACTGGAAGCTGAGGAGGGAGTATTAGTTAAGTCCAGGAGTTTAAGACCAACCTGGGCAATACAGTGAAACCTCATCTCTACAGAAAAAATTTTTTTTTAATTTTTTTTTTTTTATGTGTAAAAAGGCTTTATTTGCAGGAGAGCAGGAATTTAATCAAAGAGGCCAAATCCCATGTCATCGTCTGACTCTTCAGACTCCTCCTTCTTCTCATCTTTCTTCTCCTCTGCTGCAGCAGGTGCGGAACCAGCAGCAGGCGCTGCAGAGCCTGGGGCAGCTGAGACGGCCACAGCCCCACCGGCAGGTACACTGGCAAGCTTGCCGATACCCTGGGCAATGAAGTCTTCAATGTTTTTTCGATTCAGCTCACTAATAACCTTGTTGAGTCTGTCGTCGTCCGTCTCCATGCCCACGCTGTCCAAGATCTTCTTGATGTCCTTGGCGCTGGGGGAGGAGTTACCCCCGAGGGCAGCCAGCAGGTAGGAGGCCACGTAGGCATCGGGGCCGCGTCTGCGGCGGCGGAGAGCCCTCACGCGTGCGACCTCGGCAGTGTCAGGGAGGAAAAGAGAAATTTTTATTTTAAAAAGAAAATTAGTCAGATGTAATGGTATATGCCTGCAGTCCAAGCAATATGGGAGGCTGAGGTGGGAGGATAGCTTAAGTCCAGCAGTTCAAGGTTACAGTGACCTATAATCAGACTGCTGTACTCCAGACTGGATAACAGAGCAAAAGCCTGTCCTAAAAAAAAAAAAAAAAAAAAAAAAAAAAAAAAAAAAAAAAAATCTGTGTTTGCAGACAGGATGATCTTATACGTAGAAAGTCTAAAAATTACACACACACACACACACCTTGAAATTATTAAAGTCAGAAAGTTGCGTTATACAAAATGCAAAATCAGTTGCATTTTGTGGACTATTATTCAACAAACTGAAAAAACTTAAGTAAACAAATCTTACAATAGCACTAAAAAGATTAAACACTTGGTGATAAAGGTAACGAATGGTATAAAACAATTATATTATTAAAACTGCAAAACGTTGATGTCTGGCTGGGTGACATGGCTCAAGCCTGTATTTCCAGCACTTTGGGAGGTCCAGGTGAGCAAATCATCTGAGGTTAGGAGTTCCAGACCAGCCTGGCCAACATGGTGAAACCCCATCTCTACTAAAAATACAAAAATTAGCAGGGCTTGGTGGCAGGTGCCTGTACTCACAGCTACTTGGGAGGCTGAGGCAGGAGAATTGCTTCAACCCAGGAGGCAAAGGTTGTGGTGAGCTGAGATTGAGCTACTGCACTCCAGCCTGGGTGACAAAGTGAGTCTCTGTCTCAAACAACAACAACAAGTACAACAACAAAAACACCCATACTAAAATGTACAATGAGTCTTCAGGCAAAACAATATTACACAAGAAGAACAAAGTTAACCATCTCACACTTCTTCATTTCAATTTTTATTACAAAGCATTCAAATAGTATTTCACTGATATAAGAACAGACACATAGACCAGTAAAATACAATAGAGAGACAAGGAATAAACCTTCACACATGGTGCAATGAATTTTGACAAAGGAGAAATCTTCAATATTGCTTAGAAACAATACCTATTCATGCTAACTAGAGTAAACAGTGTAGAGAAGACCTTAAATGACCTGATGGAGCTGAAAACCACAGCATGAGAACCTCATGATGCATGCACAAGCTTCAATAGCCAATTTGATCAAGTGGAAAAAAGGATATCAGTGATTGAAGATCAAATTCATGAAATAAAGTGTGAAGACAAGATTAGAGAAAAAAGAGAAAAAAAGAAATGAACAAGGCCTCCAAGAAATATGGGACTATGTGAAAAGACCAAATCTATGTTTGATTGGTCACCTGAAAGTGATGGGGAGAATGGAACCAAGTTAAAAAACACTCTTCAGGATATTATACAGGACAACTTTCCCAACCTAGCAAGGCAGCTCAACATTCAAATTTAGGAAATACAGAGAACATCACAAAGATACTCCTCAAGAAGAGCAACCCGAAGACACATAGTTGTTAGATTCATCAAGGTTGAAAGGAATGAAAAAATGTTAAGGGCAGCCAGAGAGAAAGGTTGGGTTTCCCACAAAGGGAAGCCACTGAGACTAACAGTGGAGCTCTTAGCAGAAACTACAAGCCGGAAGAGAGTGGAGGCTAATATCCAACATTCTTAAAGTAAATAATATTCAACACAGAATTTCATATCCAGACAAACCAAACTTCATAAGTGAAGGAGAAATAAATCGTTTACAGACAAGCAAATGCTGAGAGATTTTGTGACCACTAGGCCTGCCTTACAAGAGCTCCTGAAGGAAGCACTAAACATGGAAAGGAACAAATGGTACCAGCCAATGCAAAAAGATGCCAAATTGTAAAGACCATTGATGCTGGGAAGAAACTTCATCAACTAATGGGCAAAATAAGCAGCTAACATCATAATGACAGGATCAAATTCACATATAACAATATTAACCTTAAATGGAAATGAGCTCAATGCCCCAATTAAAAGACACAGATTGGCAAATTGAATGAAGAGTCAATATCCATCAGTGTGCAGTATTCAGGAAACCCTGAATTCCGTGCAGAGACACACATAGGCTCAAAATAAAGGGACGGAGGAAGACCTATCAAGCAAATAGAAGAAAAAAAAAAGAGCAGGTGTTGCAATCCCCGTCTCTGAAAAAAAAAAAACTTTAAACCAACAAAGATCAAAAGAGACAAAGAAGGCCATTACGTAACGGTAAAGGGATCAATTCAACACGAACAGTTAACTATCCTAAATATATATATACGCAACAGGAGTACCCAGATTCGTAAGACAAGTCTGTAGAGACCTACAAGGAGACTTAGACTCCCATACAATATAATGAGAGACTTTAACACCCCACTGTCAATATGAGACAGATCAATGAGAAGAGAAGAAGAAGGTTAACAAGGTTTTCCAGGACTTGAACTCAGTTCTGCTCCAAGCAGAACTAATAGCCATCTACAGAACTCTCCTCACCAAATCAACAGAATATACATTCTTCTCAGCACCACATCGCACTTATTCTAAAATTGACCACATGGTTGGATGTAAAGCACTCCTCAGCAAATGTAAAAGAACAGAAATCACAAGAAACTGTCTCTCAGACCACAGTGCAATCAAATTAGAACTCAGGATTAAGAAACTCACTCAAAACCTCACAACGACATGGAAACTGAACAACCTGCTCCTGAATGACTACTGGGTAAATAACAAAATGAAGACAGAAATAAAGACGTTCTTCAAAACCAATGAGAACAAAGACACAACATACTAGAATCTCTTGGACACATTTAAAGCAGTGTGTGGGGGAAATTTACAGTACTAAATGCCCTCAATGGAAAGCAGGAGAGATCTAAAATCAACACTCTAACATCGCAATTAAAAGAACTAGAGAAGCAAGAGTAAACGAATTCAAAAGCTAGCAGAAGGCAAGAAATAACTAAGATCAGAGCAGAACTCAAGGATACAGAGACACAAAAAAACCTTCAAAAAAAATGAATGAATCCAGGAGCTGATTTTTTTGAAAAGATCAACAAAATAAATATTTGCTAGCAAGACTAATGAAGAAGACAAGAGGGAAGAATCAAATGGATGCAATAAAAAATGATAAAGAGGATATCACCACTGATCCCACAGCAATACAAACCATCATCAGAGAATACTATAAACAGCTCTACCCAAATAAACTAGAAAACCTTTAAGAAATGGATAAATTCCTGGACACATACACCCTCCCAAGACTAAACTAGGAAGCAGTTGAATCCCTGAATAGACCAACAACAGGCTCTGAAATTGAGTCAATAATTAATAGCGTACCAACCAAAAAAAGTCCAGGACCAGATGGATTCACAGCTGAATTCTATCAGAGGTACAAGGAGGAGCTGGTACCATTCCTTCTGAAACTATTCCAATCAATAGAAAAAGAGGGAATCCTCCCTAACTCATTTTATGAGGCCAAGATCATCCTGATACCAAAGCCTGGCAGAGATACAACAGAAAAAGAGTATTTTAGACCAATATCCCTGATGAACATCAATGCAAAAATCCTCAATAAAATACTGGCAAACCGAATCCAGCAGCACATCAAAAAGCTTATCCACCAAGATCAAGTTTGCTTCATCCCTAGGATACAAGGCTAGTTCAACATAACAAATCAATAAACATAATCCATCACATAAACAGAACCAAAAACAAAAACCACATGATTATCTCAATAGATGCAGAAAAGGCCTTTAACAAAATTCAACAGCTATTTATGCTTATCTCAATAAACTAGATATTGATGGAACATATCTCAAAATAATAAGAGCTATTTATGACAAACCCACAGCCAACATCATACTGAATGATCAAACCTAGAAGCATTCCCTTTGAAAAGTAACACAAGACAGGGATGCCCTCTCACCACTTCTATTCAACATAGTGTTGGAAGTTCTGGCCAGGGCAATTGGCAAGAGAAAGAAATAACAGGTATTCAGTTAGGAAAAGAAGAAGTCAAATTTTTCCTGTTTGCAGATGACATGATTGTATATTTAGAAAATCCCATCGTCTCAGCCTCAGATTTCCTAAATTGATAAGCAGCTTCAGCAAAGTCTCAGGATGCAAAATCAATGTGCACAAATCACAAGCATTCCTATGCACCAATAAAAGACAAACAGAGAGCCAAATCATGAGTGAACTCCCATTGACAATTGCTACAAAGAGAATAAAATACCTAGGAATCCAACTTACAAGGGATATGAAGGACCTGTTCAAGGAGAACTACAAACCACTGATCAACGAAATAAAAAAGGACACAAACAAATGGAAGAACATTCCCTGCTCATGGATAGGAAGAATGAATATCATGAAAATGGCCATATTGTCCAAGGTAATTTATAGATTCAATGCCATCCCCATCAAGCTACCGATGACTTTCTTCACAGAATTGGAGAAAACGACCTTAAAGTTCACATGAAGCCAAAAAGGAGCCACATTGCCAAGACAATCCTAAGCAAAAAGAACAAAGCTGGAGGCATCACCCTACCTGACTTCAAGGCATACTACAAGGTTATGGTCACTAAAACAGCACAGTACTGGTACCAAAACCAAGATATAGACCAATGGAACAGAACAGAGACCTCAGAAATAACACCAGACATCTACAACCATCTGATCTTTGACAAACCTGACACAAGTAAGCAAAGGGGAAAGGATTCCCTACATAATAATGGTGCCAGGAAAACTGGCTAGACATACGAGAAAGCTGAAACTGGATCCTTTCCTTAATCTTATACAAAATTAATCCAAGACAGATTCAAAACTTAAATGTTAGACCTAAAACCACAAAAACTCTAGAAGAAGACCTAGGCAGTACCATTCAGGACACAGGCATGGGCAAGGACTTCATGACTGAAACACCAAAAGCAATGGTAACAAGAGCCAAAATAGACAAATGAGATCTAATTAAACTAAAGAGCTTCTGCATAGAAAAGAAACTACAATCAGAGTGAACAGGCAACCTACAGAATGGGAGAAAATTTTTGCAATCTACTCTTCTGACAAAGGGTTAATATCCAGAATCTACAAAAAACTTAAACAAATTTACCAGCAAAAAATCAAACAACCACATCAAAAAGTGGGCAAAGGATATGAACAGACACTTTTCAAAAGAAGACTCTTATACAGCCAACAGACACATGAAAATATGCTCATCATTGACTGGTCATCAGAGAAATGCAAATCAAAACCACAAAGAGATACCGTCCCACACCAGTTAGAATGGCGATCATTAAAAAGTCAGGAAACAACGGGTGCTGTAGAGGATGTGGAGAAACATGAACACTTTTACGGTGTTTTTGGGAGTGTAAACTAGTTCAATCAGTGTGGAAGAGAGTGTGGGGATTCCTCAAGGATCTAGAACTAGAAATATCATTTGACCCAGTGATCCCATTACTGGGTATATACCCAAAGGATTATAAATCATGCTACTATAAAGACACATGCACACATATGTTTATTGTGGCACTATTCACAATAGCAAAGACTTGGAACCAACCCAAATGTCCATCAATGATAGACTGGATTAAGAAAATATGGCACAGAGTAGGCTGGCAAGCAGCTCCAGTCTTCAGCTCCCAGCGCGAGCAACACAGAAGAAGGGTGATTTCTGCATTTTCAACTGAGGTACCGGGTTCATCTCACTGGGGAGTGCCAGACAGTCAGTGCTTGTCAGGTGGTGCAGCCTGACCAGTGAGAGCTGAAGCAGGGTGAGGCATCGCGTCACCTGGGAAGTGCAAGGGGGAAGGGAATCCCTTTTCCTAGCCAGGAGAACTGAGACACACAACACCTGGAAAATTGGGTAACTCCATCCTAATACTGCGCTTTACCAAGAGTCTTAGCAAAGGGCACACCAGGAAATTATATCCCACACCTGGCCAGGAGGGTCCCACGCCCACAGAGCCTCCCTCATTGTTAGCACAGCAGTCTGTAATCTAACTGCAAGGCAGCAGCAAGGCTAGTGGAGGGGCACCTGCCATTGCTGAGGCTTAAGTAGGTAAACAAAGCCACTGGGAAGCTCGAATTGGGTGGAGCCCACAGCAACTCAAGGAGGCCTACCTGTCTCTGTAGACTCCACCTCTGGGGACAGGGCATAGCTAAACAAAAAGCAGAAGAAACCTCTTCAGATGCAAATGACCCTGTCCGACAGCTTTAAAGAGAGCAGTGGATCTCCCAACATGGAGGTTGAGATCTGAGAACAGACAGACTGCCTGCTCAAGTGTGTCCCTGACCCCGAGTAGCCTAACTGGGAGACATCCCCCACTAGGTGCAGACTGACACCGTACACCTCACATGGCGGGGTACATCCCTGAGACGAAGCTTCCAGAGCAAGAATCAGACAGGAACACTCGCTGTTCAGCAATATTCTATCTTCTGCAGCCTCTGCTGCTGATACCCAGGCAAACAGGGTCTGGAGTGGATCTCAAGCAATCTCCAACAGACCTACAGCTGAGGGTCCTGATGGTTAGAAGGAAAACTAACAAACAGAAAGGACAGCCACACCAAAACCCCATCAGTATGTCACTGTCATCAAAGACCAAAGGTAGATAAAACCACAAAGATGGGGAAAGAGCAGAGCAGAAAAGCTGGAAATTCAAAAAATAAGAGCACATCTCCCCCTCCAGAGGAATGCAGCTCATCACCAGCAATGGATTAAAGCTGGACGGAGAATGACATTGATGAGTTGAGAGAAGAAGGCTTCAGTCCATCAAACATCTCAGAGCTAAAGGAGCTTATGTACCCAGTGCAAAGAAACTAAAAATCTTGAAAAAAGAATGGAAGAATGGATAACTAGAATAATCAATGCAAAGAAGGCCATAAGTGAACTGACAGAGATGAAAACCATGACATGAGAAATATGTGACAAAAGCACAAGCTTCAGTAATCGACTCGATCAACTGGAAGAAAGAGTATCAGTGATTGAGGATCAAATGAATGAAATGAAGTGAGAAGAGAAGTCTAAAGAAAAAAGAGGAAAGAGAAATGAACAAAGCCTTCAAGACGTATGGGATTATGTGAAAGACCAAATGTACGTCTGACTGGGGTGCCTGAAAGTGAGGGGGAAAATGGAACCAAGTTGGAAAACACTCTGCAGGATATCATCCAGGAGAATTTCCCCAACCTAGTAAGGCAGGCCAACATTCAAATTCAGGAAATACAGAGAACACCACAAAGATACTCCTCGAGAAGAGCAACTCCAAGACATAATTGTCAGATTCACCAAAGTTGAAATGAAGGAAAAAATCTTAAGGGCAGCCAGAGAGAAAGGTCAGGTTACCCACAAAGGGAAGCCACTGAGACTAACAGCAGATCTCTCGGCAGAAACTCTACAAGCCAGAAGAGAGTGGGGGCCAATATTCAACATTCTTAAAGAAAAGAATTTTCAACCCACAATTTCGTATCCAGCTAAACCAAGTTTCATAACTGAAGGAGAAATAAAATCCTTTACAAACAAGCAAATGCTTAAGATTTTGTCACCACCAGGCCCGCCCTACAAGAGACCTTGAAGGAAGCACAAAACATGGAAAGGAACAATCAGTACCAGCCACTGCAAAAACATGCCAAAATGTAAAGACCATCGATGCTAGGAAGAAACTGCATCAACCAATGGGCAGAATAACCAGCTAACATCATAATGACAGGATCAAATTGACACATAACAATATTAACCTTAAATGTAAATGGGCTAAATGGTCCACTTAAAAGATACAGACTGGCAAATTGGATGAAGAGTCAAGACCCATCAGTTTGCTGTATTCAGGAGACCCATCTCACATGCAGAGACACACATAGGCTCAAAATAAAGGGATGGAGGAAGATCTACCAAGCAAATGGAGAATAAAAAAAAGCAGGGGTTGCAATCCTAGTCTCTGATAAAACAGACTAAACCATCAAAGATCAAAAGAGACAAAGAAGGTCATTACGTAATGGTAAAGTGATCAATTCCACAGGAAGAGCTAACTATCCTAAATATATATGCACCCAATACAGGAGCACCCAGATTCATAAAGCAAGTCCTTGGAGACTTACAAAGAGACTTAGACTCCGATACAATATAATGGGAGTCTTCAGCACCCCACTGTCAACATTAGACAGATCAATGAGACAGAAAATCAACAAGGATATCCAGGAATTGAACTCAACTCTGCACCAAGTGGACCTAATAGACATCTACATAACTCTCCACACCAAATCAACAGAATATACATTCTTCTCAGCACCACATCACACTTATTCCAAAATTAACCACATAATTGGAAGTAAAGCACTTCTTAGCAAATGTACAAGAACAGAAATTATAACAAACTGTCTCTCAGACCACAGTGCAATCAAACTAGAACTCAGGACTGAGAAACTCAATCAAAACCGCTCAACTACATAAACTGAATAACCTGCTCCTGAATGACTACTGGGTACATAACGAAATGAAGGCAGAAATAAAAGATGTTCTTTGAAACCAATGAAAACAAAGATACAACATACTAGAATCTCTGGGACACATTTAAAGCAGTGTGTAGAGGGAAATTTATAGCACTAAATGCCCACAAGAGAAAGCTGGAAAGATCTAAAATTGACACCCTAACATCACAATTAAAAGAACTAGAGAAGCAAGAGCAAACACATTCAAAAGCTAGCAGAAGGCAAGAAATAACTAAGATCAGAGCAGAACTCAAGGAGGTAGAGACACAAAAAACTCTCCAAAAAATTAATGAATCCAGGAGCTGGTTTTTTGAAAGATCAACAAAATTGACAGACCTCTAGCAAGACTAATAAAGAAGAAAAGAGAGAAGAATCAAATAGATGCAATAAAAAATGATAAAGGGGATATCACCACTGGCCCCACAGAAATACAAACTACCATCAGAGAATACTATAAACACCTCTATGCAAATAAACTAGAAAATCTAGAAGAAATGGATAATTTCCTGGAAATTTACACTCTCCCAAGACTAAACTAGGAAGCAGTTGAATCCCTGAATAGACCAACAACAGGCTCTGAAATTGAGTCAATAATTAATAGCCTACCAATGAAAAAAAGTCCAGGACCAGATGGATTCACAGCTGAATTCTATCAGAGGTACAAGGAGGAGCTGGTACCATTCCTTCTGAAACTATTCCAATCAATAGGAAAAGAGGGAATCCTCCCTAACTCATTTTATGAGGCCAAGATCATCCTGATACCAAAGCCTGGCCAGAGACACAACAAAAAAAGAAAATTTTAGACCAATATCCCTGATGAACATCAATGCAAAAATCCTCAATAAAATACTGGCAAACCGAATCCAGCAGCACATCAAAAAGCTTATCCACCACAATCAAGTGGGCTTCATCCCTGGGATGCAAATTTGGTTCAACATATGCAAATCAATAAACATATTCCAGCATATAAACGGAACAAAAGACAAAAACTACATGATTATCTCAATAGATGCAGAAAAGGCCTTTGACAAAATTCAACAGCCCTCCTTGCTAAAAACTCAATAAATTCGGTATTGAGGGAACATATCGCAAAATAGTAAGAGCTATTTATGACAGACCTACAGCCAATATCATACTGAATGGGCAAAAACTTGGAAAAATTCCCTTTGAAAACTGGCACAAGACAGGGATGCCCTCTCTCACCACTCCTATTCAACATAGTGTTGGAAGTTCTGGCTAGGGCAATCAGGCAAGAGACAGAAATAAAGGGTATTCAGTTAGGAACAGAATAAGTCAAATTGTCCCTGTTTGCCGATGACATGATTGTATATTTAGAAAACCCCATCATCTCAGCCCAAAATCTCCTTAAGCTGATAAGCAACTTCAGCAAAGTCTCAGGATACAAAATTAATGTGCAAAAATCACAAGCCTTCTTATACACCAGTAACAGACAGAAAGCCAAATCATGAATGAACTTCCATTCACAATTGCTTCAAAGAGAATAAAATACCTAGGAATCCAACTTACAAGGGATGTAAATGATGTCTTCAAGGAGAACTACAAACCACTGATCAATGAAATAAAAGGGGACACAAACAAATGGAAGAACATACCATGCTCATGGATAGGAAGAATTAATATCGTGAAAATGGGCATACTGCCCAAGGTAATTTATAACTTCAATGCCATCCCCATCAAGCTACCAATGAGTTTCTTCACAGAATTGGAAAAAACTGTTTTAAAGTTCATATGGAACCAAAAAAGAGCCCGCATTGCCAAGACAATTTTAAGTCAAAAGAACAAAGCTGGAGGCATCACCCTACCTGACTTCAAGGCATACTAGAAGGTTATGGTCACTAAAACAGCACAGTACTGGTACCAAAACAGAGATATAGACCAATGGAACAGAACAAAGTCCTCAGAAATAATACCACACATCTACAGCCATCTGATCTTTGACAAACCTGAGAAAAACAAGAAATGGGGAAAGGATTCCCTATTTAATAAATGGTGCTGGGAAAATTGGCTAGCCATAAGTAGAAAGCTGAAACTGGAATCTTTCATTACTCATTATATGAAAAGTAATTCAAGATGGATTAGAGACTTAAATGTTAGACCTAATACCATAAAAACCCTAGAAGAAAACCTAGGTAGTACCATTCAGGACATAGGCATGGGCAAGGATTTCATGTCTAAAACACCAAAAGCAACGGCAGCAAAAGCCAAAATTGACAAATGGGATCTCATTAAACTAAAGAGCTTCTGCACAGCAAAAAAAACTACCATCAGAGTGAACAGGCAACCTACAGAATGGGAGAAAATTTTTGCAATCTACTCATCTGACAAAGGGCTAATATCCAGAATCTACAAAGAACTCAAACAAATATACAAGAAAAAAAAAAAACAGGCCGGGCGCGGTGGCTCAAGCCTGTAATCCCAGCACTTTGGGAGGCCGAGACGGGCGGATCACGAGGTCAGGAGATCGAGACCATCCTGGCTAACACGGTGAAACCCCGTCTCTACTAAAAATACAAAAACTAGCCGGGCGAGGTGGCGAGCGCCTGTAGTCCCAGCTACTTGGGAGGCTGAGGCAGGAGAATGGCGTGAACCCGGGAGGCGGAGCTTGCAGTGAGCTGAGATCCAGCCACTGCACTCCAGCCTGGGCGACAGAGCAAGACTCCGCCTCAAAAAAAAAAAAAAAAAAAAAAAAAACAAACAACCCCATCAAAAAGTGGGGAAAGGATATGAACAGACATTTCTCAAAAGAAGACATTCATACAGCCAACAGACACATGAAAAAATGCTCGTCATCACTGGTCATCAGAGAAATGCAAATCAAAACCACAATGAGATACCATCTCACACCAGTTAGAATGGCAATCATTCAAAAGTCAGGAAACAACAGGTGTTGGAGAGGATGTGGAGAAATAGGAACACTTTTACACTGTTGGTGGGATTGTAAACTAGTTCAACTATTACAGAAAACAGTATGGTGATTCCTCAAGGATCTAGAGCTAGAAGTACCATATGACCTAGCCATCCCATTACTGGGTATATAACCAAAGGATTATAAATCATGCTACTATAAAGACACATGCACATGTATGTTCATTGCTGCACTATTCACAATAGCCAAGACTTGGAATCAACCCAAATGTCCATCAGTGACAGACTGGATTAAGAAAATGGGGCACATATACACCATGGAATACTATGCAGCCATAAAAAAGGATGAGTTTGTGTCCTTTGTAGGGACATGGGTGCAGCTGGAAACCATTATTCTCAGCAAAATATCACAAGAACAGGAAACCAAACACCGCATGTTCTCACTCATAGGTGGGAACTGAACAATGAGATCACTTGGACTTGGGAAGGGGAACATCACACACCGGGGCCTATTATGGGGAGGGGGAGGAGGAAGGGATGGCATTGGGAGTTATACCTGATGTTAATGATGAGTTGATGGGTGCTGACGAGTTGATGGGTGCAGCACACCAACATGGCACAAGTATACATATGTAACAAACCTGCACGTTGTGTACATGTACCCTAGAATTTAAAGTATAATAATAAAAAAAAATGGCACATATATACCATGGAATACTATGCAGCTCTAAAAAATGATGAGTTCATGTCCTTTGCAGGGACATGGATGAAGCTGGAAACCATCATTCTCAGCAAACTATCACAAACACAGAAAACCAAACACCGCATGTTCTCACTCTTTAGTAGGAATTGTACAGTGAGAACATTTGGACACATGGTGGGGAACATCACACGCTGGGGCCTGTCATGAGGTAGAGGGATGGGAGAGGGACAGCATTAGGAGAAATACCTAATGTAAATGTCCAGTGAGTGGGTGCAGTAAACCAACATGGCACATGTATACGTATGTATCAAACATGCACATTGTGCACGTGTACCCTAGAACTTAAAGTATAATAACAAAAAAAAGTTTAGTAACAACACAAAACTTGGCAAAGTGTAAAACAAATAAATATCTGTACATCATAACCAAATTATGAGAGACTTAGGATGTTCTAACTTCAATACCTTCTCTTCCTTTTTATGTTATTTTTACTTAATATTTTGTACACTTAAAGTTTTCAACTTCATTATAATTATTAGTATACTTTTCTTTGTGAGAAGAAGTTTTTTATTGGTTTTTGTGTTTTTTTTTTTTTTTTGTTTGTTTGTTTTGTTTTGAGTCTCATTTTTGTTGCCCAGGCTGGAGTGCAATATCACAGTCTTGACTCACTGCAACCTCTGCCTGCCAGGTTCAAGGGGTTCTCCTGCCTTGGCCTCCCAGGAAGCTGGGATTACAGGCATGTGTCACCATACCTGGCTAATTTTTATATTTTTAGTAGAGACAGGTTTTACCATTTTGACCAGGCTGGTCTTGAACTCCTGACCTCAAGTGATCTGCCCGTCTCGGCCTCCCAAAGTGTTGGGATTACAGGTGTAAGCCACCATGCCCAGCTGATTTTGGTAATTTTTTGTTATGGTAAATTATATGTAACATAACTTTTTACCATTTTAACCACTTACAACTGTTAAATTCAGTGGTATTGTTTATTCATGGTATTGTACAAACACTATCCATTTTCTTGAACTTTTTCATCATCTCAAACTCTGTAACTACAAACCAGTAGCTCCTCATAACCCTGTCCAATCCCCTGGTAAACTCTGTCTGCCACTCTGAATTTGACTATTACATAGACTCAAATGATATTTTGTGTCTGGGTTACTTCTCTTAGCAAAATTTTTTCAAGGTTGATACACTTTGAAATATGTATCAGAATTTAAATTTTTAAAGGCTGAATTGTATCTTATTGCATGTATAGACCACATTTTGTTGTTTATCCATTTATCTGTTGATGAACATTTTAATTGTTTTCACCTTCTGTCTTGAATAATGCTGCTCAGAGTACAAGAATGTATTTGAGTTCTTGCTTTTAATTACTTGGGGTTTACTATCTACAAGTGTAAGAGTTGGAGCATGTGGTCATTTTATGTTTAACTTATTGAAAAACCTTCAAATTGAACAAGTTGGTTCCTGCAGCCTTTTACATTCCCATCAGCAATGTGTGTGATCCAATTATTCCACATTCCGGTCAACACTTGTGATTTTCCATTTTTGTTTAGTTTTTATTATAGTCATTCAAATATGTGATGATTGTGGCTTTGATCTTGCATTTTCTTGACAAATGATAATTGAGCACATTTTCATATGCTTATTGGGCATTTATATATATATTTCTTTAAAAAGTGTCTATTAAAGTTTTTTGCCCTTTTTTAAAAATTAGATTGTTGTTTAATTGTAAGAGTTCTTTATATATGGTGGGTATTAATTTGTTACCACACATAAAATATCTAAATGTTTTCTTTCATTCATGGATTATCTTTTCACTCTCTTGATAGTGTTCTTTGTTGCAATATCAATTTTGATAAAGTTGAATTTAGCTATTCATTTTTGTTTGATGCCTCTCTTTTTGGTGTCATATTCAAGACAATATTGACAAATTCATGTCATGAGGATTTTACCTGATGTTTTATTCTAAAATTTTTTAAAATAGTTTTAATTCCTACATTTAAGCTTTTGAAACATTTGAGTTAATTTATATTATTATGTTTTTACATAACAAAATTTATTTAGATTTGTATATACAATAATTTTGTCTTCTTACCCTTTCCCTTGCATTTCAAAAGTTTCTGGGCTTAACTTACTCCTTTATTAAGTATTTTACTAGTTTTCTCAGTAAATTTTGATTAGTGTTAAATTTTTTCAGGGTATGAAATATCTTTTTTTTCCAAAGTCTCAATTTAGAGTGAAAGCTTAGCAATGTATGGAAATATGCTCATTCCTTATTTTCGCTCAACTCTTTGAAAATATTTGAATATCTTCTACTCTTTTTTTTTTTTTTTTTTTTTTTTTTTTTTTTTTTTTGAGACGGAGTCTTGCTCTGTCGCCCGGGCTGGAGTGCAGTGGCCGGTTCTCAGCTCACTGCAAGCTCCGCCTCCCGGGTTTATGCCATTCTCCTGCCTCAGCCTCCGAGTAGCTGGGACTACAGGCGCCGCCACCTCGCCCGGCTGGTTTTTTGTATTTTTTGGTAGAGACGGGGTTTCGCCGTGTTAGCCAGGATGGTCTCGATCTCCTGACCTCGTGATCCGCCCGTCTCGGCCTCCCAAAGTGCTGGGATTACAGGCTTGAGCCACCGCGCCCGGCCATCTTCTACTCTTAAGTGATTAATATTGAGAAATCTGCTGGAAGTATAATGGTTTTGGTTTGTGGATAAACTGAGTTTTTAACCCAGTTTGAGTTATCCCACTTCTCTTTGCTGACTGCAATTTCAATATAATAAGGGAATTGTGAAAAGCTTTTTTCCTAAATCTGAGAAAAGTGTTCTTTATTCATTCTGCCAAATTCTGAGAAATTATCCTTTCAAATGCAACCTCTCTATACTTCTATTTTCTTTTTCTATTAAATACAACTACTGTTAATGTATATCATATTTTCTACCTTTCATTCTCTTACTATGCTTTCATAATTTCAATTTTTCTCTCTGAGCTTGATACTTGTAAATACTACAAATGTATTATTTCTAAATTAACCTTTTATTTTAAAATAGTTTTAAATTTACAAAAGAGTTACAAAATAGTACTTCTTTCTTTTTTTATTCAATATTCAGTCTCTTTAATTATTAACAATTATCATAATTAGTGACCCACTGTAGTCCCCAGCACCCATGCCGCACCTGCTGAGGGCTCCTGTGACTTCTGACTAGGCCTCTAGCCATGCAGGCTACTGCTGGCCAACAGAGCATATCTCCTTTGGAATGACATAATTTCCACATATGTCGTGTCCCCAGAATACACTGAACTAAGCCAATGAGCCTGGATGAGCCCGTCCTGTTTGTGAAATAAATAACAAATATTGTTAAATAAATAAATAAGTAATATAGACCTCTATGTAACTATAATTTTGCATTTTAATTTTACATTAATAAATCATTTCAGATTTATTTTTGCAAAAGGTATAAAGTCTATGATTCTCAAACTTATTTTTTAGTTAATTAATCGTTTCTTAAGTCAAATCTTATTTATAACGTCTCTATATAATTTCTTAAATGTAATAATTATAATTTGCTTTTGGTAAAGTTTTCATTAGTATAAAAAAACTCACTTTTTAAAGTCATACCTTATTTCTTTTCCATGTTCAAAATTTTTAAATTCTATAGACGTTTTATATAAAACATACTTCTGTTGGAATGTAGAAATGTTTCCAAATTTACTGCTGTGAAGTTTTCTTCAGAAATTTCTATAATTTAAAATTCTAACAGGCGCAATATTTGGAGTTTCAGCAATGAATAAGACAAAGAACAAGACAAGCGAGACAGTGAAGTAGGAGTGAAACCTGAAAGTCACCAAGGGCAAGAGAAAATGTTCCAGGCAAGAGGGTTGTGAGGTGCAAATATGCACAGGTGACTGACTACAGTCATTACAAGCATACATATCCACTTAAAAGAACAAAAATCATGTGTAGATAATCATACTTTAAGTACATTCTCTAAGATAGTATACATGAATTTAACAGAAAAGCAATAGGAAAAACAGAAACTAGGAAGGGAAGGAAAGAGGCAGCCTGCTTGGCTGGAACTGGCTGATACCTGGGAGTGACTGCCCAATATGGAGACAGGGTGAGCTAGAACCATGTATTTTTTTGTTGATTGTTTTGTTTGTTGTTTGTTTTGTTTTGTTTTTTGAGACAAAGTCTCGCTCTCGTACCCTAGGCTGGAATGCTCGGCTCACTGCAACCTCCGCCTCCCAGGTTCAGGCCATTCTCCTGCCTCGGCCTCCCGAGTAGCTGGGACTACAGGCGCCCACTACCACGGCCAGTTAATTTTTTGTGTGTGTATATGTATGTATATGTATATGTGTGTGTGTGTATATATGTGTGTTATATATATGTGTATATATGTATATATATATTTATTTTATATATATATATATATATTTTTTTTTTGGTAGAGACAGGATTTCATCATGTTAGTGAGGATGGTCTAGATCTCCTGACTTTGTGATTCACCTGCCTTGGCCTCTCAAAGGGCTGGGATTACAGGCATGAGCCACCATGCCTGGCCAGTTTTTTCTTTTTAGAGACAGGGTTTCACCATGTTGGCCAGGCGGGTCTGGAACTCCTGACCTCAGGTGATGCGCCTGCCAGTGGCTGCCTAAAGTGCTGGGATTACAAGCGTGAGCCACCATGCCTGGCCGCTAGGGCCTTTTTGTGGTTCATTTTACCACTGAGAAATTATACAATTCAGGCTACCAGAGAGCACCTTGACCCTTTCAAACCCTGAATATAATTTGGGGAGTGGCAAGAAGACTGTGAAAAGAAACTGTGCCTGGAAGGGAGCTAACCCTGAATTTTCCACCCTTTCTGAAACCTAACCAGCTACAGCTACAGATAAAGATGCCATTTTTTATCAGTAATTTTAACAGACTGTGCATTTTACTGTGCTGGACCTACACATTAGGGAAACTCAGGTTGTTGCTTTTGGCGCTGGATCATAAGGAGGGCGTTTTCTCCCACAACCAAGACTAGAAAGCGAGTGTGCTGTGGGCTACCGGTGAGAGTACTGAGACTCAGAACTGCCCCACATGTGGGGTCCTGCCCCACATTCCCTGTGGCAGGACCTCAGTGGGGAGGTGGCTGCATCCCACACAAGCATTAAGACCTGCCCTACGCCTTCCCTTCATGACTACCTTTCATGGCTACAGAGGCCTGGGGCTGGGAAGCAACTTCTGTGGCTTGGGGCTGATGTAGGATAGGCTCAAATTGCTAAGTCTGACTCTGATGGGTCAGTGAGGTCAGCTGTGACAGATTGGTCTGAGTAATAAGCCACGCTGGGACTGGAGGGTTTGAACATGTGAGCCCCTCCCCTGCTGGGCAAGGCTGTGGCCTCTGAGGCTGTCCCACATTCCCTGTGGCAGTACCTCAATGAGGAGGTGGCCGCCTCCTACACAAGTATTATGCCAGAGGTCTGCTTCACCCTTCCCATCATGGCTAGTACATGTACTCTGCGTTGGAGCACCTGAGCAAAAACCCAATCACTCCAGCTCCACCGAGCTTTGCTGACTCCTCTCAGACAGAGGGAATTGTCCAGGGTCCTGGGTATTGCACCCAGTCCACCAGCTGGGTCACCAAAGTACTCCTCCTAGGGGTCTGAGGTTGGGAGGCTGGGCCTAAACACACTTCTATTACCACCTCAGCAGGCTCCTACCTGGAAATGCCACCTACTGGGCCACACAACCCATTGCCACCACTGCCAACACAAGTGCACGGTGTTTAGGGCCCAGAAGAGCATCTAACCACGCTACAACTATTAACAATACCCTGACAGCCACCCTAGGGCTCAATAACCCGTTCACTTGCCCTGTCCTCTGCTTCTGGCATCCAAGGAAGCCACCCAGAGGCCCAAGAATTGGTGCCAGCATACAGCCTCCTGGGGCACAAGGATAGAGATTAGCAAAACACTGAGACTACTAAAACCTGAATATAGTTTATCTGGCATTCCAGTGCCCAGAAAAATATCATCGTAGCCTTAACTAATAACTTCACCTAACACATCAAACAAACCACAGATTAAAATAATGCAATTTACAGCCAAAGAAACCATGCAAAGGGTGTGTACCCAACACAAAGCCAAAGGACCCTACCCAACCAACATAATAAACACGTCTTCAGGGAAAATTCTCTAGCAAGAGAATAAATTCAAAAATTCAAGTAGTGACTGTTACTCCTGAGGCACACTTGTCAACATAAAGACTTTAGAAACTTCAAAAATCAAGGAAAGTTCAGGCATGGTGGCTCATACTTCTGATCTCAACACTTTGGGATACCAAGGGAGGAGGATCACTTGAGCCCAGAAGTTTGACACAGCCAGACTGAAAGTTTAAATGAGAAAATGATGTATCATGTGAACAAAAACCAAAAGCAAGCAGGAATAGCTATACTTATATCAGAAAAAAGAGACATTGACCAGTGTCATTCACCACTTTTTGTGAAGTAGAGTGACCTCCACACTCCCTGAGCATCTTCTTCATATCTGCCTCAAACACTCCTTGACCACAGACATGTCTCTGTGTTTCCAGACTCACAGTAGTGGTGGTGGTGGCTTCCATAAACAGAGAAGGTGGTGCATGACAGCCTGAATGATTTCTGTTCCTTCTCATCCAGCATGGATCTCAATTAGAACCATAGTCCTATGGTTCCAGCTCAGGCTAGGACAGTCCCAATCCTCCAATCGCACTACCACTTTACATCAACAGTAGCAGCCACCACCAGTGCAGAACTCTTCCAAGCCTGTTATTGCTCAGGGTCTGCTTCTAGAGTACTATCATGCTGTCAGCCTCTGGCTCACCTGCTAACCACTTCGCTGAGCTCCAGGGATCCACCAGGGCCAGGGCAGGGCCTAGGCCCAACCCCAACCCTGCCAGCCACCATCACTTTGACCCCCTGTAGGGCACTTTTACCTGCTTCATCAAGCAGCAGGGTCCCAATGACAGAGGTCTACCTCCTCTGCTGGTAGGAGGCCCAGCTGTGGGGCCTTGGCAGCACCTGATAGTGCCAAAGGTGGCAAAACACCTGTCAGGCCAAAGTCAGGTGGTGGCCTGGATCTAAGGGTTACTGATGGAGGGTGTCCCGGTTCTTGGCATTTAGAGCAAAAAATTGGGGAAAACACAGAAAGCAAGGAAAGAATCAAGCAACAAAAGCAGATATTTATGTAAAACAAAAATACAGTTCACAGGGTGAGAGTGGGCACAGTCATAGGGGCTCAAGAACCCCATTACAAAATTTTCTGTGGTTTAAATATCCTCTAGCATTTTCCATTGCTTACTTGGTGTACACCCTATGTAAATGAAAATGATGAAATAAAAGTACAAAGTCATTTACTCATTGTATGCCATATGTAAATGGGAGAGGATATTTCCTGTCATAGTAAAAGTGTTTCCATTTGATTTAGTTCTAGGAAGTCAGTGTGAATTGCTTTGATGTTTCCTGCCTCCAAACCCTATTCTTCTGCCTCATTTCTTCCTGAGAGATGTGACCCCCATAAATCATTACAGGAGGTGGAGAGACCAATGGTCTCTTTTATTGTAAATGCTTCATGCTGGCTTGGGGTGTAGTCCCTACCTACTGAGCATCATAGAACTCTTGCCCTGCTCTGTCTAGTGGAGGCAGGGTAGTTCCCTGATAGCCAAGGGTGGTGTCTTGATCTGGAACTGGCTGAAACCCTTGTTGCATGATCTTCTGAAGTCTGATGGTCTCCAGGTGAGAGGAAATGAACTTGGTTAAAAGATTTAATGGGAGCTTCAGAGGTGGATATATCTGTGCTATTAAAAATGCTTGTTATAGAGATTTGCAGGAGAAAAACAAAACCTGGTTTGTGGTTTATTGTAGACTCTATGTGTTTCCTTAAACTCTTAGCATGAGTTATTCCATTTTATTTTTGTTTGGTCTGTTGAATTCTAGCACATAAGCTCAGTCGAAAACAATAGCTTTCCATGACTTTGTTTTTAAAAATTCCTCATTTGGTCAGGTTCCCATTTAGGTGAGGGTGTGACCAAAATGTAGGACCTTAGCCCTACTCTGAGTTACCATCATTTTGGGTTACTGGTCTCAGCACGTCATTCATAGGTTACGCTTTCCTCAGGGTTGCACATTTCTTTCAGCTCTTGTCATTCCACTTGAGAAATGACCATTTGACGTTCTAGAGATGGCTGCAGGAAAGCATGTAAAGCCTTTGAGAGAATACAGAACACTAGGGAGACTATTATTATGACTATTCGGAGGATAATACCAAGAGTTTGGAGTATGCTCTTTACCCAGGGTCCTCATAAACCAAACCCCTAAAATTAAATAGATCAAAGAATGCACTGGATAGAGTTTACTTATTAACTAAGCAAACTCTTCATCAGTCCCCTACCACTGAACCTCTGTAATCTTCATTTGATGTATTTCTCTATAGGCCACAAGTGCCAGCAGCTGCACAGATACTTCTCTGTTCAACCAATTCTACCATAACTCTCACAAGAGAATTTAGTCTGTTGTGTATCTATAGTCTTTACAGTAGAATCTGCTGTAGATCCTATTACTAGGGATACATTCCTTTTTTTTTTTTTTACTCTAAACCATGGAAAAAGGACTTAACTAATGACGCCCTTCTAGAAGAGTGAAGGCTTCCTGGCAATGTTCTCTTTAACCCATGATGTGGGTTAAGATGAGTAAACCAATGTTCTGTTTCTGACTGATTTTGAGGCAATGTATTCAAGCTTTTCACTTACATTAGACCTTCATATTTTATCTATCAAAGTATGTTATCCATACATACAAGGCTGACTGCAAACCCCTTCACAAGTGAAAGTATACCCCATAAGTGCACATATCAGACCCCTTTTCCACTTCCATTGTTCATAGAGGCATATGCAATAAAAAATGTTAAAAGATAAGAGTCTCATGACAGTAGAAGTCTTAATCTGTGAACTTGGGAAAAGCTGTTTACATCAAGGATACCATCTTCTTGGGAAAAACTTCCCTGGTTAGTTTTACCTTAACAATTCATATGGGGTTACAGTGTGGAGGGGTCCTTCTCAGTTGTGAGATGATGAATCCAAAGTTCAAGTTTCCAAAGCTTTGCTGCAAGGCAGATGGCAAGGACAGTCTTTCTCTGATGTTCTCAGAAGACTCAGTCTTAGGGTTCTAGGTCTTCAAAAGATTGTCCTCAGTGAACCATAAAATGCTTTCTTTACCTGGTGAAAATACATTAAATAATAACAGTGTTATAATGTCAGCCCTTTTGCATGGGACAGCTTTTATACAACAAGAAAACATGCATTGAAAATAACATTTGAGGCTTTGTGTGATGGCTCCTACATGTAATCCCAGCACTTTGGGAGGCTGAGGTGGATGAATCACTTGAAGTCAGGAGTTCAAGACTAGCCTGGCCAACACGGTGAAATACCATCTCTACTGAAAATACAAGAATTAACCAGCTGTAGTGGCATGTGCCTGCAATCCCAGCTATGTGGGAAGCTGAGGCAGAAGAACTGCTGGAACCTGGGAGGCGGAGGTTGCAGCAAACTCAGATTGTGCCATTGCACTCCAGCCTGGGTGACGAGACCAAGACTCTGCTCCCTGCAAAAAAGAAGACATTTAAATTAAATCCCTTTATAAAATTTTGAAATGGCCCATCAGGTCACAGCCTGGGCAGCAAGACTGAGACTCTGTCTCCAGCAAAACAAAACAAAACAAAACAAAACCAACAAGCAAACAAAAAAATTTGAATTACATTCCTTTATAAAATTTTTAAATGGCCCATCAGCTGACCAAATGTACCTGAAGCTTTGATTGTTTTCCAGGAATATGGAACCAAACATTGGTTATAAACTATTTTAGTAATATAAAAGTCATCACATTAATATATTCAATTTGGATCATTTTATATTTTCCATGATGAGTCATGGTATACATAACTTTTAATAATACAAATTTTAAAAACTCAAGAAGGACAAAGTGGCCATTCTGGTTCTCCATGAGTGCAGGCTTAATTAACATTAGATTTATATCCTCTTGAATACCAGCCGTCTCTTCAAATTAGGTGCACATCGCTGATGACTGATGAGTTATTATAGATAATTTGACTTAGATCATGGAGTTAATTGAAATTGTACATCTAAACAATTTCAGTAGCAGCTGGTTAACATGAAAACCTGACAAGATATTTTTGTGGTATTTAATTAATTGTTTTGTTCTACTTGGGTTAGAACAAGGAAATTAAATTATTTTTCTGGTCTACAATAAGTTAACATAATAATCATAATTGTAATTGATAGCATATACTCAGACATATTAGAATTTTAGGAATCTCATATAATTTTGGAACATATATTAATATTATTCACTATAATATAATCTAAAGCTGACTAAACTTTTTTATTTTATTTTGGCAATGCTTCCCATGTAACTAAAAATGTCAAAGAATAAAAGACAATTTTAAAGCTGAAACTTGATTTTGGGAAGTCCATTAAATATGCTAAAGGTTTAAAAAAATTTACATTCCCATGACTTCTTACAATCTTTTACCAAAAACACATTCTATTGTTATTATACTCCTTGCATGTAAAATTGTTTCTCGTAGTCTGAATTACATGTTATAAAGGCGACTTTTAGCAATTTTAATTTTAACGTCAACCCTCGTAAATTATATTGATTACCTACTAGGTTCTAAGGCTATTACTAGCATAGTTGGGGTGTGGCCAACTCCACATGACCCTAGGCCTTACTCAAGTCACATGATCTAAATAAAAGACATATTACACTTGACAGAGCAGGAGCATCAGCACCTTGGACAAGCCCCTAATTCTAAAGTTCACTTTAATAAAAAAACACCTAAATCCAAAGGGCAAGATCAACATAACCATAAACCACAAATACATCCTCAACCAGAAACATTCTCCTCTCTGACCAGAGACATGCTAACCCCAAGATAAGCCTCCTCCAGCTGGGAAGATGCCAGCCTCGAGATAACCCCCTCTGGGCTGGTAAGATGTCTGCCCCAAGATAACCTCCCCTCCTCCCAGAGAGATTCCAACCCTGCCATAAACTTCTGGAAACATAAACATTCCAGGCTTCTGATAAGCCCCTTCACCCTAAAACCAGTATATACTCTTAGTCTGTAAGAGAAAGTGCTCCCTGACCAAAATTGGCCAGGAGTGCCTTTCAGGTTTTAACTAAAGAAAACTTGTCTTTAACTGATAGACGTGTTTCATGTTGCTTTCTTCTTTCTGTAACTCTTACAATGCTTTTTACTTTCTTGACAAAATATTTGATTTAAGCTTTTATTATTAAACCTGAAACACATGCAAGTTTGCTCTGAACTGTGTCACATGTAGCAATCAGGCAGCACAACCAGAAAAGACAGAAAATAGTCATTCAGAATGGCCAGAGCAGAAACCTGCAGTTGCCTTGTGTTTAGATGCTGCCCACCAAGGGTTCCAGTGTAAAAGAAGAGAGAGAGAGAGTGAGAGAGAGTTTCCCTTGTATTGAGCAGAAAGGAAAAGGAGAAAAATAAATGCCAAACTCTGGGCTTAACTTCTGGTTGGCTTGCCAAAATATGTTACCAGTGGAGTGCGTCCAAGTTCTTGGCATTGTGAACAAAGAAGTGATGAAAATGCACAAACAAAGCAAGGAAAAGATCAACAAAACAGAGATTTATGAAAAACAAAAGCACATGGCTGGGCATGGTGGCTCACACCTGTAAACCAGCACTTTGGGAGGCTGAGGTGGGTGGATTATCTGAGGTCAGGAGTTCAGGACCAGCCTGGCCAATGGTGAGACTCTATCTCTACTAAAAAATACAAAATTAGCCAGGCATGGTGATGGGTGCCTGTAATCCCAGCTATTGGGAGGCTGAAACAGCAGAATCACTTGAACCCAGGAGGTGGAGTTTGCAGTGAGCTGAGATCACACTGCTGTACTCCAGCCTGGGAGATAAGAGCAAAACTTTATCTTTAAAAAAAATGTACACTTTACAGTGTGGGAGTAGACCCAAGCATAGGGGTTCAAGAGCCCAATCACAAAATGTTCTGGGACTTAAATACCCTCTCGAGGTTTCCATTGGTTACTTGGTGTATGCCCTATGTAAATGAACAGATGAGGTAAAGTTACAAAGTCATCTGCTCAGTGTATGCCCTGTGTAAATGAAGAAAATATTTCCTGCCATAGCTGAACTGTTGACATTTGATTTAGTTATAGGAAGTCAGTGTGAGTTGGTTTGATGTTTCCTGCCTCCAGATCCTATTCTCTTGCCTCACAAGCACTCCTGGTGGCCACCACAAGCCACCACATGAAAGTTGTGGGGAGACCTTAGAAGCCACCAGCACCACCTGCCCTACCACTAGCAGTACAACTAAAGGCCCCTGCCTGCCAGGCTCTGTGGCCACAATGAGAAGACCTCATTTTAGAAGTTTGAAGCCAATTTATATCTCCTAAAGCATAGAGAGAAAACTTACATACAATGCTGTTGGTTGTTTGTTAAAAGCATGGGGGGTGGTCAACTTCAAGTCTGCTTAGCCACACATGTTGCTACACTTTTTATTGTTGTTCATAAAAAACATTATGTTTCCAAAGAACTACTGGAACAAGCTTTTAACCAGCTGGGTGCTATTGGAAGGGACATTGTAATAATGGATGATCATGGAATATCTATAAGGAAAAGCATTGTTGAATTTGTTTTAGACTGGTAGTAGCAAGAAAGGCATTGAATGATGCAGTAAAGATGTTTTATTACTGATAACTCCTCACCTAGTCATTGTGAAACCACTTGAACAACTAGATGATGAAGACAGTATTCTTGAAAAAATTTCACAGAAGAATCCAGAGTATCAAAATGACAGAAAAATCCCTCCTCATTTTGACCTACATGGCATTTAAGTCTGAATATTCTTAGTGATGGAATTCCTTGGATGAAACAAAACAGCAAAGGAAATATGTCAAAAAAACCCATGAAGCATATAAAATACTAGTTTGGAAAGTGTAATGGGCAATACCTATGATGAATATCAAGGAAATTGTTTGCGCCAAGATCTGATAAGATAGGAGGAAGAATTAAGAAGCATGCAAAAACTTCACAATCAAGGAATGCAGACACATAAAGAAATGAAATTGAGGCAAGAAGAGAAATGACATAGAGGAGGAAAAGATGATGATTCATTGATGTGGGATGGCAGAACAGATGAGGCACCAAATTACAGGAAAATTACAGACAGATGGGCTACATGAATCCCAGAGAAAGAGACATGAGAATGGGTGGCAGAAGAGCAATGAAGATGGGAGATCCCTATGGTTCAATAGGCCAGAAATTTCCACCTCTAATTGACAATGATGGCATAGGTTATGACACTAAGTTTAGAATTCCATCAGGAACCATGAATGAATCCATGAAGGAAAGTGTCATATGTACTGAGTGATTTGGGCAAAAAGATACAGGACTTGTAGGTGGGAAGGGTCCTAGATGAATGGAGCCTGGAATTCCACAGGGATATTGTAGAGGGAGAGAAGAGTATAAACTCTCAAAGAACACCAATTTAATGTGTAATATCTAGGGTTTCATTCCAATTACTTCTTGTCTTTTCTTGCTTAGATGCCAATTATTTAAATTATTACATTTTAGTAAGAAAACTACCTTGTATGGATGTTAGCAGTTTATTGATTTAATACTTGTAAATGATTTGGACAGATACAATTATGTAATGTAGTGTTAGAAACAAAATAAATTTTTTCACTTTTTATTTCACCTCCTCATTTTTTTTTACCAGTATAATGCCTAAGCTATGGCAGTGTACTTCGTGCTATCATTTTTTGTTTGTTTGTTTGTTTGTTTTACCAAAATGAAGTCTCACTCTGCCGCCCAGGCTGGAGTGCAATGGCCATCTCTGGTCACTGCAGCCTCTGCCTCCCAGGCTCAAGCAATTCTCCTGCCTAAGTCTCCCTAGTAGCTGGGATTATAGGCACCCACCACCACACCTGGCTAATTTTTGTACTTTTAGTAGAGATGGGGTTTCACCATGTTTGCCTTGCTAGTTTCAAACTCCTTCCCTTAAATGATTCCCCCGCCTCAGTCTCTTGAAGTGCTGTACTGGTGTGAGGCACTGCGCCCAGTCTGTGCTACCATTTTTGTACTGTGCTTCACATAAATACATAAATAGTTATAATATTGATCTTCAACTTTGCCATTTATGCTTTTATGTACATTAGACTAGGTATCCCACTTTGAAAGCATGAAAGTGTCAAGGCCTTTGAACGGCATGTGCCATTTCTGGAAAATGTATCTGGAGACTAAACGGTGCTTTTTGCAAATAACTGCCCCCCCCGCCCTTGTTTTAGAAAGAAGAAATGGACTGGGCGCAGTTGTTCACGCCTCTAATCCCAGCACTTTGGGAAGGTGAGGTGGGCTAATCACAAGGTCAGGAGTTCAAGACCAGCCTCGCCAATATAGCGAAGCCCATCTCTACAAAAAATACAAAAAATTAGCTAGGCATGGTGGCAGGCACCTGTAATCCCACCTACTCAGGAGGCTCAGTCAGGAGAATCCTGTAAATTCAGGAGGCGGATGTTACAGTGAGTCGAGATCATACCACTGCTCTCCAACCCCAGGCCATATCAGCCCAGGTGACACTGTGAGACTCTGTCTCAAAAAAAAAAAAAAAAAAAAGGCTGGGCACGGTGGCTCAAGCCTGTAATCCCAGCACTTTGGGAGGCCGAGACGGGGGGGATCACGAGGTCAGGGGATCGAGACCATCCTGGCCAGCACGGTGAAACCCCATCTCTACTAAAAAAATACAAAAAACTATAAATGATGAATTGATGGGTGCTGACGAGTTGATGGGTGCAGCACACCAACATGGCATAAGTATACATATGTAACAAACCTGCACGTTATGCACATGTACCCTAGAACTTAAAGTATAATTAAAAAAAAAAAAAAAAAAAAAAAAAAAAACTAGCCGTCTCTACTAAAAAAATACAAAAAACTAGCCGGGCGAGGTGGCGGGCGCCTGTAGTCCCAGCTACTTGGGAGGCTGAGGCAGGAGAATGGCGTGAACCCGGGAGGCGGAACTTGCAGTGAGCTGAGATCCCGCCACTGCACTCCAGCCTGGGGGCAGAGCCAGACTCAGTCTCAAAGAAAAAAAAGAAGAAGAAACGCAATTGAAGTAAATTTCATTATTTATTTGGCATTATAGGAAACAAGCCAATGCTATATATATTTAAGTGGTCATGTAAGTAAAGCTGAAATGTAAATCTTCATTCAAGAAAATGTATTAAGATTGTGTAATGGGTGTAGGACAATTGGTAGGGGATGAAACTGGGTTTGGTTAAATGGATCTTTTAAACAGATCTTTATGGCCCTATGATCTGTCCTTTCCTTGGAAGCATTTGAAAAGTGTAAATAAAAACTTTTTTTTTTTTTTTGCATTTCCCTCATTTAAAGCAGCAACAAATCCCAAGCCCTTCTAATACCTTTGAATTAAAGATTGTTAAACATGAAAAAAAACAGATGTTAAAGTTAAAGACAGTAAGAAAAGACAAGGGAAGTCATTATTTAATGCTAAAGGGATCAACTTAGCAAGAGACTAAAACCATTCTAAATATATAGGCATCCTATACTGATGCACCCAGATTCATAAAATAAATATTACTAAACAGAAAGAGAGACAGATCCCAATACAATAATAGTGGGGATGTCAACACTCATCTCACAGCATTAAACAGATCATTTAGATTTTAAAAAATCAACTGTGAAAGGAAAATAAATCTTGCGGCCCCAAAATTACTAAGCTAAACGGGAAAGTCAAACTGGAAACTGTGTAGGGCAAACCTGCCTCCCATTCTATTAAAAGTCATCCCTCTGGTCATCACTGTGCTCACTGAGATGTATGCATATCTGATTGCCTCCTGTGGAAAGGCTTATCAGAAACTCAAAAGAAGGCAACCATTTGTCTTTCACCTACCTGTGACCTGGAAGCCCCCTCCCTGCTTGAGCTGTCCCACCTTTCTCAGTGGAACCAATTTATATCTGACATATTGATAAGTCTTATGTCTCTACAAAATGTATAAAATCAAACTGTCCCCTGACCACCTTGGGCACATGTCAGGACCTGCTGCCACACATCCTTGACCATGGCAAAATATACTTTTTAAATTAACAGAGACCTATTTCAGATATTTTGGGTTCACACAGGAGAGAAAGACTGGACTTAAATTACACTTTAGACCAAATGAACCTAAAAAACATTTACAGGACATTCTACCCAAGAACTGCAGGTAATTCATTTTGATACGGCTCCAATGAGTGGAGAAATATCAGATTCTTCATCTCGAGTAGAACTGGATAAAACGACATGAACACACATGGAGTGGTTTCAAGGAGCAGAGAGTTTAACAGGCAAGGAAGAGGAAGAAGTTCCCTCATACGGAGACAGAAGGAGAGGGATTCTAAAGTCAAGAGAGGAAACTGTGAGTGGGACAGAAACTAGCCACTTTTATGAGGAGGCTAGAGGAGGCAGTGTCTGATTTGCATAGGGGTGATGGGATTGGTTTGACCAGGCATGTCATTCACATAGCCTGTGAAAAATCTGGCCCTCTCACGCTGCCTTTTAAATTGCAAATGCAGGATGCCATGATGTTCTACGTATGTGGGGATATGTTGGGGAGGCCATGTTGCCAGGCACATGTTAGGGCAAGGGCAAGAAGGCTGTGTAAATCACCATATTTGGTTGTGTAAGAGTTAAAGAAAGAGGAAAGAAACATGAAACACAGCTTAGTAGTCAGACAGGTTTTATTCAGTTAAAACCTAACAGGTGGTCTTGGCTGACTTCAGTTAGGAGCACTTGATAGTCAAGGTTGCTCAACCTTACCTTCTGGGACTTCTGCTCAGAAGGCTGAATTAATAGCATTAACCAGAGCACTATTATTGGCCAAGAGGAAGAAAATAAACGTACATACTGACTCAAGATATGCTTTTGCAACCCTGTATGCCCATGGGGCAATATACAAAGAGAGAGGACTACTGACTACTGAAGCAAAAGATGTAAAAAATAAAGAGGAAATTTTGTAATTATTAGAAGACATACAGGCTCCAGAGAAAGTGGCTATCATTCATTGCAAAGGACACCAAACTGAGAAAAGCTATGAGGCACAGGGCAACAGAAAGGCAGACCGAGAGGCTCGGCGGGCAGCAATGAGCAAGGCTTTACCTGAAGAAAGACTCTAGCAATGCCTCTCCTTATAGAGCCCCCTTTACCAAAGGTACCCAATTACTCTTCAGGTGAGAGGCTTGGTTTGGTCAGGAAACAGGAAAATATATTAAAGATGGATGATAGCTGGTTTCTGATGGGAGGCTAGCTGTCCCAGAAACAGTAGCCCCAAGATTTGGGTCAAGCAGAACTATCAAGGAACATATATTGGAAGCACAGCCCTACAGACTTTGATAGGTCAGCATTTCTATGTGCCATGGCTATCTGCCATCACCCGTGCTGTTTGTGAACAATATTGTTTGGAAGGCTACCCCCAATCATTAATCAAATTAGAGGGAATTTAAAGTAGTTAGGAGAGTTAACCCTTAGGAGACAGATGCAGGCTTTAGGAGTGGCAATGCAGGAGGTGCAAAGCTAGATAAGGGAAAGGATATGTGTAAGTCTAACAGAGCCAGTGCATCCACGTAAGACAGGGGACTCTGTCTGGGTTAAAAGATGGAATCCAACAACCTTGGGGCCCTTATGGGATGGACACCATATTGAAATCATGTCTACTCCCACTGCTCTTAAAATTGCAGGTGTCACACTTTGGATTTACCATAGCCAGCTGAAACCAGTGGCAGCAGTGACTCTGACAACAACCAGTGGATTAGCCAAGAAGACCCAGATTACCCAACCTGAATGGTCCTACAGTGAAACTCAACCACAAGTAAGAAGGATGACTGCTCTACTCTGCCCACACCAGAGGTTGGTCAATCTACCCATGGCTGAAGCTTGAGGATCCTACAAGCCCTGCTCTAGTCACATTCAGGGAGCTGACCAGTGAACACACAGCTGAAGCTAAGGAGACCATCTCCGGATAACTAAATGTGGATAAAATTCATAACCCTAGTTAAAATTCTATCAATACTAATTGTTCTGTTGTTATGTTATTGTTTCAAATGCTGCAGATGTCTATGCCCAGAGGGAGGTTTGCCATGCCCATGTTTAGTGTAAGAATGTTCCTACTACATACACTGATGTTGTTACCATTTCTGCCTATGCTAGAAAGTGAAAATTATTTAAAAGGATGTCCACACTGTGTACATACTACCTGGGTAAGGAATACCATAGTTAAAACTCTACTGTGCCATAGCTGCTGTAAATGTGCAGCAACCAGTTTAGGAACCTGCATATACAACCAGACCACCTATTCAGTCTGTGACCCAGGAAATAATCAGCTGTATGTATGTTATGACCCTAAGCACTTACCCTATGAATTCTGGTTTGAGATACATGTTAACAGAAGGAGAAAAAGGAGGAGAACTTGTAGCTCAAACCAAAGAAGCCCATCCCTCTTATAAAAGGCATATTTCCTTGCACTTTGATGCCTGCCATGTTGCATATGTGCATAATCCTAAAAAACCAGAAGCAGTCTGCAATGGTTTAACTCAAAAGAGGCTTAGCAACAGCAACTCTAAACATCTGTACAAAGAACCACAAATTGGATGCCCAGACTGTAACACTGAGTGGTCTGCACTAACACAGCTCCAACACTTATATTCAGGAAGGACTACTCTGCTAAGTAGTGTGTCAACCAAACCAAATTGTAAGACAAGAACATGCAATCCTTTGAATTTTACTATCTTAAAACCAGAGCTTCCTTTTTGGCCTACAGGACAGACAGTACTATTATGAATTGATAGACAAGGAACAGGCCTTGGAGTTCCACTACTAATTGTTAAAAAGACTAGAAGGACTCAAATGTGTCCAACCCTGCAATTCCAGGTCCATAAGTCATTCTGTAAGCATTTTGACCAGTCAGTGCCTGAGCCTCCTCTATCAACCAAAAACTTGTTTGCTCAACTAGCTGAAAACATAGCTGGCAGCTTAGGAATTTCCTCACACTATGTAGGTGGAGAAACTAGTTTGGTGGACCAGTGGCCATGGGAGGCAAAGGAATTAATGCCACAAGATAACTTCACTTCACCTAACCCTGCTAGTGAACCAACAGCCTCAGCTAGTGTTTGGTTGTTAAAAACCTCCATAATTGGAAAATACTGTATTGCCCATTGTGGAAAGGCTTTCACAGAAGCAATAGGAGAATAACCTGCCTAGGGCAACAGTCTTATGGTGAGACTAAAAACAAAACTCTATGGAGAAATGCCCAGAACGACTCCTATTTACCAGATCCAAAACCATTTCTCTCGGTTCTCTACTCTAAGCCACTCTTGGCGTCAGCTAGAGGCTCCAAATGCTTTGAAAACATTTTCTGGCCTATGCTAGATCTGTGGAGCATGAGCATATTGGCAACTGAAGCTAAACAGACAGGGGCATGTGCATCAGGAACAATCAAGCCATCCTTCTTTCTAATTCCTCTAAAGCAGGGGAATTCTTAGAGTATGCAGTTTATGGTGAAAAGAAAAGAAGAACTAGAAGAAGCATAATGACAAAAATAGACACAAATGTCAAAAAGGATGTAGACATAGGAGAATGAAAGGATAATGAATGGCCTCCTGAAAGAATCATTAAATATTATGGGCCAGCTACCTGAGCACAAGATGGGTCATGGGAATAGTGCACCAAAATCTATATGCTTAACCGCATGATAAGGTTGCAAGCAGTCCTTGAAATTATAACCAAAGAAATGTCAAGGGCACTAGATTTATTGGAAACACAAGCAACACAAATGAGAAATGTTACATATCAAAATAGATTGGCTTTAGATTACCTCTTAGCCTCAGAAGGAGGAGTATGTGGAAAATTTAATTTAACCAATTGTTGCCTAGAAATTGATGATACTGGCTGATCTTTCATGGAAACCACAGCTAGAATGTGCAAGTTGGTCCATGTTCCAGTTCAGATTTCGTCTGGATGGTCCCTGGATTCCTTGTTTGGAGAATGGTTCTCAATGTTTGCAGGATTCAAAACCCTCACTGGTGGCTTTTTGTTTATTCTTGGCATCTGCCTCATCCTCCCTTGCTTTTTACCCCTGTTTATTATGCGTATTCAGTCAACTATAGAGACAGCAGTAACCCGACAAACTACCAAATCATTGATGGTATTAACAAAATATCAGCCACTGCCAGTAAATAAACAGCTCAGCTCCACAAAGACGTGACAAATAGTGATGCTTTCTATTAACATCTTTGTTGTAGAAAGCATCAAAAGGGAGAAATGGAACAGGAATTAAAAGAAATTAAAGAATGTGTAAGCAAAAACTCAGCTGTATGTAAGAAAACCCATTCCTCCTGAAGAAGAGAAAAAGGTGGAGTCCTTTAAAATTAACTGCCTGTTTTTCTGTGGTGAGTGAGCCTTATCTCTCCTCCTTTCGCAGGCATTGTGAAGACTCTGGTTCTCTAGCTGTGCAGCTGCAAGGTCAGTAGATAGACAATCTCAATCTCAAATTGTAAATTATGTTGTTCCTTGAAAAGTTAGAAATGATGTAATAATGCATGTCTTAATTGAAAAACTGTCTTTGTTTCTCACTTCTGTAATATGCTTCCTGCTGTACAGATCTCCCTCTGCCCCACGAAGTGCTTAAAATGTAACTTGACTCTTTGTTCAGGATCAGTCCTTTGGATGTTAATCCAACTGGGCCAGTGCACCTAAATAATTAAATAATTTCTCCTCAACCCCTCGGTCTCTCTGAGGTCTTAATTTTCCCACTGCATTTACTTATCCAATGTGGACATGTTTCATTTTTTTTCTCTTGCTCAGTTGTTTTGATTAGGACAGCCAGTTCTGTGTTGAATAGAAGTGGTGAAAGTGGGCATTTTATCTTGCTTCAGTTCTTAAAGGAGAATTTCAATGTTCCCCATTCATTATACTGTTAGCATGTTTATCTTTATGGTGTTTATTACCTTCAGATATGACACATTCATGCCTTCTTTACTGAGTGTTATCATAAAGGCTGTTAAATTTATCCAATGCTTCTTACTGTACCTATTGAGATGATCATATAGGTTCTTTTTATGTTATGTACCATGTTTATTAATTTGTGTATGTTACACTATTCTTACATCTTTAGAGTAAATCCCACTTGATAGTGCTGTATTATCTTTTTGGAGTGCAGTTGGAGTCAGTTACAAATATTTTGCTGAGGAGTTTTGCATTTATGTTCATCAGGGGTATTGCCTACGGATGACTTTTTATTTTTTTGTTGTCTTTTGTTGGTATTGGTGTTAGGATAATCATGGCCTCATAGGATGAGTTAGGAAGGGAGAATTTGCCCTCTTTTAATTATTAAAAATAGTTTGAGGAGAATTTGTGTTACTTCTTTGAATATTTGGTAGAATGCAGCAGTGAAACCAGGCCTGTCATAGACTCTTTTTTGTTTCAATACTTTTATTCATGATTCAAAATCATTTGTTGTTATTTGTCTGTTTAGGTTTTCTATTTCTTCATAATTCAATCTTAGATTGTATGAGTCTGGGAATTCATCTATTTCTTCCAGGTTTTCTAGTTTGTTAATATATGGTTTTCTATAAAAGTGTCTGATAATCTTTTGTATGTCTGCAGTGTCATTTATAATGTTTGTTTGTTTGTTTTCATTTCTGAT